>NC_091464.1:14200633-14563133 GCF_027789765.1 Dendropsophus ebraccatus
TCTTCAGGTTGCCGGCTTTATTCCCGGCGCTCCATCCTGACTCTATTTGTCTGTATATCCTTCCCACTTTCCATAGCAATCAGTGCTAAGAAAAAAGGTCATACACATGTGGTTTGCTTTACAGAAAATTACAGGGACGGGGAGGGCAAATACAAAGCTATAGTAACCCCTCCGCCATGCTGGACAGAAGTATCCTGATGCCCCTCAGGGCGGGATGCTGCAGCCGCACTAGTCACATGGACTTGTATGTGAGGATTACAGCCTCTTTATTTTCACTCTCATTCCCTGCTCCCCACACCCCCCCGGCAATTTTTGTCCAAGCCTATAAAACCCCTTAAAATAAATCACATACTCTATATTGTGTAGAGTTCTATTTGCTGCAAGATGCTCTTAAAGGTGTACTAAAAATTTCCAGTCTTCCATTACTTACCAGCTGCTGTATGTCCTGCAGGGAGTGTTGTATTGTTTTCAGTCTGACACAGTGCTCTCTGCTGCCACCTCTGTCCACGTCAGGAACTGTCCAGAGCAGCAGCAAATCCCCATAGAAAACCTCTCCTGCTCTGGACAGTTCCTGACATGGACAGAGGTGGCAGCAGAAGCACTGTGTCAGACTGGAAAGAAAGGAGAAAAGTCACCGGAGTACCCCTTTAGAGGGAATTTGCAGATTTAGGCTATGTTCACAGACTGTAAAATAAAGGTAAAATACATTGATACATTTTTAGTTGAAAATATGACCGTATTTCATTGATGTCACTGTACACACTGTGTGGAATAGCGGCTGGAATTGATGTCGGCCGTCCCAATAATGAACGTGCTCCTTATTTACCACTTGGCCATTTTTATTCATCCATTCACACGTTTTATTCTCACTCAAAATGATGGTTGAATTAGGTTTTATTTTACTGTGTGTGAACGAAGCCTTAACCTTCTGCAAGAGTCTAAAAGGGCCAGGAGCGAGGAGTAAGGTCCCACCTTAAGGAGGCATTCATACATCCTGTAATTATGGTCCGTGCATGGACGATGTGCTATGGACTGGTATTCAGAACTCCCGGCATCATACTGTACTGACATGCTGTAGTGCAAAGATTTATAGGGGTACTCCGGCAAAAAAAAGTTTTCTTTCAAATAAACTGGTGTCAGAAAGTTATATAGATTTGTCATTTACTTCTATATTAAAATCTCCAGTCCTCCAGTACTTATCAGCTGCTGTATGTCCTGCAGGAAGTGGTGTATTCTCTCCAGTCTGACACAGTGCTCTCTGCTGCCACCTCTGTCCATGTCAGGAACTGCCCAGAGCAGGAGAGGTTTTCTATGGGGATTTGCTGCTGTTTTGGACAGTTCCTGGCATGGACAGAGGTGGCAGCAGAGAGCACTGTGAGAGCTCGCCCCCTTATGAATTTTTATTGATCCATCCAAGCTGCTGCGAGATTCACTTTATTGTTACTTGTGGTTTTCACCTATTTTATCCATTCAAACTAGGAATTGGGATATATTCAGACCTGGAAGTCATGTTGGCGAACTAACTCAGGCCACCTTGCATGCAGGGGCGTAACTAGGATTCACAAGGCCTCATAGCAAAACATTGGGGGCCCCCTCGCCTATGTACAACAGAAAGCATTGCGCATATATATATACTCTGTGATGTGGCCAAAAAATAAAATCTCTTGTGGCCAGAGGCAGAATCCTGACTGCAGCCACAAGAGTGACTGGCAGAGCGGAGCGCCAATGGCTGCTTGCTCTGTCAGCCCACTGTTTTTAACTATAAGGGCCCATTAGGAGCCCTTATGGTTAAATACATAGGTGCTCTCTGCTGCCCCCTCTGTCCATGTCAGGAACTGCCTAGAGCAGGATAGGTTTTCTATGGGGATTTGCTGCTGCTCTGGACAGTTCCTGACATGGACAGAGGTGGCAGCAGAGAGCACTGTGTCAGACAGGAAAGAATACATCACTTCCTGCAGGACATACAGCAGCTGATAAGTACTAAAAGACTGGAGATTTTTAAATGGAAGTAAATTACAGTTTATATAACTTTCTGAGACTAGTTGATTTAAAGAAAACATTTTTTTTATTGGATTACCCCTTTAAGCAGTCTTGGAGCTCCTGGCATCATAATAAATGATGATGCCGAGAGCTCCTTACTCCGTTCCATAGCACATGGACTGTGCACAGAAGGTGTGAATGTCTCCTTACTTACAAGGTCTGCTGTCCCATCCATGGTAGTCTTTCTTTTTTCTTAATGTGTAATCCCCCCCTTCCCCCCGCTAAGTCCTATAGCACCCCCTCTTATGAATTTTTATTGATCCATCCAAGCTGCTACGAGATTCACTTGTTACTTATGGTTTTCACCAATTTTATCCATTCGAACTAGGAATTGGGATATATTCAGACCTGGAAGTCATGTTGGCCAACCGACTTGTGGCGTAACTAGGATTCATGGGGCCCCATAGCAAAAAATTGGGGCCCCCCTCGCCTATGCACAACACAAAGCATTGCATATATAGCCAGAGGCAGAATCCTGACTGCAGCCACAAGAGTGACTGGCAGAGCGGAGAGCCAATGGCTGCTTGCTCTGTCAGCCCACTGTTTTTTAACTATAAGGGCCCATTAGGAGCCTTTATGGTTAAATACATAGGTACAGGAGCAGACTACCTTCTGCTTAACCCCTTATGTACTGCAGTGTGTAAGTGAACCAAAGTTCGGAAGACAAGGAGATATCTGCTTTACTGCTGGTGCACTGATAACCCCTGACCTTTGCATGGAGCTATGCACATTTTCCTACTTGATTGCAGCAGCTGGGGAACAGAGGTCAGGGGTTATCAGTGCAGTGAAGCAGAGATTTCTGTCTTCTGCTTCTTAACCCTTTTTTAGTTGCTGCATGTAAGTTAACATTGGGTGACTTACTGCGGTACATAAGGTGTTAAGCAGACAGGGATGGCTATTGCCTTCTCCCCCAGGCCCCCCTCCTGCCGGGGCCCCATAGCAGCTGCCTACCCTGCCTCTATGGTAGCTACGCCACTGCTTGCATGCAATATGGTAGTTGTGTTTGGAAGAACTCGCGGCTAGATACTTGAAATGGATTTCTGTGTTAATCCAAAACAGATTTTACACTGTTGGATTTTTTTGGTGATTGTTAAATCAGTGACGCCTGACGCAGCATAATTGGTATATACAGATCCATAAATCCTCCTCCAAATTTTCAATACTACCTATTGTACAACGGATAGAGATTGCAACATTCTGCACAATCCAAACCCCATCAACTTCAACAAAGTGAAAGTTTTTTTAAACAAAGTTGCCCCAATTTTTTTTTTTTTTTTGTAATCTTTAAACTATGTGTATTCTACTTTGTAACAAATCTGAGAGACGTTTCTAATGATGTGTGAAACACATGAATAGTCTCTGTATATAACTGGACACTTATTTTAGCCTGAAATCACATGGTGTATTTTTTTGTCAAGGTTTGAGGCTCAGAGGGAAAAAAGAGAGTAAATGCTGCTATTAGTAAATGCATTAAAGGGGCACTCCAGCGAAAATATTTTTCTTTCAAATCAACTAATTTCAGAAAGTTATATAGATTTGTCAACTACTTCTATTTAGAAATCTCCAGTCTTTCAATATTTATCAGCTGCTGTATGTCATGCAGGAAGTTTTGTATTTTTTTCCAGTCCGACACAGTGCTCTCTGCTGCCACCTCTGTCCATGTCAGGAACTGTCCAGAGCAGGAGAGGTTTTCTATGGGGATTTGCAGCTACTCTGGACAGTTCCTGACATGGACAGAGGTGGCAGCAGAGAGCACTGTGTCAGACTGGGAAAAATACACCACTTCCTGCAGGACATACAGCAGCTGATAAGTACTGGAGGGAGGAGTTCTTACTTTAGTGTATTTTATGCTCAGTGTCAGTTTGAGTGAGTCGAGTTTTTTTGTTAATAGAAGTAAATTACAAATCTATATAACTTCCTGAAACCAGTTGATTTGAAATATTCTTTTAGCATAGTTCCCCCTTTTTTTTTTTTATCTCAGTTTAAACGTTTACTATGTTGCTGCACCAGGGAAGAACATAACTAACATGATATACTTACCTTCCATGCTTCTCCTGTGCCCTACTACATCATGTTGGGGGACAACTACTCACTGAGTACAGCATAGCGGCCAGTGATTGGCTTAGCGGGGCTGTCAGTGCTGAGGATAGTGACAGCCCGGGATCGCTCAGCTGGGAACCTGAAGGTGCCGAAGGAAGACACGGGGGAGCATGGAAAGGGAAGAATAGGCTGTTTTATATCTTCTCCACCAGGGTAACAACATATTAAAAGTTTAAAATCAGTGGAGTACCCCTTTAATTCGTCACTTTCATGCTCCCAAAGTCACAAAACCGGACAGGAACAGAGATACAAGTCATCGGGGCAGTCCCCTTCCCTTTGCTCTGCAACTCTTTAACTTAAGGTGCTTTTACACATAACGATTATCGTGCGAAATAACGATCACATTTGAACGATAATCCTATGTGTAAACGCAGCGAACGATCAAACGAGGAACGAGAAATCGTTCATTTTGATCTTTCAACATGTCATCAAATCGTCGTTCGCAAAAAATTCGCAGATCGTTCCGTGTGAACAGTCGTTCGCCGATTTAACCAATGTGTGAGATAGGCAAAACGATCGCAAAACGATTTTCCGTACGATATATCGTACCGTCTAAACGCTGATTGTTATGAAAAAAAAATCGTTACTCCAATATCGTTAATCGTACGGTCGGGCCAATTATCGTTTCGTGTAAACGCACCTTAAACAGGGAGTATCATACATAATTGAGTTAAAGGGGACGTGTCCCTGTTTCATGCTGCCCATGGTTCAGGCAGCATAAAAGTGATGACAGATTCCCTTTAAATTGTTTAATTGTTTATGAATATGCATGTCCAGTAAGTCAGTTTTGCTGAAGTCATTGTGACCCAAGAGCCGTATGAACAAGGCCTAGTAACAGAAGGTTATACAGTGATCCCTCAACTTACAATGGCCTCAAGATAAAATATTTTCAACATACAATGGTCCTTTTTGGACCATCGTAACTTGAGACCAGACTCCACATACAACATACAATGCTACAGACTGTCAGGATCTGCGGAACATGTAAGGAAAACTAGCTGATCGACCAATGAAAGTGGCCATTTTACTGGTAAAATCCCAGTACAGTGATGCCTTGGATTATGAGCATAATTCGTTCCAGGACGGCGCTTGTAATCCAAATCCACTCTTATACCAAAGCAAATTTTCCCATAAGAAATCATAGAAATGCAGACAATTGGTTCCACGCCCCAAACATAATGATTTATTATTCTGAATAACATGTAAAACTGATGAAACAAACAATCAGAAACAGCCGAATTTGTGATATTATAAGTTACTGTACAGTAATGGAGAGGATGGGAAACACAAGGGCGGACAGAGACTGCAGGGAGCATGAAGGAATAAGCAGGACAGATGTGGGCACATACATGCAGCACTCTCTGTCCTGGGAGAGAGGGGTTACAGCTATGGAGAGATTACCCCCACTGTCCTGTCCCCTGATGTAAGCCCCAGCCTGAAGTGGATCTGCCATGATTTGGAAGGTGAGGGAGACTTCCTGGGTCAGAGTACAGGGCTGTAGACCCCGCTATGCAGACCATGCTCCCCCACTCCCCTCCCACCCAGTACAGGGAGCTCTTACAACAAAGCAATGCTCTTACACCAAGTCACAGTTTTGAAAAACTGTGAGCTCTTAAACCAAAATGCTCTTAAACCAAGATACCACAGTATTAGTAAAGTGCAAGCACTAGTTAGCTGTCGGGTACCTCCTCTCTACAGTACAGTGTAATACTACATGTCTTGTGCTGCTGTGTGTGTGTCTAGTATCTCCTCTCTACAGTACAGTGTGATACTACATGTCCTGTACTGCTGTGTGTGTCTAGTATCTCCTCTCTACAGTATAGTGTGATACTATATGTCCTGTACTGCTGTGTGTCTAGTATCTCCTCCCTACAGTACAGTGTGATACTACATGTCCTGTACTGCTGTGTGTCTATTATCTCCTCTCTACAGTATAGTGTGATACTACATGTCCTGTACTGCTGTGTGTCTAGTATCTCCTGTCTACAGTATAGTGTGATACTACATGTCCTGTACTGCTGTGTGTCTAGTATCTCCTGTCTACAGTATAGTGTGATACTACATGTCCTGTACTGCTGTGTGTCTAGTATCTCCTCTCTATCCTGTACTGCTGTGTGTATAGTATCTCCTCTCTACAGTACAGTGTGATACTACATGTCCTGTACTGCTGTGTATGTCTAGTATCTCCTTTCTACAGTATAGTGTGATACTACATGTCCTGTACTGCTGTGTATGTCTTGTATCTCCTCTCTACAGTATAGTGTGATACTACATGTCCTGTACTGCTGTGTGTGTCTTGTATCTCCTCTCTACAGTATAGTGTGATACCACATGTCCTATACTGCTGTGTGTCTAGTATCTCCTCGCTACAGTATAGTGTGATACTACATGTCCTGTACTGCTGTGTATGTCTAGTATCTCCTCCCTACAGTACAGTGTGATACTACATGTCCTATACTGCTGAGTATGTCTAGTATCTCCTCTCTACAGTATAGTGTGATACTACATGTCCTGTACTGCTGTGTATGTCTAGTATCTCCTCCCTACAGTACAGTGTGATACTACATGTCCTGTACTGCTGTGTGACTATTATCTCCTCTCTATCCTGTACTGCTGTGTGTATAGTATCTCCCCTCTACAGTACAGTGTGATACTACATGTCCTGTACTGGTGTGTATGTCTAGTATCTCCTCTCTACAGTACAGTGTGATACTACATGTCCTGTACTGCTGTGTATGTCTAGTATCTCCTCTCTACAGTATAGTGTGATACTACATGTCCTGTACTGCTGTGTATGTCTAGTATCTCCTCTCTACAGTATAGTGTGATACTACATGTCGTGTACTGCTGTGTATGTCTAGTATCTCCTCCCTACAGTACAGTGTGATACTACATGTCCTGTACTGCTGTGTATGTCTAGTATCTCCTCCCTACAGTACAGTGTGATACTACATGTCGTGTACTGCTGTGTATGTCTAGTATCTCCTCTCTACAGTACAGTGTGATACTACATGTCCTGTACTGCTGTGTGTGTATAGTATCTCCTCTCTACAGTACAGTGTGATACTACATGTAATGTACTGCTGTGTATGTCTAGTATCTCCTCTCTACAGTACAGTGTGATACCACATGTCCTGTACTGCTGTGTGTCTGGTATCTCCTCTCTACAGTACAGTGTGATACTACATGTCCTATACTGCTGAGTATGTCTAGTATCTCCTCTCTACAGTATAGTGTGATACTACATGTCCTGTACTGCTGTGTATGTCTAGTATCTCCTCCCTACAGTACAGTGTGATACTACATGTCCTGTACTGCTGTGTGTCTATTATCTCCTCTCTATCCTGTACTGCTGTGTGTATAGTATCTCCTCTCTACAGTACAGTGTGATACTACATGTCCTGTACTGCTGTGTATGTCTAGTATCTCCTCTCTACAGTATAGTGTGATACCACATGTCCTGTACTGCTGTGTGTGTATAGTATCTCCTCTCTACAGTACAGTGTGATACTACATGTCCTGTACTGCTGTGTATGTCTAGTATCTCCTGTCTACAGTATAGTGTGATACCACATGTCCTGTACTGCTGTGTATGTCTAGTATCTCCTCTCTACAGTACAGTGTGATACCACATGTCCTGTACTGCTGTGTATGTCTAGTATCTCCTCTCTACAGTATAGTGTGATACTACATGTCCTGTACTGCTGTGTATGTCTAGTATCTCCTCTCTACAGTATAGTGTGATACTACATGTCCTGTACTGCTGTGTATGTCTTGTATCTCCTCTCTACAGTATAGTGTGATACTACATGTCCTGTACTGCTGTGTGTCTAGTATCTCCTCTCTACAGTATAGCGTGATACTACATGTCCTGTACTGCTGTGTATGTCTAGTATCTCCTCCCTACAGTACAGTGTGATACTACATGTCCTGTACTGCTGTGTATGTCTAGTATCTCCTCTCTACAGTATAGTGTGATACTACATGTCCTGTACTGCTGTGTATGTCTAGTATCTCCTCTCTACAGTACAGTGTGATACCACATGTCCTGTACTGCTGTGTATGTCTAGTATCACCTCTCTACAGTATAGTGTGATACTACATGTCCTGTACTGCTGTGTATGTCTAGTATCTCCTCCCTACAGTACAGTGTGATACCACATGTCCTGTACTGCTGTGTATGTCTAGTATCACCTCTCTACAGTATAGTGTGATACTACATGTCCTGTGCTGCTGTGTATGTCTAGTATCTTCTCTCTACAGTATAGTGTGATACTACATGTCCTGTACTGCTGTGTATGTCTAGTATCTCCTCTCTACAGTACAGTGTGATACCACATGTCCTGTACTGCTGTGTATTTCTAGTATCTCCTCTCTACAGTATAGTGTGATACTACATGTCCTGTACTGCTGTGTATGTCTAGTATCTCTTGGTCTCAACATACAATGGTCGTCCTGGAACCAATTACTATGGTATGTTGAGGGACCCCTGTATAAGGTCCATATAATGTGCCACCGCTCTCTTATCTTTCGGGTGCGCTCTTTATTAGAGAATCTCCTAATGCTATCTCCCTATCCATCGTTCATGTTCTTCTCACGATCCTACGATAACCCCCCTGTATGCATGTCGCTGCCTCATCTATATTTAGAGGTTTAGGTTTCTTTGGTTGCACCTGCTGTACTGTGCATAAGAGATATGGAGACGTTCCAGACACTGTCGCACTCCACAGAATGATTCGTACAGCGAGATTTCCTAACTCGCTGATAAAATTATGATCATTTCCTTCTGTGGTTTATGCCAGATTTCTGTACATCTTCTCGTAGGATCACAAAGTGGTTTACATTAACCTTTAAGAAAACAGTTTTTAGGCTGAATTCACATTTTTCTTTAAAATCAACAGGTTTCAGAAAGTTATACAGATCTGTAATTTACTTCTATTAAAAAAAAATCTCCAGTCGTCCAGTACTTATCAGCTGCTGTATGTCCTGCAGGAAGTGGTTTATTCTTCCCAATCTGACACAGTACTCTCTGCTGCCACCTCTGTCCATGTCAGGAACTGTCCAGAGCAGCAGCAAATCTCCATAGAAATCCTCTTCTGCTCTGTGCAGTTCCTGACATGGACAGAGGTGGCAGCAGAGAGCACTGTGTCAGACTGGAAAGAATACACCACTTCCTGCAGGACATACAGCAGCTGATAAGTACTGGAAGACTGGAGATTTTTAAATAGAAGTAAATCATAAATGTATATAATTTTCTGACACCAATCGATTTAAAAGAAAAACATATAAAAACTATAAAACAATAAAAGGATTTTGGGGGCGGGTCTCATTTTAGTGGTGTTTTTAGGCTCAGTGTCAGTTTTTACTAAATTTTAGCATGCTCAGGGTATGTATTTTTTTTTTAAGAAATAGGGATTTTATCCTTCCATAGACTCCTCCTTTTGATTAAAAACCCTTCCCCCCCTGAACCTTATTTAGTTCTTCAACATATTTAAAGGTTTTCAATCATGTCCCCCCCCCCCCCCCTTCTCTTCTTTCCTCCAGACTACAGACATGGTGGCCTTGGTCAGCTGCATACACCAGATAGTAGATACATCAGTCTAAGTAAGGCTATGTTCACATAGGTCTGGAGATCTGGAGCCACCCCAAATAAGATGGCTGCAAAATCTGGGGTCCCATAGGTTATAATGGGGCACATCATTATACGCACAACTCCCCTTGTAAGCACAATTAGAGAGTTATTGACACCAAAGAAACACTACACTACGACGTGCCCCCTGTGCTTCTTTTTCAGCTTTATAAGTGTAGGGCATTGTGAGAGTTGTAGTAGCTTCTTATTTAGGCTATGTTCACACAACGTAAAAGATCGGCCGTTCTGTGACCCCGGCCGGGTCACGGAACGGCCGGTCTCTACCCGGATCATCCCGGCTGGTACTTTGCGCCCGCATCAGAGCTTCCCATAGCACACAGTGAAGCGAGCGGCTCCGGCTGACAGTGTTCCCTATGGCCGCAATTCATTGAATTGCGGCCGCAGAGAACTGACGTCAGTTATTTGCGGCGCCGCGCGGATCACGGCAGGAGCGCATACGATGTGTATACACTACGGCCGGGATCCCATTGAAAATAAGGCATTGTTCTACCCTGCAAAAAGCACGGCCATTGTTGCCGATGGCAACAACGGCCGTACTTTTACGTAGTGTGAACATAGCCTTAGGGTGTTGTGCACATAGATACAGATGAATCTTGGATGGAACATGCCGTTTCTCACTGGTTCTTCATTGGTGGGTCCCCCCGCATCAGTTCCATTACTGGTGGGTTCCCCAGTCCAACACTGATTTTAGTGACTGGAGAAAAGGAAGGGGTTCCTAACTCACAGACCTCCAACTTTTACAGTCAACTTGCCCTTTAAAATAAAAATTGATTATTACTATTATTATTATTATTATTATTATTAGGCAGCTTCTTATTACCAGTAACTCCAATCAAAAGGAATTAACGGCAAGAAAAAAAAATTGTAAAAAGCCGAATGAGAAGCATTGAAGAGTCTGGAAGTAGTGAAGCATGATGAGCGCACAATCGGATGCTTTGTTAGTAACGGCCGGGGCACACAAAACGTGTGGGAATTAAAAGGTGCAAATTAACTTCAAAAAGCTTGAGAAGAATTAAACATGAATCCGCCATGAACCCTTTAGCCTCAGTGCCAGATTATTACAAGGGCAACTGTTCAGAAGTTTCTTGATGGACAGGGTATCAGGTGGTCTGAAGTTCAGCTATGGTGAAGAAGATCTGGTTACCAACAAATTGTCCATAATAATATATTAGCCCAAAAATATTGTTCAATACCCTGATTGTAAGGGCAATGAAAACCCTATGATGCCTATGTGGGCTATGTTCAAACATATCATTTAAAGGGGTTGTTAACAAAAAAATAAAAATGTTTTCAAAACATCTGGTGCCAGAAGGTGCCAGAGATTTGTAATTTATTTCTATAAAAAAAAATCTCAAATCTTCAAGTATTTTTCAGCTGCTGTATGTCCTGCAGGAAGTGGAATATTCTTTCCAGTCAAAGGCTATGTTGACACTGTGTAAGAGATCCCACTGCACACAATGCAGCGTGCGCCCGGAGCCGCACGCTTCATTGTGTGAACATGTCAGTTTCTTGCGGCGCCGCTAGGCATCCCAGCCAAGTGTATACTATGTGTATACACTCCGACCTGGATTTTCTCAGCCTTCAGCACAACGTAAGCTCAGTACTTATCACGGCCGTTGCAACAACGGCCGTGATTACTGTGGAACTTACATCGTGTGAACATGTCCTGACAGTGTGCAGAAATGCCCCATGATATCCCAGGTGCATAAAGACTGACATGAAAGCCGGTCAGCACCACCACTGGCCAGAAGTTTAATAAGAGAACAGCAATGCCAGGAGGCCCCTGAGCAAAATCTCCAACCCTAGACTAGAAGAATAAAGCAGAATGCATTATCAGGCTGGTCATCCTCTGTGGGTCTGCCCGGAGATAATACATGCTGCTTTATGAGATATATGTCCGAGATCCCAGGGCAAGTGTGACTTTTAGCTGTGTGTACTCCTTTGTGCATCCCCTCTACTTGGTTTAATCCCCATGTAGGCAGTCTGCTATAAATAGTCCCCCAGGAGTTAGCGCATGCCCCCCCCCCCCCCCCCCCCCCCCCAGTATCTAGTATTCTCCATGTTGTCACCCCCCTCTGTAATATAAAATATTCATATAAAAATGATACTCACTTAGCTCCCCTACAGTCCACCAGTGTCTCCTCTTCCTTCCTGCTCTGCAAATGCACAAGGGATGCAACAGTAATTGGCTGGGCAAGAAGTCAATGGCTCTTTGCTCTGTCAACGAGAGCCTAGCATTTACTGAAACTAGCATCCAGCAGCTATGTAGCACCCCCTAGGAGGAGGGGGGCCCCGACACGTGCTCAGGTTTACTGTAAGGTTTTCTATGGGGATTTCCTACTGTTCTAGACAGTTCCTGACATGGACAGAGGTGGCAGCAGAGAGCACTGTGTCAGACTAGGAATACACCACTTCCTTCAGGACATACAGCAGCTGATAAGTACTGACAGACTGGAAATTTTTTAATGGAAGTAATTTTCAAATCTGAATACTTTTCTGACACATAATTTGAAAGTAACAGTAACATAAATTTTCCTATTGCCTGTGTAAGTTATTAACTTTGTTTTTAAAAGTTGCTGTATGTGAATGATCTCCTAGTGGGTGTCATTAGAAAAATGGAACTGCAGAACCCTATGAAAGGATGCAGGTCTATGGGAGATGTAACGTGTTAGACACAAAGCTCTTGTCCTAGTTAAAGGCCTAACCTGAGGACCGGACAAGCACTTTGAGATGACTTGTTCCCTCTGATTACATTTACGTTCTATTGGAAAACTAGTAGATCACTTCTTGAAAGTGGACAAGTAGATCACTTCTTGAGACAGGATACTTCAGGGGGGTACTCCGGCGAAAAACTTTTTCCTTCAAATCAACTGGTTTCAGAAAGTTATATATCTCTATAGATCTGTAATTTACTTCTATTTAGAAAAATCTCAAGTATTCTAGTACTTATCAGCTGCTGTATGTCCTGCAGGAAGTGGTGTATTCTTTCCAGTGTGACACGGTGCTCTCTGCTGCCACCTCTGTCCATGTCAGGAACTGTCCAGAGCAGGAGAGGTTTTCTATGGGGATTTGCTGCTTCTCTGGACAGTTCCTGACATGGACAGAGGTGGCAGCAGAGAGGTGAGAAGAAGGGGGGGGGGGGGGGCAGTGGGTGCGGCCGCTCCCTCTGTTAGCGCAGCATTTTACATTATTTTGGAGGAAGAAAGTCATTGAAATCCACCCCATCGCTGAGCTGCCGCACAGAGAGGCTCCAGAGCGCCTACATGTGCAATGTTGAGGTATTGCACAGAGCCTTAGGCTCCTATTAGACAAAGCGATTTTTAACAATTAACGTGAAACGATTGCAAACGAGACTGTTTATCAATTTAACGTGAAATCGTTTACCACATTACACAGAACGATGGTCGTTAGTTACTGTGATTGTTTACTACATCTGAACCCAGAAAAAGAAGGAACGATGTGCAATTACACTGAACGATTAGTTAACGATTAACGATGATTTTAGGGTCAGATCTAAATCAACGATCAACGACACACAAACGATTTTTCCGTCATGGCCTGCAATTACACAAAACGATTATCGTTTAAATTAAATCTAAACTATATAACGATTTTCTGCACGATAATCTTCCTGTGTAATAGCGGCCTTCCCTATGGTTTCCTGTCCATCTCTATGTGGCTGATACCACCAGCACGCTAAAGACTTGGTGCCACCTAAATACCTGCTAAAAGCTCATCCATTAGCTCCTTTGTCTATGGTGATATTGTTATGTTGTTATGAATGGGAAGATCAAGGAGTTTTATACCCTGGATTCATGGGAAAATCTTCATACTGGAAACATTGTTCTTTGTTGACAAAAACAAAATGACCATTTGGCAATAACTTAATAGCTGCTATTATTGTCATGTAAAATCTCAAAGCTGAATTGTTCTGCAGCTTTCTATACATAATGGGCCATTCCCATCTCCTAAGGTTATTTCCAGTCCACAGGATACAACCAGTATGGTGGTGAGAGTCTGACCACTGGGACCCCCACTCTTGTACTATTACAAACATTGTACAAACGTTGTCCGTTCCGCCGTGAATGGACGTGGTTAAATGCTACCTACAGCTGGAATTAAAGGAGAAGTCCGGCCTCCCTGACAGGCAGGGGTATGGGGGAAAGTAATAAAGAGTACTAACTCATCTCTCCCTGTGCCTTTTCAGCCCCGGATTGCCGCCGGGCCCCGGGATCCGTCCCCATTGAGCTGATGGTCTACCTGCTCAGCCAGTCAATGACTGCTGCTCCAGTCACTGATTGGCTGAGCGGCCAGTCCATCAGCCAGGACGTCATCACAACTTGAGGGAAAAGTCCTGCCAGCAGGGGGCCCCAAGGCCAGTCCCACCGCTCGCCGCAGGAACAGGGAGAGGTAAGTTAGGACTCGGTATTACATTGCCCCTGCCCCTGCCCGTTTTTTGAAAATGTCCGAACTTTAATGATCATGATTATTAATTATGGCTGTAGGTAGCGTTAAACAATGGCCGTGTTTGTTCAGCGTGTGAACAAAGCCTTATAAAGATGGATAAGTGAAAAAAATGTGCCTCGTAGAATGTGGGTTGTTTTTTTTTTTACATTGGCTGACATATGCAAGCAAAAAATAATAATATCAATGTCCATATTTTGCTACAATGTTTCAGTCTGTAGCATATAGACTATGGGGGAGATTTATCAAGCATGGTGTAAAGTGAAAATGGCTCAGTCGCCCCTAGCAACCAATCAGATTCCACCTTTCATTCCTCACAGACTCTTTGGAAAATGAAAGGTGGAATCTGATTGGTTGCTAGGGGCAACTGAGCCAGTCTCACTTTACAAATATATCTCTCCCTATGTTCACACATAGCATTTAATTAGAGCTATTTTTGCTATGTGAATATACATCACTTGATGGTCAGCACTCTCAGCAATCGCAAGCTTTATGCTTGAGGCGGCGTTCACCAAGGTGCACCCCCGCATGACACCAACGACGATTTAAGCAAGACTGAGATCAAGATATTCATGCAACATAAAAGAAACCAAGAGAAAGAACCTTTGGGTTCGAAACACGTTGGCGTTTTAATGTGAATAACTAATAAAGAATTGGATTGTTTTAGAGCTGAAGAGAGTCGGTTTTCCTTTTCCTATTTTTATCTTACGATTTTGACGGATTCATCGTAAAAATAGCGATTTCACAATTCACAACAAGATCTCGCTAGATCTCGTTTTTTTAAGGAAACTAGAACTTTTCACTTTACACCTATGTAGATAAAACCATAAAAAAAATCCTTTAAATTCACCTTGAAATAAATAGGATTTGCTAATAACTTATCTTTTAGATATATACTCTGGGATATGTGATCGCCTTGTGTTATGGATGGATATCTTAAGCTCTGTGCATAAATAAATATGGAAACTTTATTTTTTTTTTATTTTGTTGGCTAAGTGGTCCCAGACTTTTTGTTCCATAGAATCTCTCCTGTTAGGGAGGTGAAAGAATCCCTTTCGGATGGAATAATGCACGTTGACCAAGTCTTTCTTATCTGCCTCATATGTTCTTTCTCTGCAGCCAAGAGAAGTAATAAGCATTGCTCACTGCTAGCGAACAAAAGCGCTTCTGAAAATAGCTGCAACTCCCTCCAGCCGGACTGGATCCTGGTTACATAATGTCTGTCGGCAACACAGGCCCATTGTGCTGCTGTCACTGGACTCATTGTCTGATATCCAGGGCCTCTCCGCTTATTGTTCTTAGCCCTTTGTCTGTCAGATTCCTTTGTCAGTCTTTGCACAGAATTGCTCTCCTTTCTTCCTTTGTTCCATCTCTAGTCTTTGTCTTTTATTTTCTCTCCTATTTTCATCCTTTTTTTCGTTAACCCTTTCAGCACTCGCTGACTACACAATCCCACACATCTTTATTCCGCATCATGACGGTTGCGCATTTTCCTGGGAGTCGCGTTCACGTTAATAAATAATAAAGAAGTAGTCTTTTTATCATCTGTCGTTATTCAATAAACTACTATATTATACATAATAAATGACTATTTAAGCACAAAGAGCGCCACAAAAGAGTATAGTTACATCACTATAGTATGAGCTAGCCAATATTATTAGATGTAAAGTTAAGGGGGAACTCCAGCATTATTTTAAATTAACTGGTGTCGGAAAGTTATACAGATATGCAATTTATTTTTTTTTTTTAAATTTCCAGTCTTCCAGTACTTATCAGCTGCTGTATGTGCTGCTGGAAGTGGTGTTTTCTTTCCAGTCTGACACAGTGCTCTCTGCTGCCACCTCTGTCCATGTCCGGAACTGTCCAGAGTAGCAGCAAATCCACATAGAAAACCTCTCCTGCTCTGGACAGTTCCTGACATGGACAGAGATGGCACCAAAGAGCTGGAGAGAATACATCACTTCCTGCAGGACGTACAGCAACTGATAAGTACTGGAAGACTGGATTTTTTTTAAAAAGAAGTAAATTACCAATCTATATAACTTACTGTCATCAGTTGATTTTATAATCTGGTCACTAATATGATTGATCCTATAAATTTCCATTCAGCTTGCCAACAATGTAATATTTCTGGCATCTGGCAGCCGGTTCAACAATATTTTCACCTGGTGGAATAAAGGAGCGAACAGGTTGGATTTTAACCTTTGGTTTCCTAGATAAGCAGTGCCAGAGGTTTGAGGAAATAGTTTACATCTCCTTCTCTTTGAAGACAAGGGACGTGTTTGGCTCGGTCAAACACTCATGTCAATAGAGAAGTGATATCTCTCGGCCAGAACAACAGCAGATGTAATGTCAATGGCCGGCTCACAAATCGGTTAATTATTAGAGTTACAAAATAATAATCCCGGGTGAGAACATTTCATAGATGGTGGATTGGAAGTAGGGGTAGTCACCTGCAGGACTATATTTGAATTTCATGCTGTCCCCAAACCGCCCCCCCCCAGGAACGGGAAGATGTAAGTGCCCTATTACACGGAGCGACAGTAGCAGATTGTTGCTATTGTGGTTGTTGTGATCATTGCCTTTTATTACACAAAGCGATAATCAGCCAAATATTGCCGATAATTGCTTTGTGTAATAGGGCCTTTATAGTCGCAATCTAACAAAAGTAATAACACACCAACAGATGTAGTGTGGATGGATCGAGGATATTGAATTTATCAGAGTTGCACCTATCACAGACCTGGCAAAAAGTTACAAAATTTTGCACGAATACCGAATACCTGCAAGCAGACGTAGATCGTAGTGTTAAAGGAAAATAAAAAATCACCTGCAGACACGGGGTGTGGAGACATATATAGTATATATATTTACCCGTTTCCATGCCCGCAGACAGGGGGTGCGGAAACATAATAAAGTATATATACTTACCCATCTCCGTGTCCACAGAAAGAGGGTGCGGAAACATAATAAAGTATATATACTTACCAGTCTCCATGCCTGCAGACAGGGAGTGCGGAAACATATAAAGTATATATACTTACCCATCTCCTTGCCCACAGACAGGGGGTGCGGAAATGTCATAAAGTATATATACTTACCCGCCTCCGCGCCCGCAGACGGGGGGGGGGGGGCGGAAACAAAATAAAATATATATACTTACCCGTCTCCATGCCAACAGACAGGGGGTGCGAAAACATAATAAAGTATATATACTTACCTGTCTCCGTGCCCGCAGACAGGGAATGCGGAAACATAATAAAGTATATATACTTACCCATCTCCGTGCCTGCAGACAGGGGTGCGGAAACATAATAAAGTATATATACTTACCCGTCTCCATGCCCGCAGACGGGGTGGGGAAACATATAAAATATATATACTTACCCATCTCCGTGCCCACAGGCAGGGGGTGCGGAAACATAATAAAGTATATTTACTTACCCATCTCCTTGCCCACAGACAGGGGGTGCGGAAACATAATAAAGTATATATACTTACCCGTCTCCCTGCCCCCTGCAGTGGCGCACAGGTAATTTTTAGTTTTTTTTTCACTGGACTTCCCCTTTAATCTACGCTAGCTTAGAACTGGTGTGAACTATTCTTCAGCTGGTATATTTATGTAGGTCACTGTCTTATATCTGTTCAGCTTGCGGTCGTAGGCTGCCGCCTTACATCCTTCTGTTCTATTTTTGGTACACCTTTGATATAATTGTACCCTAAAAAAGGTGGACCAGACCCAAGTCACCCAAATCCCTTAGCCACGCTTCACAAATGGAATGAGGCTTTGGTGCTGGCGTGTGGTGCTCTTTTTCCTCCATACATAGTATTGTGCTATTGCCCTATCTGTCCATAGAACATTTTACTAGAAGCATTGTGGAACATCCAGGTTATCTTCAATGTTATTTTTGGACAGCGCCAGCTTCATTTACATCACCTTCTGTAAAGACCATTCTTCTATAATGCTTTTCTAGTTTTGGTACACCTTTCCAAGGTCCCTTCTGCCATGACACCAGTTATGGATATCTCAGGTAGCGCCACCTGCTGTCAGACAGTGGGCGCACAGGAGGTGAAAAAAATCCCAGCCTAAGCTTGACAACATACCTGGGTCAATTGCCAGGGATTGCTTCAGTGTATGGGTACAGTTTGGGGGTAAAGTAGGGGGTGCCTTCATGGGGGATACTAACTACTGTGAGGTGACTCCCTACATGGGGAATAATACCTACTGGTTGGTATAACTACCTGTGGGGACCACCTACATGGGGATAATTACATGGTGGTTACTATGTACTGGGGGGTGGGGGGCCTACCTGCACAGAGAAGCCGAATAACTGCACAGGGGCATAAAGGGGGCTTATTGCCAGAGATGCCTAACTACTATTTGGGACTGCACAGACCTCACCCATTTACCTCTTAATGGTTTCACGCCCTCTTGACTTCTCTTTTCAAAGTTTTTTTCAACTTTCCCTTTCGCTATCGGTCTCGCGGCTGTATTTAGCATTAGATGGAGTTTACCACCCGCTTTGGGCTGCATTCCCAAAGAACCTGACTACTGCGGTGGGGGGCGCTACCGGCCTAACACCTCCACAGATTGGGTTTCTTTTCCTCCACTTAGTAATATGCTTAAATTCAGCGGGTCACCATGTCTGATCTGAGTCGAGGCGTCGGTCCCCGGGTGAGGGGGGACCGTGGGCTTGGTCCGCGTCCCCAGCGCCTCACGCCGGCGGGGAAGGGTTGGTGGGGAGGGCAGTCCCGTGTCTCCATAGACAGCCCTCACTGGCATGACTGTAGGGCCATAAGGAGCAGAGAGGGGCTTGGGCCCCCGACCAACAAGCTCCGATTGTGACAAACCCCAGCTGCGTTTTCTCCTCGCCTGCCGGAGGAGAGGAGGGGGTGATCAACGGAGAAGCCACCCTCAGACAGGCATTTTGAAGTGTCGATGATCAATGTGTCCTGCAATTCACACTAATTCTCACAGCTAGCTGCGTTCTACATCGATGCGCGAGCTGAGTGATCCACCGCTTAGAGGGGGCTTATCTTGGGGTTCTAGAGGGGTCATAGGGTCACAGAGGAAAGCCTTAATACTATATGGGGGTACAGAGGGGACCTACTTACTATATGTGCTGGAGGGAGGAAGTTAAAATGTTGCTCTGGCAGATTCTGCAGAAAAGAGTCACGACTCTTGTAGTATCCCACCACCGGTGTTTCTTATATCACCCAGGTAAAGTAACTCTCTCAGGTGTCACATCAAGTGATTTCAGCTGCAACCTCCACTGCAGCCACTAGGTGTCTCACTCCCCCTGTGCACAGCTGCAGTCTATGTGGTAAGGTTAAGCTGTGTTCTATTTGTAATGTTTTATGTGCATGATTAACTATACACCTATATACCTTTCTCTCTCTTACACCTACTTCCTGTCACACCACCCTACATAAGGCAGGGATTTCCTGTCAGGAGGGAGTTCAGTCCAGTTCTTCTAGAGAGTGGATAGGACACAAGACACAGGTTCCTGCTGCAGTGACTAAGCGGGCCTGGCTTACTGGCTTAGACCAGAGCCCTGAACAGGGACTACACCTCTTTTCTATGCTAAGCAACCAGCTAGAATGCAGTGCTAAACTCTAGAGGTGGGGTAACCAGATCATAGGAACACCCCTGTGGACGCCGTGGATCAGTCAGATCAGTCACCCCCTAAAGGAAAGCGGAGGGACTGATCCCCAGTAAGGCAAAGAAGCTGAGAACTGAGGCACCGAGACACACGATCGTCCACTCGGGGATAATCTTCAGTGGGGGCTCAACTTAGAGACAAAGGCCTAGGGCTTGTACTACCTCGCATAGCGGTCACCGATACTGTGTAGGCAGAAGGCGGTCAGATATCACAAGATATATCTGAATTTGAGTATAAGAAGTTCTCTACAAGTCACTGTCATTATTTATACAGTACGTAGGACCGTCTGAACAGCCGCACGGAACTGTAAGATATCGGCAGCGCCACAGGAGCCAGGGAGGTAAGTGCACTTGATCCAGACCCTTACTTCTCTCCAAGTTCCGCACTCCAGAGATGAGTCCGAAGCCCATAGAGAATAAATGGAGCCATTGAATGGAATAAATGGAGCGCGCGTGTCGGGCTTCTGACGGGGATATCTCTGTCCCGGGACCGTCTCCAGGCAAGGGACTTGGAGAGAAGGGGTAAGTATAAGGGTCTCTAGCGGGGGGTCGGGAGTGCCAGGTTTCCTTCAAAAAAATGTAATATGTTAAGATAGTAAAAATATTTAATAACAAAACAAAATGTAAAAAAATATGTTTAGAATAAAAAAAACTGCTTTAAGTGTTGTCACTGTTTTAAAAAATAAATCCATAGATTTCACATCTATGGATCAGAAAGAATTCCCAGTGTACTTCTTCATGGCATCGTGATATCAAATCTCGAGCAGGTATTGTGAAGATGGTGGCATTTACCAACAATAGCAGCAGGAAATCCGAGGGTCTTTTGTGCCCTTTCCCATTTGGTGTGACACCCTATAGCTGCAGGTGACAGACTAACAATAGGGATGTGAGCAGCCGCCCCTCCCTGCACTGTCTTCTGTGTATTCATGCTGATCATCTCTGACATATGGCTGCACTCCGACAATACCTGGCATTTGGAGGACAAGATGTAGCCACACTTTGCCTTTTACTTTCATCCTGCTAACAAATCCTATAGAGTCTTGTCGTCTGAAATCAGGGAATAACATTTCTCAAAAGTAAAATATTTTTTATTTTCTCGTTTTAAGTTCCCGGAACGAAATCCGAACCTGATTGAACTGTTCAACGTTTTATCGTTTAAATTCTAATTCCTTAACGTTTGCAGTGGAAACATAATTGCTTATATCCAGAGGCTGAAATCCTGTGCACAAATACATGTACTAACACATCCTGGGTTGGTCAGATGCAGCCCTGGCCTTCCAGGTCTCCTTAAAGGGGTACTCCAGCAAAAATCTTTTAGTTTCAAATCAACTGGTTTCAGAAAGTTATATAGATTTGTAATTTACTTTTATTTAAAAATCTCCAGTCTTCCAGCACTTATCAGCTGCTTTATGTCCTGCAGGAAATGGTGTATTCTTTCCAGTCTGACACAGTGCTCTCTGCTGCCACCTCTGTCCATGTCAGGAACTGTCCAGAGCAGCAGCAAATCCCCATGGAAAACCTCTCCTGCTTTGGACAGTTCCTGACATGGACAGAGGTGGCAGCAGAGAGCACTGTGTCAGACTGGAAAGAATACACCACCTCCTGCAGGACATACAGCAGCTGATAAGTATGGGAAGACTTATTATTTTTACATAGAAGTAAATTACAAATGTGTATAACTTTCTGAAACCAGTTGATTTGAAAGAAAAATATTTTCCCTGGAGTACCCCTTTAAGCGTGTAGAATTCTAATACAGTAGGATTTGGAATTCTAGAGTGGCTCACAAGTATACCATACAATCAACACAAGAGAATAAGGAAAAATTATATCAATGTATCAGACTTTGTGAGTCAAGCTGGTATTCTTAGGGCCCTATTCCACCGGACGATTATCGTTCGCATAATCGTTAACGATTAACGATCTTAAACGACCGCTATTGCGAAAGACCTGAAAACGTTCACTCATTTCCATGGAATGATAAACGTTACTTATGATCGTATTTGCGATCGTTTTTTTTCTTCGCTATTGCGTTCGTATCTACTGGGAACGACCAAATGACGTCTTATTCAATGCGAACGATTTGTGAACGAGCAACGATAAAAATAGGTCCAGGTCTTATAAAGCGATCAACGATTTCTCGTTCGGTTGTTAATCGTTAACTGCATTCCAATTCTAATGTAACTCAATGAAATTGGACATAAAAAAAAAATGGTTTATGTTGCAACAAGAGTCATTTTTTTGACAACATTCATTTCTTGTACACCTGTACTTATGTTTAAAAATATGCTTTTTGTGTGGGGAAAAAAGAGGCGCTTACATCGGGTATGAAAAATAACACTTTAACATATGATATAAGGATAACAGGGTTATAGAGATAACATTTTGTATCCCTATATCATAGGCGAGATTCACCCTATTACAAGCAGGACTGTTCATCTGGCATTTCTGGCGAATTACAGATGGGCCGGTCCCCCTCCGTAGGCTGGTCTGGTAACATAGTGCTCACACAGAACATCCTCTGGTTAGCTAGGACATTCTGTGTGTGTATCACACTCTTTGGGGTGAGGCGCAGAGAGCTCTAAGATTATGGGGGACATGTATGAAAAGGCATAAACGCCTTTTTTAGGTGCCGATGGGGCAAATCAGCGTAAAAATATTCACAAATTGTATTTTAGCGAATATTTTTTTCACATTTGCCCCATCTGCGCTCCCTTCGCCAGTGGGGGGTTACGGGGGGTTGGGTGCGGCTGCATGCAAAGGGGGCGCGGCCTCTGCTGCACCGCATTTATCATTCTTCCGTTGGAAAAATGATACTGAAACCTATATTAAAATTTTTTTACAAGGACGGCTACGTGCGATCGGGATTTATGTAGAGGCAGTGCGCTCCGGAGCTGCGGGGACATTTCTAAGCCCGGCTTAACCCGCCGCACTTCATAAATGTCCCCCTATGTGTTCACATGTTTTCCTTTTGCCGCTGCAAGTTTTGAGTGGAAAGTAAGAGAAGATTTATAAGGAGCGGGAACAAGAACTGCAGTGGCAGTTTTAAAACAAACAAAAAAAAAACTGCTGTGTGAGACGGTTGTGTGAGCAACGTTAGGAAGAGGGGTTTTTTTTAAACACAGTTTATCAAGCTTGAAACATGATGTTGTTTTTGTCTGTACAATGGCCTTGCTCACACCCAGAGCCATACAATAAAACACCTAGGGTGTAACTAGGGCATGGTAGGGAAAGGGAATTTTTTTTTCTTTAAGAATAAGCCGAGCATTGTCTCTGTGGAATTGGATTTATAAATTAAACAGTTTAGTCTTATGTGGGGTAAATGCGGAGACCGAGACCACCATATGTTAATGATCTCCTGTGACTGTAATATTTCCCTGTAACAGCTGTAGGTTGCCCACCCCTACCCTATAGTTATGCCCCCTCTTGTGACATGTACAGGTCTGTACTACTAGCAGTCAAAATGGCACAATAATATTGTAAAAGTAAAATATATCAGTCAAAGTAGCTATTAATTTTGAAAAAAAAAAATAAATTTCTGTTGTATTTTTAATATAACATGTTAAAGGGAACCTGTCACCAAAAATGCTATCTAATCTATCCCCATCCTGTTATAGAGCAGGAAGAGCTGAGCAGATTGATATATATATCTTTATGGGAAAAGATTCAGTATAACATGTAACATGTTGAATGAAATCCCTGATAATTCTCTGATAAGGAGTCCAGTGGGCGGGGTCATTCAATGGACTTGACTCTTTACCATGGAAACATCAAAGATTTCAATCAATAAATTACAAGTTATACAGAATCTTTTCTCAGAAAGTTATATATCACTCTGCTCAGCTCCTCCTGCTCTATAACATGATGCCGATAGCTTAGATAGCATTTTTGATGGTGACGGGTTCCCTTTAAATTCCACGCAGCTGCAGCACCTAGGGTCACATGGCTCCCGGTGATCTTACAATGAAGCCCTGACTGTCAGACCCATCAGGATTATATTATCTACCCAAATTAACTTGTATTACACATGGGATGGATGCAAGCTTGCAGGTGTACAGTACGTCTTTCACCTCTATTTGTATATCTTTAATCTTGTTTTTTTCAAGCTTATCTTTGTGTTATTGTGGTCTGAAGTTAGACGAAGGGAGGATGCTGACTTCTCTCTCAAGCGTCCGGGCAGTTTCCTATTTACAAAAGTTCTCGCTAATGTTCATGCCCCCTCCTCCCTATGCCCTTCCCAAACTGAGCCACACTGAGGTCTGGCACCTATATTGATCCTATCTCACTTCCTAAACCAAGTCACATGGTTGGCACCGGTTGCCGACATACAGTAACTGGTAAGTTATCGCATCCTACACCTGTGGGAATACAGCGTACACTAGGAATAATACTCGAGTCAAGTAACGTCATCGCATGAAGAATTGTTTCCATCTCAATGGCAGCTAAACGGCTCGTTTCTTCAATGCTAGACAGATTTTTTTGTGAAAGAGTTTTATTTTTACTACATAAGTTAAAAAACAAGATAAGTACAATGCACAAGGTTTTTTATGCTTTTCGTTGCTTTTTCTAGTAAGGAATATTCTGTGAAATTGAGAAACAATAAGGGATATGAACATTATCCCTTTAAAAGTCAAACTAAGGGGCAATAATTTGCCCAATCAGGCAGAATCGGGTAGATATCAACCCGGGTAATAAAGACAATGATCAGCCCAGGAGCCGATCAGCTGATCCTTGTCTTTTAGCGAGTTTAAAAATAATTGTCCGTCAGCCATGCATCGCTATGTGTAATTGGAGGTGTGCAGTCAGTGGCTGCTGAAAAAGTATAGAAAACCATAAAGTTACTACTTACCTCTCCACGCTCCCTGGTGTCCTCCTGCTGCTGCCACTTCCTAATCTGTCTGTGCAGTAACAGGCCGCTCAGCCAATCACTGGCTGTGGCTCTGTCCTGCCTCAGCCAATGATTGGCTGAGCGGCCTGTCACTGCAGAGATGGCTTCAAAAGTGCCAGCAGTGGTTGCCATAGGAAATCACTGGAGCAGTAATTTCCTATGACCAACGGACTCATCTCAGCTCATCTGCATATTGAGCGCACAGATGAGCTGACGGCCATATCTCCGGGGTGGGACCGAGACCAGAAGCGGGAAGCGCCGGAGCCAGTATGCATGTCGGGCCCTCTCTGGGATTGGGGTGGGTTTGGGGCTTTCTCTCCAAGCTGACAGGTTCCCTTTAAGGCTATGTTCCCGCACAGTATTTTTGCTCAGTATTTTGCAACCAAAACCAGTAGTGGATTGAAAACACAGGAAGGCTATGTTCCCAAACTGTTGAAATTTAGTGGATGGCCGTCATTTAGCGGAAAATAATGGCCTTTATTTCAAAAACAACGGTTGTTGTTTTAAAATAACGGTAATTCTTTGCCATTAAATGACGGCCATCCACTAAATTTCAACAGTTTGGGAACATAGCCTTACTGTGTTTTCAATCCACTACTGGTTTTGGTTGCAAAATACTGAGCAAAAATACTGTGCGGGAACATAGCCTAAAGGGGTTATCCAGGATTAGATAATCATGGCTGCTATCTTCCAGGAACAGCACAACTCTTTTCCCAGTGGCAGCTCAGTTCCACTGATGTGATTGGTGCCGAGCTGCACTACCGCACACAACCTGAGGAGAGGTGTGGCACTATTTTTGGAATAAAGCAGCTGTTTTTTTACATATTACAGTTGAAATAGTGTACTCATCTATTTATTTCTCCATTTAAAACGAGGCAATGGCCTCTATCATGATGTGATCTGGGCACTGGGGGCAGACATAGGTCATAAAGGAAAGCCTGAGATTTCTCCTCTTTTCAAATCCATTCCTGGCTTTGGCTTCAAATCTTTGGCAGGTAATCTTTCTGTGTAAATGGACCGTAAGGCGTATACACGTGAAGGAAACCATATTGTCATCTCTATTACATACATACATGCACTTCATGATCCTCGCTGTAATGTCAATAGCAAGATTTTGGTTTATAGAAGTTACAGGTTCAAACTTTATGATTTAACTCTTTGGCTTCAAAAAAAAGAATATATATATATATATATATATATATATATATATATATACAGGGTCGGACTGGGCCACCGGGGAGCCGGGGGATCCCCCGGTGGGCCCCACCCCCTCCTCCCTCTTGCAGGGCCCTTCCCCTAAGCCAGAGAGGGGCCTCCCCTTTGGAAGCTGCCTTATATCGGGAGCTCCCACACTGCTGGGTGAGTTAACCACCATATCAGGGCCCGTTCTTTCTGCAATCATGGGCCCTCCCCTCCCCCCTGCTCACCTGACCCCCTTACATCAGCTCTGGGCCTCAGCGCTGACCTCTTCCTGCCTGTCAGGAGAGCAGCAGCAGCAGCAGCAGCAGGGCCTCCTCCATCCCCCCTCCCCTCTGCAATCACGTGACTCTCCTGTTGCTGTGTGCAGTCGGTGCACAGGAGATGGGGAGAGGCTGCAGGCTGCCCAGCCTGGCAGGGAGAAGAGAAGATGGAGACAAGAAGACTGAAGCTTCCTGCCCTGCTGAACATGTAAGTGTGTGTGTATATACTTGTCTATCTGTCATCAGTGTGTGTCTGTACATGTGTCATGTGTTTATGCATGTGAGTAATATATATGTGTGTTTTCTATCATGTATATAGTGTATATTATGTAATGTAGTTCTATAGATGGTTTATATGTGTAATCTGCATGCTTTTGTATCTGTGTATCTATGTTGGTGAGTCTGTGTGTGTTAGTATGATTAGATGTATATATGTAAGGTGTGTTGTGTCTGCATGTTTGTGTATGTCTGCAGTATGTCTATTTGTGTATATATGTATACAGTGTGTATGTCTGCAGTATGTCTATTTGTGTATATATGTATACAGTGTGTATGTCTGCAGTATGTCTATTTGTGTATATATGTATACAGTATGTATGTCTGCAGTATGTCTATTTGTGTATATATGTATACAGTGTGTATGTCTGCAGTATGTCTATTTGTGTATATATGTATACAGTGTGTATGTCTGCAGTATGTCTATTTGTGTATATATGTATACAGTGTGTATGTCTGCAGTATGTCTATTTGTGTATATATGTATACAGTGTGTATGTCTGCAGTATGTCTATTTGAGTATATATGTATACAGTGTGTATGTCTGCAGTATGTCTATTTGTGTATATATGTATACCGTGTGTATGTCTGCAGTATGTCTATTTGTGTATATATGTATGTCTACAGTATGTCTATTTGTGTATATATGTATACTGTATGTATGTGATGAGAAGTTCACACTTTGGAGGTCCAGTTGTGCCGGAGATCCGTGAGGCTTGGGCTCTGATCAGCTGAGGATTCTCACATCACAGATGATAGGTGTTGTAGTTGATATAACAGTAAGACTTTAATCAATGGATGACGGGTTTCATCAGATGAGATCATCAGATCTATTGAGGATTCCCTTAGAAACACATTATCCATTGATTTGTCTTACTCCTACGTCTACTACAACACCTATCATCTGTGATGTGAGAATCCTGAATCAGCTGATCAGCGCCCAAGCCTCACGGATCTCCTGCACAACTGGGACCTCCAGAGTGTGAACTTCTTCTCAACTATTGTACCGACTCAAAAATAAAGATATAAGCAGCAGACACAGACACAAGTGGGATAATGCCCCCCTCACCAGACTGCACCCCCTCCGGAGCAGCAGCAGTATCAGTGATAGGTAGGATTATGCCCCCCTCACCAGACTGCACCCCCTCCGGAGCAGCAGTATCAGTGATAGGTAGGATAATGCCCCCCCTCACCAGACTGCACCCCCTCCGGAGCAGTAGTATCAGTGATAGGTAGGATTATGCCCCCCTCACCAGACTGCACCCCCTCCGGAGCAGCAGTATCAGTGATAGGTAGGATTATGCCCCCTCACCAGACTGCACCCCCTCCGGAGCAGTAGTATCAGTGATAGGTAGGATTATGCCCCCTCACCAGACTGCACCCCCTCCGGAGCAGCAGTATCAGTGATAGGTAGGATTATGCCCCCCTCACCAGACTGCACCCCCTCCGGAGCAGCAGTATCAGTGATAGGTAGTATAATGCCCCCCCTCACCAGACTGCACCCCCTCCGGAGCAGTAGTATCAGTGATAGGTAGGATTATGCCCCCCCTCACCAGACTGCACCCCCTCCGGAGCAGCAGTATCAGTGATAGGTAGGATTATGCCCCCCTCACCAGACTGCACCCCCTCCGGAGCAGCAGTATCAGTGATAGGTAGTATAATGCCCCCCCTCACCAGACTGCACCCCCTCCGGAGCAGCAGTATCAGTGATAGGTAGGATTATGCCCCCCCTCACCAGACTGCACCCCTCCGGAGCAGCAGTATCAGTGATAGGTAGTATAATGCCCCCCCTCACCAGACTGCACCCCCTCCGGAGCAGCAGTATCAGTGATAGGTAGGATTATGCCCCCCCTCACCTGACTGCACCCCTCCGGAGCAGCAGTATCAGTGATAGGTAGTATAATGCCCCCCCTCACCAGACTGCACCCCCTCCGGAGCAGTAGTATCAGTGATAGGTAGGATTATGCCCCCCCTCACCAGACTGCACCCCCTCCGGAGCAGTAGTATCAGTGATAGGTAGGATTATGCCTCCCCTCATCTGACTGCACCCCCTCCGGAGCAGCAGCAGCAGTATCAGTGACAGGTAGGATTATGCCCCCCTCATCTGACTGCACCCCCTCCGGAGCAGCATCAGTATCAGTGACAGGTAGGATTATGCCCCCCCTCATCTGACTGCACCCCCTCCGGAGCAGCAGTATCAGTGATAGGTAGGATAATGCCCCCCTCACCAGACTGCACCCCCTCTGGAGCAGCAGTATCAGTGACAGGTAGGATAATACCCCCTCACCAGACTGCGCCCCCTCCAGAGCAGCAGTATCAGTGATAGGTAGGATAATACCCCCTCACCAGACTGCACCCCCTCCGGAGCAGCAGTATCAGTGATAGGTAGGATAATACCCCCTCACCAGACTGCACCCCCTCCTGAGCAGCAGCAGTATCAGTGACAGGTAGGATTATGCCCCCCTCACCAGACTGCACCTTCTCTGGAGCAGCAGTAGTAGTATCAGTGATAGGTAGCATTGTGCACCCCTCATCTGACTGCACCCCTCCGGAGCAGCAGTATCAGTGACAGGTAGGATAATGCCCCCCTCACCAGACTGCACCCCCTCCGGAGCAGCAGCAGTATCAGTGATAGGTAGGATTATGCCCCCCCTCACCAGACTGCACCCCCTCCGGAGCAGCAGCAGAGGCAGCACTAAAGTAGTAAAAATTCTTGTGACTTTATTCACACTCTCTAGCGCGATGTTTCGTTTTAGCTCTGAGTAAGGCAAAACATTGCACAAGAGGGAGTGAATAAAGTCACAAGATTTTTGACTACTTTGGTGCTGTCTTCGCTGCTGAATTATTGTACCAAGTCTCCTGGTTCTGTTGAAAGGGCTGCAAGCGGCATCAAGGTGTATAAACCACCGCTAAAGTGACTGGCGGTATTGGGCTTGTAGCATGACCGCCCAAGGTGAGCAGCAAGTTTAGCCACTTACACACATTTGTTCTGCAGTAATAAGCTATGTGCGCCGCATGGTGTTCTCTCTCTTCTACTAGTAGATGTATAAAATGGCAGATTACATTTTAAAGCCATGTTTACACGCTGACCACTGATGTGCCTTTCATGATGGTCCTTTAAAGTCTTATTCTAGCCCAACAGCTTGTGGTGAGGCTCGAATAAACCGTCATGGGTCTCCTCTGCTGGAGATTGTAATAGAGGAGCAGACTAGATGGTCATTTTTTCCTTCTTCTTCTGAGGCTGTGTTCACACATGACATTTTTTATGTGTTTTTACAGCAATATTGTTGGAATTTCATTAAAGTTTCTACATAAATGGTGCAGTTTTACCACAACTGCATAAATCAGTAACAACTGTATAAGTGACTGGCACTGCACAAGTGTTGCTGGTCACATACACAGCTCTATGCAAAGTCGCTGTACTAACGTGAAAGGTTTGGCGCTGATTATGTCTTTATATATTGGGTGGGCCCCAAGAATCAATTTCCCTGGTGGGCCAATGTACCCCAGTCCGACACTGTATATATATATGTCTTTTCAAGCAAATATGATGAGAGTATATGAAGGTAAGATGTACAGCGCATCCAGCAGTTGTCTCTGTGCTTTAGTAGCCTTGAGGCAATGAGAAATGAACTGTGAGAGGCAGCAGAATAATGGAACAGTAAGAAAGAACGTATATACAGTAATATCAATAGGGAGACAGGCAAAGCGGCAAAGAAGATGAAGAACTGACTGGAAAGTACCTGGGTGAATTAAGAGAATATATGCTACCAAATAGCATGGGGGCTCACGCCCCCACAGTGTAACTGTCAATTAAATGTCATTATTCAGAAATCAATAAATACCAATAGCCATTTAAAAAAAAAACTCTGTAATAGGTTTTATTAACCCCTTAAGGATGCGTTAAAACGTACAGGATCCGCAGCAGATTTGATGGTGCAGATTTGATGCTGTGCTCAGTTACTTAGATGAAATCTGCTGCGGATCCAGTACGTGTGAACGTCCCCTAAGGACCAGGACAATTTCCAATTTTGTGCTTTTGTTTTTTCTTCCTTGTGTATATAAGGCCATAGCACTTGCATTTTTTCACCTATTAACCCACATGAGCCTTTATTTTTTGCACCACTAATTATACTTTGCAATGACAGGCTTACGTTTTGCATAAAGTACACTGCAAAAGCAGAAAAAAATTGTGTGTGTGTGGTGAAATTGAAAATAATTTATTTGGGGTTATTTTTCGTTTTTACGCTGTTTGCCCTGGGGTAAAACTGACTTATTATACATGTTCTTCAAGTCAGTACGATTACAACGATATGTAACTTGTGTAACTTTTTTTTTTTATTTGATGGCTTTTAAAAAATTAAAACCTTTTATAAAAAAAAAAATGTTCCTTAAAATCGCTCTATTCCCAGGCTTATAACGCTTTTATCCTTTGGTCTATGGGGCTGTGTGAGATGTCATTTTTTGCGCCATGATCTGTACTTTTTATCGGTACCTTGTTTGCTTACATGCGACTTTTTGGTCACTTTTTAATACAATTTTTCCGGATTTGATGCGACCAAAAATGTGCAATTTTGTATTGTAAATTTTTTTTTGCGCTTACGCCGTTTGCCGTGCGAGATCTGGAATGTGATAGTTTAATAGTTCGGGCGATTACGCACGGGGTGATACCAAACATATTTACTTATTTATTTTTATTTATTTATAAAATGGGAAGAGGGGGGTGATTTAAAGAAGACCTGTCACCCCCCTTGCCGGGGTGACAGGCTCCCGACCCCCCCACTACAGCCCCCTATACTCACTTGATCCTGCCGGGTCCTGCTTCCTGATCCGGTCGGGTCACGGAGATATCAGCGCCTGAAGCCTGACGCACGCGCTCACAGGAGAGTCCAGCGCTCATAGAGAATGAATGGGGAGTCCGATGCTCCGTCATTCTCTATGGGCATCGGACTCTCCTGTGAGCGCGCGCGGGATCAGGTGAGTATAGGGGGCTGTAAAGGGGGGTCGGGAGCCTGTCATCCCGGCACGGGGGGTGACAGGTCCTCTTTAAGCTTTTATTAGGGGAGGGGATTTTTTACTAATAAATTATTTTTTTTTAACACACATACTAGAAGTCCCCCTGGGGTAGTGACGCCTAATGCACCAAAATATCGATACTACTATCTACTACTACTATATTCCGAGCAAAAAAATGGTTCTGTACTAGGATTTCCTGGTATTCACACTTTATAATGGTGCAGCTTAACATAAAGTATAACGCACAGAACACGGCCAGCGGCTAGCAGAGCGCCGGCTATGTTCTCTGTGTGCCGCCCCCCTGCTCCCACCTATCATCTCCTTGGTCCCGCACACCCTCTGCACCCGGCGGCGCCAAATTCCAATAGCCGGCACACAACGATCGCTTGTGCCGGCTATTTTACAGTGTACATGCCGCTGTCACAACTGACAGCGGCATTTAACCCCTCCCGACCTGCTCCATATGTAGCAGGGGTCTGCTGCATATGGAGCGGCGCCTCCACTGCTAATGACTGTGGCCCGCGATCCCGCCCCTAGCAACGTTAAGGGGTTAAAGCAGATGTAACATTAGGTACATCGCTGTTTTTTGTTTTTTTTACATTAACGGATCAGCGCCAAAGTCTTGATGCCGATGCTGCGGTCATTTTTTTTTTTTTATCTGCTGCTCAGTTTACGCGCACAACGCTGGCCTATTCCTAAGCACTGGTCTAGCATGAAGCACTGGGGCAGACTTGCTGCCCCCCAGTGTGGCGATATCCCCTCTGTGACGCGGCTCCATTGATTCTAGTGCAGGAGTCCTCTCCAGATTCTTGTCTTCTACTCTTCTGAAGTGAGGGGGGGGGAGGAAATCAGATTGTGTATGCATCAGATTGGTCTGCACTCCGATCACATGACCACTTCACATCTCTGTGATCCCTGTATTAAAGGGGTTATCCAGCGCTACAAAAACATGGCCACTTTTCCCCCTACTGGTGTCTCCAGGTGCAGTTTGCAATTAAGCTCCATTTACTTTAATGGAACTGAGTTTCAAAACCCCACCCAAACTGGAGACAAGAGTAGGGGGAAAGTGGCCATGTTTTTAAAGCGCTGGATAACCCCTTTAAAGTGACTGTACCACCAGCCCCAGGCTGAAGCACTGGAGGCGGCCGACCCACCCTTAGTGGGAGGAAACCCCAGCCCCTCTATGATAGGGTTCCATTGATTCTAATAGAGTCACGTCATGGAGGGGCTGGGGTTTCCTCTCACTAAGGGTGGGTCGGCCGCCTCCAGTGCTTCAGCCTGGGCCTGGTGGTACAGTCACTTTAAGCCTATATGACAGCAGTCCCTCTGTATCTATACAACTTCCTCTTTATGAAGCCCCAATGCAAGCAGTCCCTCTGCACTCTCCCAGCAGATCAGGACAGCTCCCATAACACATTAGCGGACTGAGCAAATCCGTCTTCATCTTGCTCCTCTGTAATGAAGATGGCTTTGCCTGATAATGTACAGGTAATAAGGGGGGGGGGAGGCTGGAAAACAGCTTTATGAGTACAAAAAGCAGATTTTTTTGCCTAATAAAACCAATTACAGAGTTCCTTAACTCCTTCATGTCTCACTGTAAGAGGGGTTTGATGTGTGCGGGACTGCTGCAGTGAGAGCGGCCCCACACACATCAGTGTCCCGGGAGCCGAGCATGACAGGCAGCTGCGATCCTTTAAACGCTACGATCTATAGCGATCGCAGCATTTCAGGTAAACAGTGACAGGACAAGCTCCTGTCACTGAGTGATTGGGACCCCCGTAGGTCCCGATTGCTTTTAGCGACAGGCAGGTGTAAGCCACTTACAGTGGCAGATTATAATATGGGCAATTTGGGCGGCCGCCCGGGGCCCGAGGCTCCGGGGGGGCCCACGCCACGCCGCCCACATTATAATCCGCCACTGACCGTCCTATCCCCGGCAGCGTGTGCATCAGAGAGCTCCCCGTGCGCCTGTGACTTCCGGCGCACGGGGAGCTCTCTGATGCGTGCGCTGCCAGGGATACAACGGGACACCCCCGGCAGCCGCACATCAGCCAGAGGCTGCAGAAGGAGAGAGGCTCGATGGGGGAACGGACGGCAGGTGAGTTTTTTTTTTTTTTTTGTGTGTGTGTTATCTGCTGGCAAGAGGGGGGCCATCTATAGGGGGGGGGGAAGGGGGACCATCTATAAAGGGGGAAGAGGTGGGACCAGCTATAAGGGGGAGGGGGGACCAGCTATGGGGGGGGGGGGAAAGGGGGATCAGCTATAAGGGGGGGAAGAGGGGGACCAGCTATAAGGGGGGGGGGGGAGAGGGGAGACCAGCTATAGGGGGGGAAGAGGGGGACCAGCTATAAGGGGGGGAAGAGGGGGACCAGCTATAAGGGGGGGAAGAGGGGGACCAACTATAAGGGGGGGGGGAAGGGCGACCATCTATAAGGGGAGGGGAAGGGGGACCAGCTATAAGGAGGGGGGGGAGAGGGGGGACCAGCTATAAAGGGGGGGGGAGAGGGGGGACCAGTTATAAGGGGGGGAGAGGGGGACCAGCTATAAGGGGGGGGGAAAGAAGGGGACAGTCTATAAGGATGGAAGAGGGGTACCATCTATAAGGGGGGGGGAAGAGAAGGACCATCTATAAGGAGGGAAGATGGGGACCATCTATAAGGGGGGGAAGAGGGGGACCGTCTATAAGGAGGGAAGAGGGGGACCATCTATAACGGGGGAAGTGGGGGAACAACTTCTATAGGATTAGCACCCTCTTCTCCTGACATCCTCTGTGCTGCTGTGACCTCCCCTATAAGATCAGCCCCCTCCTCTCCTGACATCCTCTGTGCAGCAAGGGACCAAACATTTTGTTTATTGGGGCCAGCAGGGAGGGACCGGGGGGAGGGGGCCAGGTTGGGTGGACAGCCGGGGGCCCAGGGGTATATTTATATCCGACACTGGTCAATTACCTCCGTCAGATTGGCAGGACGGAGGTAAGGCAGGCGTTATGCATAGATCGCCGCTAAAACTGACCTATGCTATAGATCAGTATATGCAATCTATTGATTGCATGTTTTGAAGTGAAAAAAAGTGTAGTAAAAAACGTTTTAAAAGTATTAAAAACCCCTTATAAACCCCCTCCCAATAAAAGTTTAATATACCTCCTTTTCCATTATAAAAATAAAATTTAAAAAATAAAACAAACATATCACATATCGTAGCGTGCGGAATTGTCCGATCTAATAAAATATAACATTATTGTTCCCGCACAGTGAACGGCCAAAACGGAAAAAAAAAACACCAGGATTGCTGATTTAAAAAAAATTATATATCAGATAAATTTTTATAAAAAGCGATCAAAATTTTTCTGTTACACCAATATGATATTAATAAAAACTAGAGATTATGGTGCAAAAAATGACAAAATGACACCTCAACCAGCCCTTTAAAAGCGCTATGGCTGTTAAAAGGCGGCGAGGAACATTGCATTAAAGAGGATGTACCATCAGGTACACTCCTTTAAAATTATACATGAATCAAATGGCACTGAAAGCGCTGGAGGCAGGCCGGCCGACCCCAGTGGGAGGAAACCCACACCCCTCCATGACGTGGCTCCATTAGAAACAATGGCCGTACGATTCATGTGTAATCGTGGGCTCAGTCTTAAAGGGGTTTAAATTACTTGTACTATTGATTTCTGCAAATAAAATGTACATGACAACTATAATTATGCTGCATTTTACGCTTGTATTTTTGGTGCCAAAATAAAAACCGTTCAAAAAAGGGGCTGTAAAGCCAGTGAAACATAGCCTTAAAGGGATTGTCCAGCGAAAATCTTTCCGAAAATTTTTCAGAAAATCTATCAGAAAGTTACTGTATATAGATTTGTAATTTATTTCTATTAAAAAAATCTCATCTTCCCATACTGTTTGACACAGTGCTCTCTGCTGCCACCTCTGTCCATGTCAGGAACTGTCCTGAGCAGATGATGTTTTTTATGGGGATTTGCTACTTCTCTGGACAGTTCCTGACATGGACAGAGGTGGCAGCAGAGAGCACTGTGTCAGACTTAAAATAAAACACCATTTCCGGCACTGGAGTGCAGTGGCCCAGAGATCAGACACCCAACCCCCAAGCTGTGCCATGCTAGTCAGTATGCTGAATCTGTGCATAAAATGGCCGAGCAAGAAGAATCGTGACCATGCTGCTCCCTCTGCGTCCTCCGCTGAGCGTAGTCACATGCACGTCCATCTAAGAAATGAGCGAATTTACAGAACAAAGGGAAGTGCTTTGTTAGCTCAGTAATCGATTTATCAGCCTGATGCCTTTGAACATTGTGCCGCACTTCCCCGGGTGCTGAGAAAAGCTGGATCCAGTCCTGGGAAACTGAGAGAAGTGTCCCAGGACTGGATCCAGCTTTTCTCAGCACCCGGGGAGGAGCGGCACAATGTTCAAAGGCATCAGGCTGATAGATTACTGAGCTAACAAAGCACTTCCCTTTGTTCTATTAGGCTATTAGAGTGGAGCAGCAGAGTTCAGAGGCAGCAGGCTGATAAGTAGATCGCCGAGCTAACTGAGCGCTTCCCATTGTTATTACTGTAAAGTCGCTCATTTCTAATCAGTAAGCTCTAAGCCAAAACTAGTAACTGACTGGACTTCTGCCGCACAATATCTGTGAACATGGGATACAACACGTAAATGTCCTCATGGATTAATGTGCTGGCATCTGTAGTACACTGGTTACTGCTTGCTTCTTCAGTTGGACTGTCAATAATTTATCAAACATGATATTTTATACCAATAGGAGAAAGTTCTCCTTGGCCTGCATGTAGTCTCATTTAGTAGTCAATCTGATGGATGTCATTTCACTGCCTAGAAATAACACTGCTCAGTTCTCTTGAGCATTCTATTTTAGATGCTGCACCGCCACCTAGTGAAATAAACAGGTATGGCATGTCCTGTTATACAACAGGAGAGGAAATAAAAAGATACAGAATTTGCCAAGAAAGAACATTAATGAGTTAGAGATAATGCAATTCCTGAACCTGTATAAAACATAAGACCCCATGTAGTGTCAAGAGAATCATCACTGGCGCTATATGATGCTTCAAGATAGCAGCTAGATGTTAAGGAGGACCCTTTTTTTCTCCCAAGATAGTGAAAATACTAAAATAAAGTGAGCGCATATATACCTAGATACATATGTGCGACATCCAGCGCTAGGAGTGATATTTCCGTTATAAATGTGCCTATTGGGAAATATTGTGCATACAAATATATTACAGCTTGTTGTCACACAGCGATGCCTGGTCTCATACACAACAGTAGTAAGTCTGCAATAAAATGGCCACTACAAAGCAGATATTGGATAAGGCCGACCTATTATCCGTTGTATACATATAGTCCTGAGGCAGAGATCATGCTGAAGTTCAGGTTGAGAGCCTGTGGCCCGCTGTACTTAGTGTGCAGTCTTCCTGGTGATTTTCCTGCTAGTTTGGTTCCGGTAACACTGCGCTCTAGCACAATAGTTCCTTAGTGAACTGAAATGGTCCTGAGTCACTGTACCTGGCTATGGATCCTCTGGAGGGACAAATTCAAATCCTACTAGCTTCAGTGCGAACACCTCTATCAGGGGGTTCCCCTGTTGGCCCCCTGAGGAAGCGTAGCCAACGCGAAACGTGCGTAGGGGTGAACGTCATCACACTGCCATAGGTGAGTTACTGTTATTGTACTAAAAGTTACCGTATGGTGAATAGGTGGCCACAATTGTGTTTTGATCCTATTTAGGAGGCCTTATTATACTTCCCACATATACACAAAAACTGGAATTGTAACTTGCATTATGGACTATTAAGCCGTTAGATGATAATTCTGGCAGTGTGTGCAGTACACCATTTTTGGAACCTTTTGACACATGACAATTTTAAATGTTTGTGATTTTAAAGCGACTCTGTACCCACAATCTGACCCCCCCCCCCCCCCCCAAACCACTTGTACTGTCAGATAGCTGCTTTTAACCCACGATCTGTCCTTGGGTCCGTTCAGCAGGTGATGCAGTTATTGTCATATAAAAATACTTTTAAAATTGCAGCTCCATACCCTACCGGCGTATCTGTGCCCTAACATTGCACCACCCCTCCATCCCTCCTCATCATTTGGATTGCCTCCTACTCCCCACCTATGGCAGCCAGGAACATGGGCTGGATCATTAAGACACCTATGTTCAAACAGGAGTAAATGTTCCAGTGGGATTCCTAATGATGAGGAGGGTGGGGAGGAGGGACGGAGGGGGTGGTGCAAAGTTAGGGCACAAATGCCCCCGTAGGACACAGGACTGCAATTTTAAAATTATTTTTTTATGACAATAACTGCATCACCTGCCAAAAGGACCCCAGGACAGATCTTGGATTAAAATCAGCTATCTGCTGGTACAAGTGGTTTGGGGGGTCAGATTGTGGGTACAGAGTCGCTTTAAACTGAGAATAAAAGGAAATATTTTAATATCAAAAGCCTTTTTTGTTGTCTTTGGTATAAAAGAAAAAAAAAAAAAGCATGGAAATGCAGCCTAAGGCTCTGTTCACACAATGTAAAGCTCCTACTACATGGGGCAATGTCCAGGAGCAAGTGAGCGCCGACTTGTCAGACAGCGAGCAGGTAAGTGTGGTGGTGGGGGCTCCCCAGAAGATCTAAAGATCATAGGAGATAGCGACAGTCTGCTGCTGCCGCTCCTATCTTAGTCCTACTTAGTCGTTTGTCTTTCAACAGGTCTTCTATTACATGTTGAAAAGACATAATGGCCGATAATTACTTAGTGTAATAGGGCCTTAATACAATGTCCGTTGTTTGACTCGGCCACACGTTCCTCCACCTGATACTGCATTTTTGGCCGGAGGAACATTATTTAAAGCCCAATGAAATCTGCCAGCATGACAATCACACTGTATGTTCAATACACTGTGTGAACTGCTGCTCTTCGAATTGATTTAAACCCATTTTTTTTTAGGGTATATTCACAAGAACGGGCTCGCAGCGAGATTCTCGTTGCGAGCCCAGCAGGTCCTGGCAGTTCCCATACACTACATACTTGCTGCGGTCTAAACGACAGCAGCGAGTATGTAATTATACCGCCCTTAACCCCTTCTGCTCCCCCGCTGTAAGCATACTTTACCTGTCCTTGCTGCACGGGGTCCCGGCGTCCTGCTCTCCCGTCCGGCCAATCAGTGTGTTGCCCAGCCACAGCCACTGATTGGCCGGGCGGGAGAGCAGGACGCCGGACCCGTGCAGCAAGGACAGGTAATGTATGCTTACAGCGGGGGAGCCGGCCGGGAGCAGAAGGGGTTAAGGGCGGCAGAATTACATACTCGCTGCGGTCGTTTAGACCGCAGCAAGCATGTAGTGTATGGGAACTGCCAGGACCTGCCGGGCTCGCAGCGAGAATCTCGCTGCGAGCCCACCCGTGTGAATATACCCTTAGGATAAGAATGGCCTTTGTTTTAAATCGGCAACAGTTGTTTTTGTCGTGAAAAAATAAGTTGTTTAAACCTATCCTACAGCTGTGTTCCCTTGACTCTGAACACTGCCTTACCCCACGTCTCCACACTGCAGTCCCAGCATGTCTGAAGCCACAACCCCTTGTGTTCAACAATAACCATGAGATTTTGCCAAGACTATCTGCAACTAATCACAGGCATTGGATAGCACAAGGAGCGTGGCTTTAAACATGCAGGGTCTCAAAGGCCTAATTGATTATATGGCCTTCACAATTTTGCCTGTCTGCGCTTTGACATGATTGGTATTACCAGGCTTAATCTGATCGCTTATGACAAGAAAAACACTTGCAATAAAGTCTGGTAATGCTAATCGCATGGCAAAGCCCATACAGTCAATTTAGACTAAATCAATTAAACTCTAAATATATAAACAATGAAACAACCTTTTTTAACCAATGGCCAAGCAATAATTCCAGCAACACTATGCAGCTATTGGGAAGGAAATGGGGGTGTGGTTTCGTTGCACTCGGAACAATTCTGAACATGAATGTGGTAATACGCCACCGCTTACGATGCTCACAACTGCAATCAAGCTGATGACCATGATGACTGTTACCGGCGCTGTTTTTCCTTTCTTCTTAAGTGTTGTGTTATATCTATGGCCATTCTCAAATATATAAAGGCAACGTTGAGTCTTATAAACCCTACTAGAGATGACCCTTACTAACGCCGAAGTCCTCACAATTATTGATGCCATCACACACACCCATACCCCCCTGAAGCTCATAAAACACGCAAAGATACAGAATATAGTTAGGAATTATTTATCAAAAACAGTGAACACAGCCATTACTACTTTCCATGGAGGGAGGGGGAGGGGGGAATCAGTGGGAGAGCTCATACGACAATTTGTATCAGGTTACTCATTGGCTCCAATACCTGGTGTATTAAACAATAGAGCAAATACAGTTTATTAAAAAAACAAAAACAGTTGAGACTTGACGTGGTTAATTTACAACACTTTGTAGTAAAGTAATGTTGTCGCCTTTAAGCATAATTCGCCCTGTGAATGGAGAAGAAACAAGCAGTTAGTCAAATATTGGTAAATAAACACTTCCATGAATACTTTTCAGCTTTATGTTGAAAAACAAAAAACAAAACTAAAACTATTTATTTCAAACACATCCAGTTTTTGGCAAGTCTATGAAGCCCATCTACATCTGTGTCATTTTAGGAGCTTTTTAATTCTATATGACAGTAACACTTAAAGGGGTTATCCAGCATTAGAAAAACATGGCTGCTTTCTTCCAGAGATAGCACCGCTCTTGTCTCCAGTTCAAATGAGATTTTCAATTAAGTTCCATTCACTTCAATGAAATAGAATTGCACAATCCCACCCAAACTGGAGACAAGAGCAGGGCTGTCCAGATTATAGTTTAAAAGCAATGTCAATAGTTTCATATAAAAAGTTATTAACACCTTTATGACTTAAAGGGGTATATTAGCACCAATGGCTGGGTATGGAACTGCTCAATCCCTGGTCTGGACATAGTTACATATTACATTACAGGACAGACATCAGGAGAGGCTCAGTATTGCTAATGCTGCAGGCAGCAAGACAAGCGATATGTAACTTGTGCTGGGATCTGGACTTGGGGTGAGTGTATATCGTATAATATATATTTAGTAGATAACACCTTAAAGGGGTATTCCCATCTTAACGAAAACAGATAAACAAACGTCAAGTTACATATTTTTGCAGACACATGCTCTTTCCCTCTCATTGTTGACAGTTCATTGTGTAGGTTACTGACCACCTCTCTGCTCTAAAAGCAGTGGTCTGGCTGGTGCATATATAATTATAATGTAGACTTACAGAGATATAACCTAAATAAATGCAGGGTAATGTATATTATAGCTATATATATACACACACCAGCTACACCCACTTACAGCTTATTGGTGGTCTGTAACCTAGACAACAAGCTGTCAACAATGGCGGGGTAAGAACAGGCACATCAGGAGGCAGGCTTGCTAAGGCCAGATTCATGCATCTATGTCCGATCCATGACATACAGCCTGTAAGCTGTCTATCAAAGAATGAACTCTTATGGGACTCCCTGCATAATAATTCAGTTGAAGCTTTACGCCACTATACTGACACAGCCGTATGGCACCATGTGATGGATGGATGCAATCTGATAGGGGAGAACTAGAAGACTGCTCTGGATGTCACTTCACATGGTTTTTGCAGCTCCAAAGCGATAGGGAATTTTAAACAATATTAAATTGACAAAGGTGCGGTAGGAAGGTTACAGACAAGATAATTGGAATACCCCTTTAAATGTTGCAACATCGGTTTCAAGAAATTCACTACTGTTTTATGATTCATATATGTATGTGACATGAAGACAACTATTAGGCAAGGGATCATCAGTCAGGCTAAAAACTCACCAAGCTGCTTCCTTGACTTTGTTTTCAGATGGATTTCTTCGGCATCATCCAAAACTAGATTCATATACTCATCAAAGCCCTGAAAATGACATGAAAAATAGGAGTCAAATAAACCACAATAAAGCTGGCCTAGACATCGAGACTTCAGTCACAGACAATACAGATATATAGCACAGGTGATATACTGCAGCCCCCTGGCTTTTTAAAAAACTACAATCCCCATCATGCCTGGACAGCTAAAGCTTTGGCCGTCCAGACATGGGTTTTGTAGTTTTACAGCAGCCCCTGGTATATGGGAACGTAGTGAACGGCACTGAGGGTCAAGCCATTAAAGCTGCCTTATATCAGACACTACCAAAAGAAAGCATAGGCTGAGCAAGCATAATGCAAAGGTTCCGATGGGTTGGGCCAAGTGGAGTTGGCGCAGTGACCCAAAAGGCCTTATGCTAAGTGCTGTTCTTTCTTAAGTTTATTGTGATACATTAAGCTTTCCTTGAGGAGAAGGAACAACATAGAGGCATGGAGCTTCGGTATTTGAAGAGAGTGTGAACATTAGTGCCTATGGCCCCGTTCACACTGAGCAAGAACGGCGGAATTCCACCGCATAATCCCGCTGTGCTCAGTGTCCTGCTTCTAGTGAATGATGACATGTCACTTCTTTGAACAGAGAACGGAGGAGCACACGACCTCTCATTTACTCAAAGCAGGACACTGAGCACGGCGGGAATATGCGGCAGAGAGCTCCACCGCGGAATTCCGCCGTTCTTCCTCAGTGTGAATGGGGCTTATAACAGGAATTTTATGTATGTTGTATAAAGATAGCAGGAAAGCTCCAGGGACGGCTGCAACATGGCCTATGTATTACTAGTGTGACTGCCTGGCCAGACAAAACCAGCACTACTAAGATTACATTTAAAAGTAAATTTTCGGGTTCTAATAATGTGTATAGTTAGAGAATATAGAAAGAGAGGAGATGAGTAAACACTGACATATGTTATAGGGGAAGAGCATAGGTACAAACACAGCCTGACGCTGCTATCAATGCTGTGCAGTGACAATCGTCCAGGGTACCCCCAACAATGACAGCACTTAGACACAGCCAGGAACCATTTATACAGATAAATGGAAGCGGCAATGCATCTAAGTGATTGATAATACAATGAAAGGAAGATATTACTTACAATAATGCAGCCTTCAATACGCATGTTCACCTGCTCATAGAGCCACACCTGGATCCGGGATCTCTGTAAGAGAGTAACACCAGCAGAGTGAGATTAATGTAAGTAAAAGCCGACTGAGGCTCACGTGTATTAGGCCACATCCACAAGGTCAGTGCACAGGATAGGGGGATCTCCAAGCGTATGTGTGGCTTTGCTCAAGGTCTAAACATTGTGGATAGAATCTAAGATGAGTAATACTGAAGACAGGTATATTCAGGATTAGAAAGAAACCAGAACCAGCACCTCTCTTACCCTTAGTGAGTGCAGTATTCCAGCTCAGTTCTACATACAACCTGAGGGCAGGGGTGGTGCTGTTTTTGGAAGAAAGCAGCTGTGCTTTCCTAACCCTGGATAACCCCTTTAAAGTGACTGTACCACCAGGCCCAGGCTGAAGCACTGGAGCCGGGCCGACCCACCCTTAGTGGGAGGAAACCCCTGCCCCTCTATGATAGGGTTCCATTGATTCTAATGGAGTCACATCATGGAGGGGCTGGGGTTTCTTCCCACTAAGGGTGGGTCAGCCGCCTCCAGTGCTTCAGCCTGGGCCTGGTGGTACAGTCACTTTAAAAAAGCAGGAAGGAAAAGTATTAGGGAAAGGAGTTTTCCTTTTGAGAGACACTTCTCCCCTCCTGGTAGGACAGTGGCTGATGTGCATGGGACCCATAATGACTGTAACCATTCATGAGAATGGCGGTAAAAGACCGGTCTTAAATTAGGCCCCAACCCTTTTCCCCATCTAATTTCACTAAGAACTACACGCCTCTTAGTGAATCCGGCCGGCCAGGTCCCCGATTCTGTGTCCAGCATACCAAATCTACATCACCTTTAAGCAGGTGAGGATTTGGATCCTGCCAGCATCATGATAAATACGGAGCGGGAGAAGGCAACGCTGCCGCCTCCTCCCCGCCTTGTCACCCCCCCCCCCCAAGCTCTCCCTCCCATCAGGCGAGTGAAGGATAAGACAGGCTTACGCCAGGGCGAATCTGCGCACGTCTCGGGCGGACCTTTCATAAATGTCCCCCGATGGTTTTGATAAGAACGGCCAAGCTCAACTCTTGGACAGGTGAAGTTACTTCAAAGAATATCTGCTCTATGGTTGTACATGTCTAAGATCCCGTACTAACATTGGATACTGTGAGTGTAGTGGCAATCTGTGATGGGAACATAGCTTTACATTGTATGGTGTGATGGCGCCACCTGGTGGAGAAGAAAAAGTATAGCGCTCATATAGGATATCTGTAAACTAATGATATGACCAATGGATGGCAATGAAGAGAATGAGAAAAAGCCTACAATAACAGCTATCTACATGGGTACATTGGGCACAAACGCATGTACAAGGTCACCAGTGTGACCAGAGCCTGAGGTGTAATACTATGGTGGCGGCCCCCACATGCACATACAATGGATACTCACGTTTTGTAAATACCTAAAAATTAAATTCTGAAATGTACAGGTTAAGGCAAATAACGGTGACACGTGACGACACAGGGCCCATCTCCTATATACTGCAGTGTGCCGGCTGCTGAGATCACACAAAGCGCAGCCCCCCACGTGACCCCCCTCACAGCCGCCACAGCGCAGCTCCCCCTCCCCGGCCGCAGCGCAGCACACTCCGCCACCACAGGAAAGGATACGATGGGCTGAACCATCACTTTCTGCACTTTCTGCCCCTGGCCGCGGTACGCCATCTTCACCGCGGATACAACGCCTGGAGAGAAACCGGAACCGGAAAACAAAATCTGCAACCAATCAGGCGCGGCGACGCAAGAAGAGCGCCGGAAGAGGCGGGCACGAGACGCAGGAAGGGGCGTGACGTCACCTCCGGCAGGCTGGCTTTCCCGCCGGTTTATGCCATTGTGATGACGTCATCGGAATGTGTCAGGTGTCACTGTGTCACGTGACGCTGATCCCTTAGCGCGGGCTGCTGTTTGCTTACTGTACTGCGGGGAATGGAGTCACCAGGCGGCCCCGGGGCTCTGTCCCCTGACCGTGCCGAGGCTGGGTTCACATTCAGCAGTTTCTTAGTCACAGGCTTTTTCTTTTTTAGCCGTTTTTCTTTTCTTCAATAAAATATATACAGATCATAATGTACCCTTAAAGTGTAACTGTCATTATTATTGGGAAAAAGTCTCTTTCTGTACTCAAAACGCTGCTCCCCCCCCCATAAGTATATAACCCAACATATAACAATAATATTATTTGTATAGTGCAGATTCCACAGCACTTTACATAGTTTAGCCAATTATTGCTCCCTGTCCCCATTAGGACTCACAATCTAAATCCACCTATCTGTATGTTTTGGGTGTGTGAGGAAACCAGAGTACCCGGAGGAAACCCAAGCAAACAGGGAGAGAACATACAAACTCTTTGCAGATGTTGCCCTTGGCAGGATTTGAACCCAGGACTCCAGCGCTGCAAGGCTACAGTGCTAACTACTGAGCCACCGTGCTGCCCATACAGCTTTATATTCCACCATTCTCTTTCACTATCAATACCATTTGTCCACTGGCGGAACTACCACCGTAGCAGCCGCTACGGGGCCCCTGGCATCCGCCTGCAGCAACCGGGCCTCCCGGGTGTTAAGTGTTCTAATTGACAGCGCGAGAAGCCATAGGCTTCCCGCCCTGTCAATCACTCTTGTGACCGCAAGCAGCGTTTTGCCTGCGATCACAAGAGTGTCGGCCCTCGCCGGATGAGCAGCTCCCTGGTCGAGTCCCACGCAGCGTCATCACTAAGCTCAGTGTGCGCCGCTGCAGCTGGGACTTCCGGGTACAGAGAGCCTGTCACTCTCTACCGAAAGTCCCAGCCGCCGCGGCGCACACTGAGCTCAGTGATGGAGCTGCGTGGGACTCGACCAGGGAGCTGCTCATCCGGCGGGGAAGAGAGAATAGACCAGCAACTGACGGTGGAGCGTGTGGTTTGGTGAGTTGTTTTTTTTTTTTTTTCTTTTTATCAGAGGGGAACAGTGGAGGCTATATGGGGGAAGGAGAACAACAGTGGGGGCTATATGGTGGAGGACAACAACAGTGGGGGCTATATGGGGGAGGACAACAACAGTGGGGGCTATATGGGGGAGGACAACAACAGTGGGGGCTATATGGGGAAGGACAACAACAGTGGGGGCTATATCGGGGGAGGACAACAACAGTGGGAACTATATGGGGGAGGACAACAACAGTGGGGGCTATATGGGGGAAGGACAACAACAGTGGGGGCTATATGGGGGAAGGAGAACAACAGTGGGGGCTATATGGGGGAGGACAACAACAGTGGGAACTATATGGGGGAGGACAACAACAGTGGGAACTATATGGGGGAAGGACAACAACAGTGGGGGCTATATGGGGGAAGGAGAACAACAGTGGGGGCTATATGGTGGAGGACAACAACAGTGGGGGCTATATGGGGAAGGACAACAACAGTGGGGGCTATATGGGGGAGGACAACAACAGTGGGGGCTATATAGGGGAGGACAACAACAGTGGGGGCTATATGGGGGAGGACAACAACAGTGGGGGCTATATAGGGGAGGACAACAACAGTGGGGGCTATATGGGGGAGGACAACAACAGTGGGGGCTATATAGGGGAGGACAACAACAGTGGGGGCTATATGGGGGAGGACAACAACAGTGGGGGCTATATGGGGGAAGGACAGCAACAGTGGGGGCTATATGGGGGAGGACAACAACAGTGGGGGCTATATGGGGGAAGGACAACAACAGTGGGGGCTATATGGGGGAAGGACAACAACAGTGGGGGCTATATGGGGGAGGACAACAACAGTGGGAACTATATGGGGTAGGACAACAACACTGGGGGCTATATGGGGGAAGGACAACAACAGTGGGGGCTATATGGGGGAGGACAACAACAGTGGGAACTATATGGGGGAGGACAACAACAGTGGGGGCTATATGGGGGAAGGACAACAACACTGGGGGCTATATGGGGGAAGGACAACAACACTGGGGGCTATATGGGGAGGACAACAACACTGGGGGCTATATGGGGGAAGGACAACAACAGTGGGGGCTATATGGGGGAAGGACAACAACAGTGGGGGCTATATGGGGGGAGGACAACAACACTGGGGGCTATATGGGGGAGGACAACAACAGTGGGGGCTATATCAGGGGAGGACAACAACAGTGGGAACTATATGGGGGAGGACAACAACAGCGGGGGCTATATGGGGGAGGACAACAACAGCGGGGGCTATATGGGGGAGGACAACAACAGTGGGAACTATATGGGGGAGGACAACAACAGTGGGAACTATATGGGGGAGGACAACAACAGTGGGGGCTATTTGGGTAAGGACGACAACACTGGGGGCTATATGGGGGAAGGACAACAACACTGGGGGCTATATGGGGGAGGACAACAACACTGGGGGCTATATGGGGGAGGACAACAACAGTGGGGGCTATATCAGGGGAGGACAACAACAGTGGGAACTATATGGGGGAGGACAACAACAGCGGGGGCTATATGGGGGAGGACAACAACAGTGGGGGCTATATGGGGGAGGACAACAACAGTGGGAACTATATGGGGGAGGACAACAACAGTGGGAACTATATGGGGGAGGACAACAACAGTGGGGGCTATTTGGGTAAGGACAACAACACTGGGGGCTATATGGGGGAAGGACAACAACACTGGGGGCTATATGGGGGAGGACAACAACAGTGGGGGCTATATGGGGGAGGACAACAACAGTGGGGGCTATATGGGGGAGGACAACAACAGTGGGGGCCATATGGGGGAAGGACAACAACAGTGGGCTATATGGGGAAGGACAACAACAGTGGGGGCTATATCGGGGGAGGACAACAACAGTGGGCTATATGGGGAGGACAACAACAGTGGGGGCTATATGGGGGAAGGACAACAACACTGGGGGCTATATGGGGGAAGGACAACAACAGTGGGGGCTATATGGGGGAGGACAACAACAGTGGGCTATATGGGGAAGGACAACAACAGTGGGGGCTATATCGGGGGAGGACAACAACAGTGGGCTATATGGGGGAAGGACAACAACAGTGGGGGCTATATGGGGGAAGGACAACAACAGTGGGGGCTATATGGGGAGGACAACAACAGTGGGGGCTATATGGGGGAGGACAACAACAGTGGGGGCTATATGGGGAGGACAACAACAGTGGGGGCTATATGGGGAGGACAACAACAGTGGGGGCTATATGGGGGGGAGGACAACAACACTGGGGGCTATATGGGGGAGGACAACAACAGTGGGGGCTATATGGGGGAGGACAACAACAGTGGGGGCTATATGGGGGAGAACAACAACAGTGGGAACTATATGGGGGAGGACAACAACAGTGGGAACTATATGGGGGAGGACAACAACAGTGGGGGCTATATGGGGGAGGACAACAACAGTGGGGGCTATTTTGGTAAGGACAACAACACTGGGGGCTATATGGGGGAAGGACAACAACACTGGGGGCTATATGGGGGAGGACAACAACACTGGGAGCTATATGGGGGAGGACAACAGTGGGGGCTATATGGGGGAAGGACAACAGTGGGGGCTATATGGGGGAAGGACAACAACACTGGGGGCTATATGGGGGAAGGACAACAACACTGGGGGCTATATGGGGGAGGACAACAACAGTGGGGGCTATATGGGGGAGGACAACAATACTGGGGGCTATATGGGGAGGACAACAACAGTGGGGGCTATATGAGGAGGACAACAACAGTGGGGGCTATATGGGGGAGGACAACACTGGGGGTTATATGGGGGAGAAACAACAATGCTGGGGGCTATATTTGGGAGGAACCACAACACTGGGGGCTATATTTGGGAGGAACCACAACATTGGTGGCTATATGGGGGAGGAACCACAACACTGGGGGCTATATGTGGGAGGAACAACACTGGGGGGCTTTATGGGGGAGGAACAACACTGGGGGCTTTATGGTGGAGAAACAACACTGGGGTCTGGGGATGCACAAGACTGGGGGCTGCCTATAGGGGGATACACAAGACTGGGGGCTGCCTATAGGGGGATGCACAAGACTGGGGGCTGCCTATAGGGGGATGCACAAGACTGGGGGCTGCCTATAGGAGGATGGACAACACTAGGGGATACCTATAGGGGGATGCACACACAGAGGTAGCCATGTACTATCAGGCAGGGATAGTGAACCTTGGCTCTCCAGCTATTGCAAAACTACAGCTTTAGCTTTGACTGTCCACACATGATGGGAGTTGTAGTTTTGCAACAGCTGGAGGGCCAAGGTTCCCTACCCCTGGTATAGGGGATGCACAGAGGTTGTCATCTACTATAAAGGGACACAGAGAGGGAGGCTCCCCACTATAGGAGATGCACAAAAGACCATCTATATGGAGGACTGAACAAGGGACCATCTATAAGGTGTCTACACAGAGTGGGGCATATTAGGGATATATATATATATATATATATATATATATATACACACACACATACACTACAAAGAGTCAGGGTTACCCACTAAATGAGGGCTTAAAGGGGCCAATACAGATGTGCAGTTAGTAGAGAGATGAGGATGGTGACAGAGTGTGGAGCCTAATATGTTTCCCTGGCAGATTCTGTGGATTTGTGGCTCAGAGAAGTTCTCATAATGGCCCAGGGCAGATGGAGAAGAAGATGAAAAGGAAAGAACTCTGATCAGAGAAGACGTCCCCTGTGAGTCACCTGATGTAACTGCACTGTAATTTGTATGGTGTACAGAGCCTGTGTAGAGTTGGGTGTGTTGATGGCATAGTGGTCGGTCAGAGAAGGGGAGAAGTCATTTCTAGTTACGCCCCTGCATTTGTCCATTCTGCATTTTATTTCCAGCCTGACACAGTGCTCTCTGCTGCCACCTCTGTCCATGTCAGGAACTGTCCAGAGCAGCAGCAAATCCCCATAGAAAACCTCTCCTGCTCTGGACAGTTCCTGACATGGACAGAGGTGGAAGCAGAGAGCACTGTGTCTGACTGAAAAGAATACACCACTTCCTGCAGGACATACAGTAGCTGATAAGTACTGGAAGACTGGAGATTTTTAATAGAAGTAAATTACAAATATCTGGCACTTTCTGACACCAGTTGATTTGAAAGAAAACATTTTGGTGAACAACCCCTTTAACCTATGTTACATACAGTTATTACATTTACTTTTGTTCGGCTGGTAAAATCTGCTTGTGATGATTGTGAAGGCACTAATGGACCTGTGATATATATGCCACATGCTGGTGTATGTCATGGACTGAACACTTTGGGGGATGTTTATAAAACTAGTGTAGAGTAGAATTGTCTTAATTGCCCCTAGCAACCAATCAGATTCCTCCTTTCATTTTTGTAAAGAGTCTGTGAGGAATGTAAAGTGGAATCTGATTGGTTGCTAGGGGCAACTGAGCCAACTGAGGGGGATATGGGGGGGGGGGGGGAGACAGCCAAAGCCGTGTCACAGCCACTTCAGATCAGTAGCGCACAGCTGTAGCCGTTCATGAATTATGATGCAGGAAGTCCTGTTAAAAACAGAGAGGGGAATTTTATATAGAGCGGAATTTTATACATTGTTCTAACTTTTAAACCACCCCTGCAATGCTGGGTTTATGAATGTGGAAGAAAAATTGCTAGATCTTGTACAGGGGGAGGACACCCCTCCTGTTACACAAAGCTGTGCCCCCTCCCTGCTCACATGGGGAACAGGACACAAATTGGCTTTGGCCTTATGCAAAAATGTGTTACTTTTTTCTTTCTTCACATATGCAAATAAGTAACAAGCATCAGCGCAGGGTGTGACAATCGTTGGGTTTCACTGAGAGCAAGGAGGGAAACCTTCTGACAAATTCCCTTGTAAAACTTCCGAAATATTCTTCTGTCACCAGCTATGTGTCATGAGGTGGATGTTACACATTAGTGATCTGTAACTTGTGGGAAGGTAAAACTCCTTGGTTGAACTTGATGGACGTGTCTTTTTTCAACCATATTAACTATGTAATTATGTTAATATGTTTCCTTCTACCATGTTAAAATAAGATACTCCAACTAGTCTACAAACTAGCCTAAAGTAAGACACCCCCTAAAGTAAGGCCGCTCACCTCCCTACCTCTTCATGCTTGTCTCGTGCCGCCCACCTCACCCCCTCCATCCCAGTCCTCTGTCTGGTGCTGCTAACCTCTCTCCCTCCACGTGCTTTTCCGATGCCGCTCACCTCCCTCCCTCCCGTCTCATGCCGCCCACCTCCCTCCCTGTGCTCTGTCTGATGCCACTAACCTCCCTCCCCGTACTTTTTCGGTGCCGCTCACCTCTCTCCCTCCCTTTCTATGCTCTGTCTGGTGCTGTTCACCCCTCTCCCTGCTTGTCCCGCGCGGCTCACCTCCCTCCCTTTCTATGCTCTGTCTGGTGCCGCTCACCTCTCTCCCTCCCTTTCTATGCTCTGTCTGGTGCCGCTCACCTCTCTCCCTCCCTTCCTGTGCTCTGTCTGGTGCCGCTCACCTCTCTCCCTCCCTTTCTATGCTCTGTCTGGTGCCGCTCACCTCTCTCCCTCCCTTTCTATGCTCTGTCTGGTGCCGCTCACCTCTCTCCCTCCCTTTCTATGCTCTGTCTGGTGCCGCTCACCTCTCTCCCTCCCTTTCTATGCTCTGTCTGGTGCCGCTCACCTCTCTCCCTCCCTTTCTATGCTCTGTCTGGTGTCGCTCACCTCTCTCCCTCCCTTTCTATGCTCTGTCTGGTGGCGCTCACCTCTCTCCCTCCCTTTCTATGCTCTGTCTGGTGGCGCTCACCTCTCTCCCTCCCTTTCTATGCTCTGTCTGGTGCCGCTCACCTCTCTCCCTCCCTTTCTATGCTCTGTCTGGTGCCGCTCACCTCTCTCCCTCCCTTTCTATGCTCTGTCTGGTGCCGCTCACCTCTCTCCCTCCCTTCCTGTGCTCTGTCTGGTGCCGCTCACCTCTCTCCCTCCCTTTCTATGCTCTGTCTGGTGCCGCTCACCTCTCTCCCTCCCTTTCTATGCTCTGTCTGGTGCCGCTCACCTCTCTCCCTCCCTTTCTATGCTCTGTCTGGTGTCGCTCACCTCTCTCCCTCCCTTTCTATGCTCTGTCTGGTGTCGCTCACCTCTCTCCCTCCCTTTCTATGCTCTGTCTGGTGCTGTTCACCCTCTCCCTGCTTGTCCTGTGCCGCTCACCTACCTCTTTCCCCGTGCTTGTCCAGTGCCATTCACCTCCCTCCCTCCTGATAAGGCTAGGTGATGTGATTTAACCTGCTTGCACCGTACCTGTAGGACTACACCTCTATATACAGGTCTCTGAATTAGAAGATGATCAGAACGTGATCAGAGCGTGACAGAAAGATGGTCTGAAAGCAATGTTAACTCTCGCTCACAACGATAATTTCCAGGAGCTCTGATGCATATGTTAAGTTTGCAATACTTGAATACACTGCGCATGAGCAATTCCCCCCTATATTTTGTCTATAAAAGTTAATACAAATCAATGAAGGGGTCGCTTCCCCAACTTATGTTACTGATACGTACATCCGCTGTCTGTGTCTGTAATTTTAAGTTGTAAGCAGAACTGCAGCTGCTATCTCTCAATCAGGAACCATCCTATCCTGGGGAAAGTCTGATTTCATAAAGTAAGATGAAACAAAAGTTAAACTTATCACTCCCTGTGCTTGTATTGTGCCGCTCACCTCCCTCCCTTCCCGTGCCTGCAGGGCCGGACTGGGACTAAAAATCAGCCCTGGCATTTCCGAGCACACAGGCCCACTCGCCGTGCGGTGATAAGTTATGAGACGATGTTGTGAGTGCAGCGCGGCTACATGTTGTATCATCACGGCCATGACTGGAATTACAGATAATAACACAGTAAATGGGGTCAGAAGCTTCTGTCTCTGTACTATGTAGCTGAGCTGCAGTTACAGGTTGTCACCACTACACAGTGTACAGAGACAGACTGCTTCTGCCCTCGGTCACTGTGCTCAGTTTAACACCACCAACACATACTGACTAATACCACCACACACTGACTAATACCACCACACACTGACTAATACCACCGCACACTGACTAATACCACCGCACACTGGCTAATACCACCGCACATTGACTAATACCATCACATACTGACTAACACCACCGCTGCTACTAAATAACTTCCACTGTACATATATCACTATCACCTCATACAGTCTCTTCTCCCCCTCCCTTATAGATGTCCCCCCTCTCTCTTCTCCCCCTCCCTTATAGATGGCCCCCCTCACTTCTCCCCCCTCCTTTATAGATGGCCCCCCTCTCTCTTCCCCCCCCCCTCCTTTATAGATGTCCCCCTCTCTCTTCTCCCCCCTCCTTTATAGATGTCCCCCTCTCTCTTCTCCCCCCTCCTTTATAGATGTCCCCCTCTCTCTTCTCCCCCCTCCTTTATAGATGTCCCCCTCTCTCTTCTCCCCCCTCCTTTATAGATGTCCCCCCTCTCTTCTCCCCCCTCCTTTATAGATGTCCCCCCTCTCTCTTCTCCCCCCTCCTTTATAGATGTCCCCCCTCTCTCTTCTCCCCCCTCCTTTATAGATGTCCCCCCTCTCTCTTCTCCCCCCTCCTTTATAGATGTCCCCCTCCTTTATAGATGTCCCCCCTCTCTCTTCTCCCCCCTCCTTTATAAATGTCCCCCTCTCTTCTCCCCCCTCCTTTATAGATGTCCCCCTCTCTCTTCTCCCCCCCTCCTTTATAGATGGCCCCCGGTCACTGCAGCCCGCTCCTGTTACCTCCTATCACCGCAGCTCGCTCCTGTGGCCTCCTGTCACCTGTGGCCTCCTGTCCGGTCACCGCAGCCCGCCTCTGCCCGCTCCGGTCACCGCTGCCCGCTCGGTCCGCCTCCTGTCACCGGATCACAGCCTCTGCCCGCTCCGGTCACTGCAGCCCGCTCGGCCCGCCCCTGACGTGCGCTAATCCAATCAACGTGGAGCAGCGTGGGGCCGCTGCGGTGCACGTAACGCGCGTTCCACGGCCGGCCGCAGCGGCCACACGCTGCTCCACGTTGATTGGATTAGCGGAGCACGTCAGGGGCGGGCTGAGCGGGCTGCAGTGACCGGAGCGGGCAGAGGCTGTGATCCGGTGACAGGTGGCGGACAGAGCGGGCTGCAGTGACCGGAGCGGGCAGAAGCGGACCGGAAAGAGAAACGGGCCGCGGCGGTGATTTTTTTTTTTTTATGCAGCTCGGGCGGCCCACAGACTGGTAATCTGGCCAGCTCAGCGGGCATTTGCCCGGCTTGCCAGATTACCAGTCCGGGCCTGCGTGCCTGTACTGTGCCGCTCACATTCCTCCCTCCCCGTGCCTGTACTGTGCCGCTCACATTCCTCCCTCCCCGTGCCTGTATTGTGCCGCTCACCTCCCTCCCTCCCCGTGCTTGTACTGTGCTACTCACCTTCCTCCCTCCCCGTGCCTGTACTGTGCTGCTCACCTTCCTCCCTCCCTCCCCGTGCCTGTACTGTGCTGCTAACCTTCCTCCCTCCCTCCCCGTGCCTGTACTGTGCTGCTCACCTTCCTCCCTATGCCTGTACTGTGCTGCTCACCTTCCTCCCTCCCTCCCCGTGCCTGTACTGTGCTGCTCACCTCCCTCCCCGTGCCTGTACTGTGCCGCTCACCTCTCTCCGTGCCTGTACTGTGCCGCTCACCTCTCTCCCTCCCTGTGCTTGTACTGTGCTGCTCACCTCCCTCCCTCCCCGTGCAGGTACTGTGCGGCTCACCTCTCTCCCTCCCTGTGCCTGTACTGTGCCGCTCACCTCTCTCCCTCCTCGTGCCTGTACTGTGCCGCTCACCTCTCTCCCTCCCCGTGCCTGTACTGTGCCGCTCACCTCTCTCCCTCCCCGTGCCTGTACTGTGCCGCTCACCTCTCTCCCTCCTCGTGCCTGTACTGTGCCGCTCACCTCTCTCCCTCCCCGTGCCTGTACTGTGCCGCTCACCTCTCTCCCTCCCCGTGCCTGTACTGTGCCGCTCACCTCTCTCCCTCCCCGTGCCTGTACTGTGCCGCTCACCTCTCTCCCTCCCCGTGCCTGTACTGTGCCGCTCACCTCTCTCCCTCCCTGTGCCTGTACTGTGCCGCTCACCTCTCTCACTCCCTGTGCTTGTCCCATGTCACTTACCTCCCTCTCTCCCCCAGAAAGAGAGAGAGAAATAAGACATCCCCCGAAAATAAGACATAGTGCCTCTTTGGGAACAAAAAGTAAATTTAAGTCTCTGACTTGTTTTCGGAGAAACACGGTATTTTACATCAGCCTGGGCCTAGGTTGCTATAAAAAAACGAATAGATCTCTGGAATACCTCTTTAGGCTGATCTCCGTACAGTAAAAGTAAGGACCCTTTCACACATTTGCTAAATCTGTCTGCATTTGCTGACCCGCAGATGCGGACCAATTCCTCTCTATGACCCCATACACACATCTGTACAGCACGGATCCCCTATCCATGGTAGGTGCCCTTTCAGACAGGCAGGTCCGGCCCGGAGTTGCAGGTCTGCAGCTACTGGGAAGACGGATGTGTAAGTGTCGCCTGATTCTATCACTGTCATTTAGTGTCAGGAAGAGCAAAAAAAGAGTGTGTGTTAGAGACCTTTGCACTAGCATCAAAAAATAGAAGCAGATTAGAAAAAAATAACATTTTCATATCAGTCTCTAATAAGTGTAAAAAAAAAAAAAAAAAAGTCTAGGCCATACATTTCCATAGTTTATAAACCCAATGAAAATAACCTTGTACAAATTTAGCAAAATTCATTTATTTTGATTTTTAATCATTTGTTCTCTATTTAATCACTTGTTTTATTTTGCCGGGTCTGGTAAAATGAGACATAGTATAAAATTGTGATTTAGGGAAGAGAAATAAAATCTTATTTTGTTATAAAAGAAAATAATCCTAGTGTTGACTTTGCAGGTTTTTAAATCACCTCATTCCTGCTTCTTATCCAGTGCCTCGACGTTGTAATTCTTAAGGAGAAGGTGTTCTAAGAATTCTGGGGCCCAGTCTCTAAACAGCATTACAAACTTGGTAGCATAATACTGGTAATAAACCTCTCTTTGTCTCAGGGCTCCACCTTTAATGATTTCTAGGGCACATTCTTCTTTTGGAGCCGCAGGCTGCTGGATCACATGGGATACTGTATTTACAGCAGTGTCTGCAATAAAAAACATAACATTTTACAGTTAATCGTGAAGTCCATAGAAAAAACAAATGTTAATTCTCCCTATCATGCACATGTCATACCAGTACTGCTACAGACGCTTGTAAGCTCTCATGAGGGAGGCAGGTATTCTAGAAGACTGCTCAAGGGGAACTCCAGCAATCACAAAAAATGCACAAGAAGCATATCGGTGCACTTACCAATCCCCCCCACTTGTTTGACACCTTTCCCAGTTGTCTATGCTTTTCTTAGACTCAGATTCAAACTTTTAGGAATGATCCCAGTGTTACATCATGGCACCTGGCAAGGAAGCGGCATCTCCCAGCATGCATTGCACCTCAGAGACAAGTGCCAGGTACCCGTTCCTGTCTTCTAGTATCTGCCCACCACTGGCTCTGTCTGCTTTTGCTTAACACAGTTAACACAGTATCTATCTATTTATTCCTCTACATAGCTAGATTAGAGATAGATTAAACAACAGTGTCTCCTTTCCCCTATATTACTCAGGAGAGGCTGTTGTTTCCCTGCCCTTGGCCTGGTGATCACTGTGTGATGTCAGTGGTGGCTAGGGTTACAGATGAGGTGTTACAGCTTGCCTGGAAACAGAAGAGACAGATCATGTGACAAGCGGGGCAACTGTTTGAAACTCCACCAGTGACTGACCTGTGTATGCCTCTTAATAAATCAGGCAGGACCTACATCTGCTGCAGGTGGTTGCGCTTATCCATAGAATATGCTAGGGGTGCAGTTGATAAATCTGCCCCTTTAAGTTTATCCTGTCTGAGAATTCAGTTGTTTTTTTTTTAATCTAGGTCAGTGTGTGTTTTAATCTAAAAAGGATTTTGTTGCATGTAATTCTTGTACTTGTTCTTTGCATGTAATTCTTTAATCAGGGGATTTGTGCATTTACACATTTTTTTTAAAATAGTTTTAGGGTACAGACACACAACATATCTGCAGCGGATTTCTCACTGCAAATTTGCAGTGAAATCCGCTGCGGATGCTTGCCCATTCATTTCAATGGGCTGACATACTCAGTGCCATTAACCTCCGTGGCCCGGGAATATACTGTACCCAGTCCCCGTCCCTGCTTGCTTCGGGAGGCCCCTGAATGCATGCTCCCACGCTGCGGTGGTTTAATGGTGTTTGACTTATTATTATCCCGCTGCGAGTATTTCAGCCTATTGAAGTGAATGGGCAAGTATCCGCAGCGGTTTTCACTGCAAATCCGCTGCGGACAGGTTGTGTGTGTTTGTACCCTTAATAGCAAAAAAGAAAAAAAATACAAGATACTGTGTGGAGGTGTGAAGGAAAAATGGATGAATAAACCCTACAAGTACAGCATGCAGCATTTGGAAAATACTGTGTGGACACTTTGGGGGAGATTTATCAACCATGGTGTAAAGTGACACTGGCTCAGTTGCCCCTAGCAACCAATCAGATTCCACCTTTCATTCCTCACAGACTCTTTGGAAAATGAAAGGTGGAATCTGATTGGTTGCTAGGGGCAACTGAGCCAGTTTCACTTTACACCATGTTTGATAAATCTGCCCCATTATCTTTACTGAAAAATACAGCAGGGATAATAGTGTAGCACAGACTCTCCACTGCCGTCCTGTTTGGTAGCTCCACTCCTCACTTGTCCCCCTGTCTCCTTCTTTCATAAATGGCTGACTATGAAGGAGCATGTGATCATACACATCACTTAGCCACCTCCTTAGCAATATGATGCGCTTAAGTGCATCATATTATGTTACGTTTACACTGAGCGATAATTCGCCCAATCGAATGATTAACGATTGTGAAGCAACAATTTGGTTTTATAACAATCAGCGTTTAGACGAATAAATCGTTGGAAAAATCGTTATTGCGATCGTTTTTAAGCCCATCTCACACATAGGGTGAATCTGTGAAAGACAGTTTACACTAAGCGATCTGCGAAATTTTAGCCATCAACCAACAACGATTTGAGAACATGTTAAAAAATCACAATAAATGATTTCTCGCTTGTTGCTTGATGGTTCGCTGTGTTTACACGAGCCGATTATCGCTCAAATGTGATCGTTATTGCGAAAATTCAAGCAATAATCGTTCCGTGTAAAAGCACCATTAGCCATAGCTATTTATGAAAGGAGCAACCACCCAGTGGAACAAGAGGACTGTACAGGTGCGGAGCCATTGAGAGTAAATGCCTCAGGCCTTATTCACAGGTCCCGCAAAGCTGTCCGTGATTGTGGATCCGCAATTATGGATCCACTTATTGCCCATTGATTTCTATTGGGCTATTCACACAGTCTGTTCTATTGCGGATCCGCAAACCATACTGCAGAAAATAGGATATGTCCTAGTGCGGATTGTGATTGCGGTACGGATTACCAATAGAAGTCTATGGGATCCGTGTCTATGGGATTGCGGATGTCACATCTGTGACAAGTGTGGATCAAATCTTATAAACTAGGTACTTTTTTATTTATCAGTTCAACATTTTTGCGAATACGGATGCAATTACAGAACTTTTTTCACAGATCACGGATTACAAATAGTGGACCTGAAAAATCACTGGATGTGTGAATATGGCCTTGTTGTTATCACTGCCGTTATATAAGGTGGTCAACCCCTTTAATGACTGTTTTAACCTACATAAAAATAATAATTCTCGCCTGTTAGTATAACTGTAATGTAACATGTTACTTTATTGTGAATCAACCTTACCTGTATCAATATAGCTGAGAACACACAATGTAATAGAAACATTAATTTTTTGATGGTAGAATTCCATTCGGAGAGAACTGAAGAAGCCATCCAGGGCAAATTTAGTGGTCGAATATGGCACGGACAAGGGTAAGCCAACTTTGCCTAAACATTTGCAAAATAACAACTGTGAAACATTTTACATAAATGCACAAAGAATCGGAAAATACAGCATGCTCAACAAGTGCAACTGTCGTTATAAAAACTTTTGACATATCATAGAGACAAAGAGAGTTTTGATCGGTCCGGGTCTGAGAATGAGGGGGGAGAAGACACGCTGCAGCGCATCCTCTCCCCGCTCTGAATTAAAAAGAAAGAGTCAGACCTATAATGGGCTCCTATGGAGCTTGACTTTTTTTTTTCCATCTGCGATTCCTCTCCGTGCTCTCCCCCGACTGGTACAGGTGTGAGCACTCAGACCCGGAATGATCAAAACTTTTGACATGCATCTATGACACGTCAAAAGTGTTATATAATGACAGGTACACTTAAAAAAAAAAAAAAAAAAACTGCTCACCAGCAGTCTTTCTCCAACCTGACAAAGCTTGAGAGGATCTATAGAGAAGAATTTCCAAATCCAGGTGTAAAAACTGTGTGGCATCAAACCAAAGACAACTGGAGGCTGTAGTTGCCGCCAAAGGTGTTTCAACTAAGTACTTAGTAAAGGGTCTGCATACTTATACAGTGGTACCTTGGTTTAAGAGTAACTTGGAATAAGAGTGTTTTTGGATTAAGAGCCATTATTTCAAAACAATTGCCGTTCGCTTGGTCGTTCAGCCAATGCGTGGTCGTAGCCTCTGTGTGTAATACATCTGCAACTTTATCTTTACTTCAACAATTTTTATATAAAAGCCTTCTTGTAATTACCTGCAAGTGAAGAGACTACAACAATGTTGCCACCACTGGCTTTCAGCATCGGCAGAGCTTCGACCGTCATGGCGACATAGCTCAGAAAATTTATTTCAAGGAGATTGCGTATATGAGCCACGTCGCCATCAAAGAAATTAAAGTAAGTGTAACCAATATGGTTCAAGATTAGCATGTCCAGTCCACCTACATGTAAAGAAAAGTACACCAATTATATCTGTAAACCGATTTGTAAGTAATGTATATTTAACTGAAGGGTATACTAGAAAAGAAGCCATGCAAGACAAATAAAATTAAGTAAAAAAAAAGTAAAAGTTAATTTATGCAAATATATTCAAGTGGTTATCCAGGATAAGAAAAAAAAACACAGGTACTTTTTGGCAAAAACAGCACCACTCCCGTCCTCAGGTTTTGTGATATTACAAGCCTATCAGAGGTGGGATTCAGTGTCTTCTTATGTGTTTTCTCCCAATCAGACAGCTCTCTGAAGGATATTAATAGTGAGGGAGAGCAGATTTGGAGCAGTTCAGTCTTTATCCTGGTAAGGCTAGGTTCACACTGCGTTTTCAGCATCCGTTTAACGCATCCGTTTTTTGCAAAAAAAACGCATGAAAAACGGATTGCAAAAAACGGATTCATTTGTGTGCATCCGTTTTTCCATTGACTTCCATTATAAAAAAAAAACGGATCCGTTTTTTTTGGCGGACCAAAACGGACCAAAAAACGTTGCTGACCCTATTTTTCTGGACGTTAAAAAAAACGGATCCGTTAAACGGATGCTGAAAACGCAGTGTGAACCTAGCCTTAGTGAGAGGAAGTACAAAAGAGTGTCCCTTCTGAAGAGACTTTTCGGGCCCTGGCCCCCTACCACTATGTTGTTCTAAAATATATTTTCATAAGAGTTCCAGCCATTCTAGGCTACAAACACCTCTGGCAAGGCTACTAGAGACGGGGAAGAAAACTTCATCCATGTTGGAAGACTGTCTTCCAGAGCCTGATAACTGAGCCAGAGGCCAAAAGACAGCATTTAGGTAAAAGCAAGTAAAGCCGAGAACTCTGTATTGTGCTAGGTTTCCTAAGGGTTCTCCTTGACGGCTAGCTTTACACACTAGGTGGGGCCTGTGTTCCTGGTTCTGTGTCACTCTGTGTCCACGGACAGAAGTAGACAGATCTTTATAACCGCGGATGCAGACACCTCTTTTTCTACACAGCTGAGGTCTTGATATATCCTCCTCCCTGCAAGTAGCCCACTGTGACCTAAGTCAATGCTTTAACCAGTAACAAGAGACTTTCTCAAGTAATATCAAGTGATTTATCCAAAAGTATTCTACGCACCCAGCTCACTACAAAGGATCTCAGTTAGTCACATTCAACTACTATATTTCTGCACCTTACCAAAAGAAATGTGATTTATTGTATACTGTGCCTTTAAGAAGTCTACAAATAAAAGTTACACCTGTTTAAGTCTATCCTGGACTCTGTAGTTCCACTCACTACACCTGCAAAAGCAAAAATTTTAACAGGCATGTGACTACCCGGTTAGGGTACATACCATTCAGGCCCTGTGACAAGAACCAAAGAGAAAACCAAAAGGTGCCAAAAATGACAAAAAAAATGACCTGGAGATTGCGCTCACCACCAAACAACGTAGTAGAAACCGATGTTCACATAAAACACGATTTATTCAGTCCAACAATAACGCGTTTCATGGCTATGGCGCCCCTTCGTCAGATTCAGATTTGTCCTGAATCTGACGAAGGGGCGCCATAGCCCTGAAACGCGTTATTGTTGGACTGAATAAATCGTGTTTTATGTGAACATCGGTTTCTACTACGTTGTTTGGTGGTGAGCGCAATCTCCAGGTCGTTTTTTTTGTCATTTTTGGCACCTTTTGGTTTTACCTGACTCCACGGGTCCTTGCACAAGGAGCCCGGTTTAGACCTGTTGTGAAGACTGCTGCTACCCCAATCCCTGGGAGGTGTGTTGGACACACCATTACATGTGCTGTTGGGTGTTGTGGCTCTGTTTCCACAACCCCAAAAGGTGAGCAGTGATTTTTTACATGTGTTAGATCATTATTTCAATCCAGAGGTACTACTCTATGAGGCGCTCTGCCTTTCTTTTTGCTCTTTGTTTCTACAAGAACCAAAGAGATACACTACCTGCCATAGCTAACACCCCCTGGCTATCATGGGTTACTGCATTTATTCTTTTAATCATTGGACACATAAGATCTGCAATGAAATCCACAGCACACTTGAACATTTTTTTTTTTTATATTGTGTGTCCCGCTTGTTTTTCCATTTTGTGTTGTTTTTTTATACGTGTATAATGCTTTTGGGACATACTGTATATAGAAGGGAGTAATATTTGGTTGTGTAATATACTAGTGTATATTCACTTCTATTATTAATGATATCATTATGACACCTAACTATGACACACAAAAAAACACAAAAACAAACTAAATACCAGTGGGAACCGAATTTTTCTGATGCAAATTACTAAAATATGTAACCAAATGTAGGGGGATAACTCAATTACTGAATACTATTCTATTTTCAATCAAGTATTATAAATGTTTCTTAGCACTTACCAAATAAACGTTCAGCTTCCTGAACTACATACTTTGCAAAAGTTATATTGTCCATACTTCCAGGGATATAATAGGCAGAAGCTGCACCAAGTTTTCTACATTTTTCTACCACCTGAAAAGAAAAAAATTAAATGTCACAAAACCCTGTATGTATCATATATGTATTATTTGCTGTATTTATTTTTTACTTTTAGGATGCGTTCACACAATAGTGAGTTTGCAGCGGACTCCATGCTACGAGTTTCACAGTGAAATCCGCTGCGATAGGCTATGTTCACACAACGTTTTTTTCAGCTCCGTTTAAAATGATGTCCGTTTTTTAGCAGCCTGCCTCCCCTTAGTGCAATGACTGATGTTTGCACATTATTTTAGTTTGGGATTACTGACTGACCTTTGGGCGTGTCTTAATTTAAAAGTCCATTGAATTTAATAGTTAAAACGGAGAAAGAACGGTTACAAAAGAAGAACTGTGTGTGAACAACTAATAAAAAACGTCCGCTGTTTGCAAAAGACGTCAGAAAATAATGTTCATGTTCATTATTTTGACGTCCGCAGCAAAAAAGGCCGTTTTTCAATGCATAGTGTGCATTGCACGTCCATCTTCCCATTGACTCCAATGCATTGCCATTGCAGTCAGTTAAATCATGGCAAAAACGGATGTTATTTTAAATATGAAAATCGGCGCCTTTTCTCTATTTTTGACGTTGTGTGAACATAGCCATACTCTGTAGCATTATAGTCTATGGCCTTGCATGGCCCTGAATGTAGTGAAAGCCATATATTAAACTGATTAGCTGCAAGGATGGTAAAAATAATACACAGCAAATGTTTACCTGTCTGCACTCCCTCTCAGTCAGTCAATGATTGGCTGTGACTCCAGAGATGAGAGTGACAGCCCATTCAGCCAATCAGTACGTGACTGAGATAGGACAGAGCCGCAGACGGTGTTTGGGTGAGTGGGCTGTCACTCTTGTCTCGAAAGTGATAGTCCACTCAGCCAATAGCTGGCCGCCACTGCCCCGTCTCAGTCAGTAATTGGCTGAGCGGGCTGGATGTGCCCCAAAGAGAAAAACGGAAATGCAAAAGACAGAAGAGAACACTGGGGGAACGCGGACAGGCAAGTATTGCACCAGAACAGCGAAACTGTGTAGCTAATTTATTGCAGTTCATTAAAGGGGTACTCCAGCGAAAAGCTTTTTCCCAGTAATTGAAACACATTACAAAGTTATATAACTTTGTAATATGCTTTAATGACCTATCTGCCCCCTTCCCTATCTCTCCCCCCCCCAACCTCCCACCAGGAAGAGAAGTAAACTCATTCTTACTTAATGACTGTTGACCTTAGAATTTTCTGTGGCAGCCATTTTGTGACAATGACATCATCAAGAGGGAGGCTGGTCTAGGCTCTGTTAAGCCAGCCTTCCTTTGTCAGATGACTCAGGTTGCGTAGCTCTGATTGGCTGAGCAAGATATAAGCCTTCTAACAGTTTTACAGACAACACAGGAGACAAAGTGCATCATGGGAAACCCCAAACCAGGAAGTGAAGAAAAAATGAAGCCACCAACTGGAGCTTCAGGGACCTACAAACAGAGACAGACTCAGGAGGAATGGTAAGTGTAAAAACTATGTTTATGGTAGATTGATAGTTTTATTTTTTTTATCAGCGCCGGAGTACCCCTTTAAATGAGAAGTCAAGGCAGACCACTTTTTTTCACAAGTGAAGGGGAGGATAAAAGAAATAACAAGCTCTCATCTCCTTCAATCTGTGACTTTGGGAGCTTCTGTAAAATTTAGCAAAAATTTTCCCAGAAAAAATCCCAGACAAAATAGCGCAGTATTTTTTCCCAGTAAAATGCTGAACCCCAAGACAAGAATCAAAGCGACCCCAATTAAGTTATTGGTATCTAGCATGCAGCCATTTTTTGTTCTTCTGGTGAATGTGATTCACACTGTTCCTGAAAGGTAAATAAAGGCTTCTTTCTCATCTTAATCTACTCAAAACCCAGTGCTTCAGAAACCTTTTTTACCACCCCATATGGCATGTATAGTAGTGCAAAGTAAACAATCCCCAGCACAGTTCAGTCTAGTGCATTTTCATCAGCACTATGACATAGCAGAGAGGAAGACCCATCTAACAAACCAGGCATTTACAAAAAATCTTTTGAAATTACATTAATAAAAATATGTACTGACATGACACCCCTTTAATTCCGGCAGAATGGTGTTACCTTCTTGAGTCTGACTTCAGTACGGGCTGTTATCACTACATGTGATCCCATCTTTGCCAGGTGATATGCCATCTGTTCACCAATGCCAGAACTTGCTCCAGTAACAATCACTCTTTTTCCCTTAAGCATTTCTAAAGAAACAAAATCAACATTTAATGACCACAGTAATTCCTCATATTACAAAATGAATTTCTTCTGCCACTGGAACATTTTCTCCTGTCTGAACATTGCAGAGGTCCTTAACGATCCAGCCTATGTTCAGTATTCACACAGGTGATGAATAGGAGACAATCTGCCTAGAGCATTCCTAATGATGAGGAGGGCAGGGAGGAGGGACAGCCTAATGCATACACAATCCAAGCCCCGGTCGTTGGGCACAGGGCTGCCAGTTTAAAATTTGTTTTTTAGGACAACAACTGCATCCCCTGCCGAACGGACCCCAGTACAGATCTTGGATTAAAAGCAGCTATCCGAAGGTACAAGTGGTTTGGGGGGTCTAATTGTGGGTACAGAGTCACTTTAAAGAAATAGTCCCACCAAATTTAACCCCTTAAGGACTGGGCCATTTTCTGTTTTTACACTTGCGCTTTTTTCTCTTTGTGTTTAAAAGGTGGCCATTGCATTTTATCACCTACAGACCCACACAAGCCCTTATTTTTTGCAACACTAGTTGTACTTTGCAATGACAGACTAAATTTTTCCATAAAATATGCTGCGAAACTGAGAAAAATTATATGCCCATTGAAATTGAAAAAAAAAAAAGTTGTTTCCATTTTGGGGGTTTGGTGATTACGCCCTCAGAGAACATAGATAACATGTCAGTTTTACCAAAGGACTGAGTCAGGACAATTGCAACAACTATTTATACAACTTTTAATTTATTTGGCCAATTAAAAAAAAAAAGAAAAAACTTTTTAAAAAATCTACATGTGTTTTAAACTGTTCTATTGCCATGCTCTTAACTCTTTTATTTTTTTGGTCTATGGGGATATTTAAGAACTAATTTTTCGCACCATGATCTGTACTTTCTAGTGGTACCTTGCTTGCACATATGCAATGTTTTAATCACTTTTATTACTATTTTTCTGGATGTGATGTGGCCAAAAATCTTCAATTTTGCATTTTGACAGGTTTTTATGCTTACACGAATTACCATGTGAGATCAGGAATACAATTTAATAGTTTTGCGATTCCGCACACGGCGATAGCAAATATGTTTATTTATAAAATGTGAAAAGGGGGGTGATTTAAACCTTTATTTTGGGATGGGATTTTATCCAATCTGACACAGTGCTCTCTCCTGCCACCTCTGTCCATGTCAGGAACTGCCCAGAGCGGAAAAGGTTTTCTATGGGGATTTCCTACTGCTCTGGACAGTTCCTAACATGGACAGAGGTGGCAGCAGAGAGAACTGTGTCAGACTGGAAAGAATATATCACTTCCTGCAGGACATACAGCAGCTAATAAGTACAGGAAGACTGGAGATTTTTTTAATAGGAGTAAATTACAGATCTCTGGCACTTTCTAAAACCAGTTGATTAAAACCCCTTTAACCCCTTTGTTATTTTTCTGTGGTCGAACGATCAGAAAGTGTGTATTACTGTAATGTCTTTGTCTTTATATGTACCCTTAAAATTATAAAGTGCAGTGGAATATGTTGGAGCTATTTACTGTTATTTGATCTTATGTCTAAATAACACCTGGTGGCGATATTTCTTTTTTCTTCCTAAGATGCTCCATTGTAGCAGCCATATAACATGTGACTTTGTGCCGTGGCGGCTTATGACAGCTCTGCCGAATAACATAAGAAATGATAATAGCCTTGGACTTTACACGTTGGATTATAAAGCGTGATATCTGATGGGTGATCTGAAGATTTCTCACCTGCCAGACAGCAATGGAACGGATTTACTCTTTTGGCCTTGCCCTATGCTGTCTATAAAGTGTACAATATACACTACAATGGTAAATGTACCTGTGTATTCTATAACAGTCACCATCGTGAACAATAATGCGGGGAGTAAAAAAAACTAATTTTAGTTAACTGCATTTGTGTATGGATGCATCTGGGTCTTGTGGTTTAGGTGCTTCTCTTCAGGCTAAATGGTGCTGAGCAATGGCATCATTCCTGGAGAGAGAATGGCATGCATAAGAAATTTTTTTGTGTGTTGGTCTCTCTGGTTGTTATTACGTACCATTATCTGCCTGTTTTCCAATTGCCCCCTGGTGGTGAAGCTCCTTAGCCATCTAGTATTGTTATGTTTGAAATGTAATATATGGCTTAACCCTTTAAGGACATGGCCCATTTTCGTTTTTACGTTTTCGGTTTTTCCTCCTTGTGTTTAAAAGGTCATAGCACTTGCATTTTTCCACCTAGAAACCCACATGACCCCTTATTTTTTGCGTCACTAATTGTACTTTGCAATTATAGGCTGAATTTTTGCATAAAGTACACTGCGAAACCAGAAAAAAATTCAAAGTGTGGTGAAATTGAAAAAAAAAAACGCATTTCTTTTATTTGGGGGAAATGTGTTTTTACGCCATTCGCCCTGGGGTAAAACTGACTTGTTATGCATGTTCCTCAAGTCGTTATGATTAAAACGATATATAACATGTATAACTTATATTGTATCTGATGGCCTGTAAAAAATTCAAACCGTTGTTAACCAATATACGTTCCTTAAAATCGCTCCATTCCCAGGCTTATAGCGCTTTTATCCTTTGGTCTATGGGGCTGTGTGAGGTGTCAGTTTTTGCGCCATGATGTGATCTTTCTATCGGTACCTTGATTGCGCATATACGACTTTTTGATCGCTTTATATTACATTTTTTCTGGATTTGATGCGACCAAAAATGCGCAATTTTGCACTTTGGGATTTTTTTGCGCTGACGCCGTTTACCGTACGAGATCAGGAATGTGATTAATTAATAGTTCGGGCGATTACGCACGCGGCGATAGCAAACATGTTAATTTATTTATTTATTTGTTTACTTTTATTTAAAACCTGGGAAAAGGGGGGTGATTCAGACTTTTATTAGGGGAGGGGGCTTTTTACTATTAACAACACTTTTTTTTTTTACACATATACTAGAAGCCCCCATGGGGGACTTCTAGTATATACACTTGGATCTCTCATTGAGATCTCTGCAGCATAGATATGCTGCAGAGATCCATGAGATCGGCACTCGTTTGCTTTCGGCTGCTGCAGCCGAAAACGAACGAGTGCCGAGCCGAGGACGGCGCCATCTTGGACGCGTCCCCGGCCGGCATCAGTAACGGAGATCGCTCCTCCGGGACAAGGTCCCGGAGGAGCGATCTCCCCCACTAGACCCCAGGGAAACGTTGCCTCCGGTAATCGGAGGCAGCTGTCAACTTTGACAGCTGCCTCCGATTAGCTAATTAGCGGGCACGGCGATCAGACCGTGCCCGCTAATAGCAGCGGTCCCGGGCTACTCGCGGCACCCGGGATCGCGGCACTTCAAAGCTTTGAAGTGCAAGTGAGGACATATGACGTACGCATACGTCCTATGTCCTTAAGAGGTTAAAGCGTAACTGTCATATTTTTTTTTTATTGCACAAATCAGTAGTATAAGCGATTTTAAGAAAATCTGTAATAGGTTTTATCAGCCAAAAAAGCCTCCTTCTGTACTCAAGAAGCAATCTCCCAGCCTCCCCCCCTGACTTCTTATCTGTGCATTATCAGGCAAACACGTCTTCATTACAGAGAAGCCAGTGAAGACGGGTTCTGCTCTCTCCAATGTAAGCCTATGGAGGGGGGAGGGGCTGAGGGAGATGAGGGAGCAGGAAGAGGTGACATGAAGGTCAGCTGTTTGTATACTGTCTGGGCACCTAAACCGCAGGATTCTGGGGTCAGAAAGGTCAGTGCTTATCTATGAACTTACTGAGAGAAGATTGCAGGGTGTTGTGCTTTGCAAGACTGCTCCGTGCTCAGTCACTCCTAACAGCCCCTCCCCTCTCCATAGCCACATAATGGAGACAGAAATCCTGCAGCTTCTGATGTGAGGGGGGAGGCTGGGAGATTGCATTTTCAGTCCAGAAGGAAACTCTTTTGGTTTATAAAACCTATTACAAAGTTTCTTAAAATCGCTTGTACTGTTGATATTTAATGTTTTCAAAAAAATGACTCTGAATGACTCTGACAGTTACGCTTTAAAGGGGTTATCCAGTGCTACAAAAACATGGCCACTTTCTGTCAGAGACAACACGACTCTTGTCTCCAGTTCAGGTGCGGTTTGCAATTAAGCTCTATTCATTTCAATGGAACTGTGCAGCAAAACCCACCCAAGCTGGAGACAAGAGCGGTGCTGTCTCTGGAAAAAAGTGGCCATGTTTCTGTAGCGCTGGATAACCCCTTTAAGGTTTGCCATATCCCAGGTACCTCAAATGAGGTGGCTGATGTTTGTCATGTTTCCAGTTTGGCAGGTTCCACAAGCTGGTCCTAGATACAGAAGAGAATTGTTTTCTGGAAGTTGGTCCAGCTTACCTGTGAGAGCTCCTACTGTCCTAATGTCATGTCAATAAGGGGAATGCGGTAGAATTTTAAGGCTATGTTCACACAATGTAAGTAAATTATTAATCACGGCCGTTGTTGCCAATTTGCAACACGGCCGTGATTAATCCTTTACCTACATTGTGCTGCAGGTTAAGGGAATCCTAGTATACACTCCAGCCGGGAACTCTAGCGATGGCGCAAAAAACTGACATGTCAGTAAATAGCGGCCGCAAAAAACCCCTGCCAGGTCACACAATGGAGCAGTGTCGGACTGGAGTGCCTTGGGCCCACCAGGGGAAATCATTTTTGGGGCCCACCCTTCAGCCACCACACTTATCTATGGTAACATTAATAAGGCTCCAGTTACACGGCGTGATATGGGGCAGTGTAGAGCAGAAAACCATTACTAATCACGGACGCCAGCAATGATTTGTACAGATGCACAAAAGATCAAATCAGCCGACTATGGGGCGTTTGCTTGTCAGCTGATCTCTGGCACTTTTACATGGGGCTTCCTAGGAGCGCTTGTTACCAATAATTGCCCTGTATAATCGGGTTATAAGACAATTTTCTTTGCATGCTAACAATGTATACTTAGATACAAAAGTGATACAGCCACCAATAACACATATTACCACCATACTGTTACTGACCAAATCCAGTATACCAAGACTGATATTACCAATAATACCAGTATAAGAGGGAAATATTATCACCTCACATATTACCACCATACTGTTACTGACCAAATCCTGTGTACTATGACCAATAACCAGTATATAGAAAGGAAATATTACCACCTCACCACAACCAACATATCGTTACTGACCAAAAGTATACTAAATCCAATAAAACACAGTACCACATAAAAAGTAACAAATATTACCACCACATACTGACTAACACCACCGCTGTTACTGAATAAGATCCACTGTACACAGATCACTATCACCTCATCCAGTCATATAGAGGTGGACGCAGCTACACACAGGTTCTGTACTCCATATACATTACACTGTAGTTATATCAGATGACTCACAGGAGACGTCTTCTCTGATCGGAGTTCTTCCCTTTTCATCTTCTCCATCTGCCCTGTGCCGTCATGAGAACTTCTCCGAGCCACGAATCCACAGAATCTGCCAGACAGACATATTAGGCTCCTCACTCTGGCACCATCCTCATCTCTATACACACTGCACATCTGTACTGTCCCCTTTACACCCTCATTTAGTGGGTGGGCTAACATATATATCCCTTATAGTATATGCCCCCCTCTCTGTAGACACCTTATAGATGGTCCCTTGTTCAGTCCTCCATATAGATGGCCCCATGTGCATCTACTATAGTAGAGAGCCCCCTCTGTGTAATCTCTTTATAGTAGATGACAACCTCTGTGCATCCCCTATCCCAGGGGTCGGGACCCTCAGCTCTCCAGCTGTTGCAAAACTACAACTCCCATCATGCCTGGACAGCCGAAGCTAAAGCTGTAGTTTTGCAACATCTGGAGAGCCAAGGTTCTTTATCCCTGTCCTATAGTATATGACCCCCTCTGTGTATTCCCCTTATAGATGACCCCTCTGTGTAGTCCACTATAGTAGATGCCCCCCCTCTGTGCATGCCCAATTGTATACGCTCCCCCCCATGTAGTGTGCCTTATAGATGGCCCCTTTGTTGTCCCCCTCTGTGTAGTGCCCCTTATAGATTGCCCTTCCCTCTGTTGTCCCCATTATAGATGGCCTCCCCTGTATTGCCCCCCTTATAGATGCCCCCTGTGTTGCCCCCCTTATAAATAGCACCCCGTATTGTCCATCCCTCATATATATAGCCCCCAGTGTTGTCCATGCCCCATATAGGTAGCCACCTTATGTTATCTATCCCACATATAGATAGCCCTCAGTGCTGTTCATCCCCCATATAGCCCCCCTTATGTTTTCCATCTCCATATAGGTAGCCCCCTTATGTTGTCCATCCCCCATAAACATAGACCCTTATGTTGTTTATCCCCTATATAGCCCCCAATCTTTTCCATCCCCCATATAGCCCCCAGTCCTTTCCATCCCACATATAGCCCCCTTATGTTGTCCAGCCCCCCTATAGCCCCCCTTATGTTGTCCATCTCCCCTATAGCCCCCCTTATGTTGTCCATCCCCCCTATAGCCCCTTATGTTGTCCATCTCCCCTATAGCCCCCCTTATGTTGTCCATCCCCCCTATAGCCCCTTATGTTGTCCATCTCCCCTATAGCCCCCTTATGTTGTCCATCCCCCCTATAGCCCCTTATGTTGTCCATCCCCCTATAGCCCCCCTTTTGTCCACCCCCCTATAGCCCCCCTTATGTTGTCCAGCCCCTCTATAGCCCCCTCTTATGTTGTCCATCCCCCTATAGCCCCTTATGTTGTCCATCCCCCCATAACGCCCCTTATGTTCTCCATCCCCCTATAGCCCCCCTTATGTTCTCCATCCCCCCCACAGCCCCCCTTATGTTGTCCACCCCCCCTATAGCCCCCCCTTATGCTGTCCAGCCCCTCTATAGCCCCCCTTATGTTGTCCAGACCCTCTATAGCCCCCTGATGTTGTCCAGCCCCTCTATAGCCCCCCTTATGTTGTCCAGCCCCTCTATAGCTCCCCCTCATGTTGTCCAGCCCCTCTATAGCCCCCCTCATGTTGTCCAGCCCCCCCATAGGCCCCTTATGGTGTCCATCCCCCCCATAGCCCCCCTCATGTTGTCCAGCCCCTCTATAGCCCCCAGTGCTGTCCCCCTCTGATAAAAAAAACAAACCCAACAACAACTCACCTTACAACACGCTCCCCCGTCGGCCGTGCGTCTCTTCTTCTCTCTTCAGATCAGATCAGCAGCTCCCTGGTTCCAGGCTGCGCCACCACATGGCCTAAAGCTGCAATAATGTGCTTGCATTTGGGCAACATGTGAGTTGTGAACTGGGGCCTTGTCTTGTAGAAGACGGACACCTTTTGTCACCATGCCACATCTCCTGGTTTCGCATCCTGCGATAAACAGAAGTGGGAACTCTTTAAACGGGTTATCCAGTGCTACAAAAACATGGCCACTTTCCCCTACTGTTGTCTCCAGTTTGGGTGCAGGTTTTGAAACCCAGTTCCATTGAAGTAAATGGAGCTTAATTGCAAACCGCACCTGAACTGGAGACAACAGTACGGCGAAAAGTGGCCATGTTTTTGTAGCACTGGATAACCCCTTTAATGAACACCCCTTGTATATCTATATCTGGGCAATTGGAGGCCGATGGATAAATTTGATGAATACACTAAATGGGCATTGTGAACGCAAAGTGAAAGCAGCCTAACAGTGCAGACTAAATGGATTTATAATTCATAGTGTATAAACATCTTTATAAGAGCTTGATGTAGAAAGCCCTAAGACCTAAAGACTTTTGGCCTCCATGTGTTTACCTTGACATGATAACCTACCTTATTGCAAAAGATTTGCCAGCTAGTTGATGATTACCAAGAAGTTCTCTTTCACATAACTATACAGAAAATGTATGATCAGATATAATATAAAATATTTTTATAATTTTATCAGGTTTTGGAAACTACTATATATAAGGGAGACTACCCAAAAAAACTAATATTTAAACCATAAAGAGTTATGACACGGTATAAAATAATTGCATAGAGACTAAAATCTGCTAAATGCCCAATATAAAAGGCAATTGTGCATAAATTCATATTGGCATAAACAAGCCATAAAAAGGGGTGGCATATACTTTTTTAACAATTATTTGCTGTCTGCTGGTGGCAAAAGTTTTAACTGGTGAAGTGAAATAAGTATACTGGGCCTCAAATTCATGGCGTAACGCACACCCTTTGAAAATCTGGAAGGTTTTTCACAGGATAAAACTAAAAACCATCCTGCCAATCTAGAAGCGGATGGTTTTAGAATAGAAAACCTGTCAAAACAATTGCAGCATCAGGTGACACTAGTAGATAGCATCAGTATAAGAGGCCATTCACACATCTGCAATAAACGGCCTGTGCAACGGATGTACACTGCAGACTGGACCTGGGAACTCCTTACATCATGATTCATTATCAGTTATTCAGTACAGTAGCACAAATATTTAAACCGTTTCTGTGCTCCCAGCATCATAATGAATCATTGTGTCAGGAGTGCTGAGGTCCCGTCTCAAGTATAGTCCATGCACAGACCACATATTGTGGCCCCTAATGGTGGTTTTACACGGAACGATTTATCATTTGAATTTGCACAATAATGATCGAATTCGAACGCTAACACTGGCCAACAAATTTTCAAAAGTTGTTTGGTTCAGAAATAAAATTATCCATTTCTTAATGATTTTTATGCGCTGAATTCAAATATCACAAGGAAAAATGTCAATTGGCTCTAGTTTCTATGATATGGAAGAGTTCTCATTTTACGTTTTAGTTTAGTTTAGTTTTGAGAATTGTATAGAATACAGTATAATAGCCGACATATTTATTACTTCTACAATCATAAGGAAGCAAGTTTACTGTTCATAAACTTTTAAAATATATTTGTAGGAAACTTAGTTCTATCCGAAATCAACTACAATTTACAGGCAGATCCAAGAATTTTTGCAAATTAATTATGTTTATTGAACTCTGGAATGTCCGTCCTTATTCAATGGCTTCTCAGTGCATTTACACATGTCTTTTGTATTCATACATGGGATTGTCACTGATAACTGTCCAACAGTAATCTGCAAGCTTTAAAGGGGAACTCCAGGTAGAGGTTAAAAAAATGAAACTTCTGCAGAAGCATATAGCATTACTTACCTGTCTATCCCAGTTTTGAAACTACCAAAAATCCATTTTTTGGGGGGAAGGGGGGTTGTTCTGTTTTGTGTTTCTGTCCTTCCTGGTTGATCAGTTCCCAGAATGCAAGGCTTTCCCCCAGCTGATCATCACAGTCCCCCACCAATCACAATCAGTAAAATTAGTGCAGCAGCTGCTTCTGGCCGGACAGAGATGGGGGATCCAGCCAGGCCTCCTGTCTGCATCATCAGCCTGTGCTCAGCAAACACACACAATGTGAGACAGAGGCATGGAAGATATGTCTCCTAAGGTGGGAGAGCAGAAGGAGCAGGAGACAATGTGGATTGGCACAGAGGCCATTTTTTTTTTCACTTCCTGGATTTCTATCAGCTACCAGTGTGGCAGAACCGTACAGATACAGTAATACATTGTATAGACACATCTATATAACTTTTAATGTACTTTTAACAGAAAACAAGTTTTTCTTATCCGGAGTTCCCGTTTAATGGGTTCCATTTACCCTGATACCTTATACCATAACTATTGGTCATTCTAAGATGATGCAATATACTAGTTGATGATGCAATACTGATGATTCAAACTTTTCCCAGTGTTGTATCACAGGCTGTGAGAAGTATAGAAAGTAAATCTACATGTATATCTTGAAAATTAGAGCCAATTTCAAAATTTGAACATCATTTTCGATCTCAGCGCCCCAAAATTAGTTAAGATCAACTGTTTTCATGTCGGAACCTTTTTGGCTGTTGACCAGTTTAATCGTACGTGTAAACGCAGCGAACGATCAAGCGACGAGCGAGAAATCGTTCATTTTGATCTTTCAACAAGTTCTCAAATCGTCGTTGATCGTTCGCAAAAAATTCGCAGATCGTTCCATGTGAACATTCTTTCAACGATTTCATCTGTGTGTGAGATAGGCTTAAGCGATCGCAAAACGATCACATAACGATTTTTCCGTACAATGTATCGTTCTGTCTAAACGCTGATCGTTTAAAAAAAACATTGTTCATTCAAAATCGTTAATCGTGCGATCGGGCGAATTATCGCTCACTATTTCCATGAGTCTTGCTGTAAAGCATGTCACTGAATGCTGTTAAAACCGCTGAGGCAAGATGGCCCCCATAATATTGTAAAAAAAAGAAAATAGAAAATTACTGTCACAAAAACATATTTGCCTCTAATCAGTAATAACAAATCTAGGTAACACATTCCCTTTAAGGGTGCCTTCACCCGGGATAATCGTCCCGTGGAATAGAAGGCAACAATCAGCCGTAGTATACGCTCCGGCCGGGATCGTTAGCGGCACTGCAGGAAACTGGCATGTCAGTTTATTGCGGCCGCTATTCATTGGAATAGTGGCTGCAGAAAACCCTGTCAGTTCAGACAATGCAGTGCTGGGCTCCGGCCGTACGCTCCATTGTGTGTAGTGGGGAATTCTGATGCGGGCGTGCACAGATGCGCCCGCATACGAATTCAGCGGCGAAGATCCTGACATCGGCCGTTCTGTGACCCAGCTGGTCTCTTACTACATGGGAACATGGCCTAAGGCTGGAAAACTGTCACTGCAGTGTTTGTGCAAAAACTGGATCCAAATGTGGACTATATGAGGGGGGGACTTGTGCTTTTTTTTCTGATGGATTCTGACTGGTGTGAAATCCATTCTGGTGCTGGAAGTTTGGGTATCCATAGATACAACCATGCTAGGTTGGTACTGTGCATGAGCCCAATTGGATCAGAATAGAGGTTGGACAGCGGCCACCTGGCATGGTCCTATGCATGGATACCCAACTTCAGGTTAACAAAGTAAAAAAAGAAAAAGAAAAAAAACCTGAATATTCACAGACATAGACAGGTGTCTGTCTTAACTTGCTGCCTAGAGACAGCTTAGCATAAACACAGTGACAGAATCAGTCTTCCCTTAGGGCCCTATTCCACCGGACGATTATCGTTCAGATTATCGTTAAATTGTTCGAATCTACACGATAATCGTTCGGTTGAAATGCAGTTAACGATTAACGACCGAACGAGAAATCGTTGATCGCTTTATAAGACCTGGACCTATTTTTATCGTTGCTCGTTCACATTGAATAAGACGTCGTTCGGTCGTTCGCCATAGATACGAACGCAATAGCGAAGAAATAGTGAAGAGAAAACAATCGCAAATACGATCATAAGTGACGATTATCGTTCCATGGAAATGAGTGAACGTTTTCAGGTCTTTCGCAATAGTGGTCGTTTGAGATCGTTAACGATTATGTGAACGATAATCGTCCGGTGGAATAGGGCCCTTAGACTTTTACATGGTGTTTTTTTGGACTGAAAAAATGCCACAACACAGAAAATTCCTAATAACTGTGCCTGCAGTTTTTCCAGCTTTTTGGGTTTTATTTTTTCTCGGCATTTTCTCCTTTTAGTGTCATGTCAGCAATAATGTAATGTAAGCAATTGAACTAAGCATGAGTGACCCGAGATAGTGGATGTCTGGAGGGTCTTAACCAAGGGCACCAGCAGCATATGGGGGGTGAGTCTATATCTTTCAAATGATACATTATAAGAAATACTTATACATTGGAAATATGTTTCTTTAACACAATGGAGGACATGTATCAACTGGCGTACAGTGTTTTTTCAGGTGGAAAGTGCCGATTTGCAAATGATTTTATTCGCAAATGGCCGATTTGCGAATAAAATATTTGCAAATCAGCACTCTCTGCCGGGTACGCCGGGGGGCGGGAAGGGGGTGTGGAGGGGGCAGTCCGCGCGATTCATTATTCGTTCCGCCAAAAGATACGCAGAAAACCTACTCCAGCTCTCAGCTGGCGAAGGTTTTCTGCCGTGCGCACAGGATTTATGTAGAGGCAGTCCGCCGAAGCTGCGGGGGCATTTTTAAGTGCGGAGCAGAAAATGCCGGACTTAATAAATGTCCCCCAATGTCTCTTCGTGACACTACCTCTTTAAGGTCTCTGAAAACAAGCTAGACAGAAAAGTGACATACTTACCAGGTTGAAATTCTTCTTTCCCAGCATAAAAGTAAATGGCCAGTAGGACCCCGACTAAGGCGAGCAGTGCTTTGTTCAGTAATGCCATGATAGTATGTGCATAGAGAGGTCTGCAGAGAAGCTGACACTCACACAGCACTGCATGTGCAGCACTGTGGTGTCTGGATGGGGCTGGAGAAACGTGATATGAGGGAAGGCAGGTACAAAGGCAGGGCTTCCATTATCTCTCACACTAGACAATCCTTGCTTTCTACAGAATGATTATGCTTTATGTTTATGTGGCTATAGAGCCGTGTATGTGTGTAGCTACTTACAGTAAATCTGTCAGTTGCAATACAGGTTCAAAACTACCCATACTGATCCTGATCAGGAGGAGCAAGCGAGCACCAACCCGTCAGATCAGTGCTCGCTTGCTCCTTGTTCCCGGCTGGCTGCCAGCATGCTGACAGTGAGCGGGGAGGAACAGCGGGGCCGCGTGGAGCTGCTGGGGGGAGCCCTTAGGAGTAGAGATGAGCGAACCGGGTTCGGGTTCGAGTCGATCCGAACCCGAACGTTCGGTATTTGATTAGCTGGGGCTGCTGAACTTGGATAAAGCTCTAAGGTTGTCTGGAATACATGGATACAGCCAATGACTATATCCATGTTTTCCACATAGCCTTAGGGCTTTATCCAACTTCAGCAGCCACCGCTAATCAAATGCCGAAAGTTCGGGTTCGGATGGACTCAAGCGTGCTCGAGGTTCGCTCATCTATACTTAGGAGATAGCGTCGATCTGCTGCCTCCGCTCCTATTACACGGAATGACAGCTAGCAGACCATCATTATCGTTGAAGTTTTTTTCAACATGTTAAAAGAATAAGATCAGCCGACATTGTGCATGTTGGCTGATTGTTGCCTTTTAACAGTAGCTATTACACCAAACGATTATCAGCCATAACAGCTGATAATCGGCCAAATACGGCCAATAATTGCTTGGTGTAATAGGGCCTTTAGGCTGGAATCACACAGAGCAGTTTTTTTGGAAAATGTCACTGCAGTTTTTGAGCCAAAACCAGAAGTGGATTCAAATGAGATGTACTTCTCTACGGCTCTCTGCTGACATGTCAGTTCTTTCAGCAGAGAGGTGCAGAGAGCAAAGGCATCCTTTATTCAACATTAAGGTAGGTGAAATTCCCAGTGGAGTCTGTGGTGGGGCTCCGAATTTTCACCTGTTAAAGGGAATCTATCTGCTGAAATTCACGTTCCAAGATGCTGACACTGTTAGGTAGCTGTTAGGACAAGGAGACACATGGTACCTTTCATATATCCAGCTGTTGGGTAGCTGTTAGGACAAGGAGACACCTGGTACCTTTCATATATCCAGCTGTGCTTCAAGAACATAGAAAAATACTTTTATTCTTTAATATAAAGAGTCAAAAAAGCTTTCCCAAGCTCCTGAAGTGCAGCAAGCTGTAACACCTGCTTGCTCCCCCTCCCATAATTGACACTGCTTGGTATTCAGCTTCCAGTTGTCAATCCAGCAGGGAGGGGGGAGAGGAAGCATTCTGGCTGGCAGCTATTCAGGAGCTTGGTAAAAATCCTTTTAGCTGATTTTCCCAGAATAAAAGAATTTCTCTGTTTTGGAAGCACAGCTGGATATATGAAAGGTACCATGTGTCTCCTTGTCCTTGACATAATTGTCATTCAGATTTCTTTAGCTCATCATTGTGGTTCATGGTTTGGGAGTATGTTCACTAAACGACAAGAGCAGTAGCCTCCAAGTTGTAGCTGTTTTAAAACCACAACTGATAACCACTTTAAGGCCATGGTGGGGATAGCAGTTTTGCAACATTGAAGGGCAAGTGTTTAGCTTCATGTAGATTACCATGCATACTCATACACATTAGGAGCGCTGACAACCATTATGTAGTGAAAAAAGATTTTACCTTTATTGAAGCATTATAACTTCCATTAAGAATACTCAACACGACAAGTATGGGAGCCTGAAAGATAGAGTATATTGCCAGGAGAAAGATTATACAAAGTCACAAGGACAAGCTATCCCCAGGGCGAAAATACAGAGAATCTATTGCCTAGGTAAAGTATATGAATAAATGTAGGACTAGCAATACAGTAGTCTTAAGACTACAATCAAGTACAGGTAGAATGGTTGAGGTGTACACATCTACATCTATATATTATTCTTCTCTGTTCTTTTACTGCTAAACAATAAAACAATTGCTTTATCATGTTATGACTAGAGACCAGTGCAACTCAAGCATGCTGGAGTCCGATCATTTGGAGTTTGAATGCCGGTGGCAGAAGTTGTTGGATGCAGCCCTTGGGAGGCCTGGAAAACATGGATACATCCTATGGCTATGTTCACATTTGGCCGTTCCGTGACCCAGCCGGATGATCTTTAGCGTGGGCGCCCACATCAGAACTCCCCACCGGACCGCACGCTCTTTTGTGTGAACTGACAGGGTTTCCGTGAATAGCGGCCGCAGAATTCTGGCATGTCAGTTTCTCGCGGTGCCGGGATTCCCTCAGTCTGCAGCACTACCGAAGTACCGCAGAAATCATGGCCATTGTAACAACGGCAGTGATTTCTGCGGAACTTAGGTAGAGTGAACATAGCCTATGGTTGTATCCATGTATCTGCTTTATCTAGGCATGCATCAAACTTCATCAGGCACCAATATTCAAATGCCGAATAAGTTGTGCTCATCTCTAGAAAAACTTCACCCTGCTATTTAGATCCCACGTGTTTATGTTTATTATTTCACTTTTCCATCTCCTTTACTTTGATTCCGTCATTCTTGGCTTAATTAAAAAAAAGTCTCTCTCAATCTGCTGTACTTTATACACGTGAATAGGTTCTGAATGGAGAGAGGGCAGATGAAGGCTTAATATAAAGTCATATGGATACAGAAAAGGACACAGGAATAGGGGTATAAATAAGATGATATAGACCAGAGGCCTCAATACAAGGGGGAGAAAATAGATGAAGCAGTTTATTGATAGGGAGTGAGAACATTTTATGTTCTTCTGGTTGAAATCTGGTCCATCAGTTTGGAGGACACATTCCTTAAGGGTGCCTTCCCACATACCGACTCGCAGCAGAAAACTCCCTGCGAGTTTCTGCTACAAGCTGAGGTCCTGGAAGGCCCCTATCACTACATACAAGCAGTGGTCTGAAAGACCGCTGTGTGTATGTAATGCAGCCGCCCCCTTAACCCCTTCGGGTTCCCGCACTGCTGTCTCCATACATTACCTGGCTCTGGCTGCACGGGGTCCTGCTCTGCCGCCCAGCCAATCAGTGGCTGCGGCTGGGCAACACACTGATTGGCTGGGTGGCAGAGCAGGACCCCGGGACCCCGTGCAGCCAGAGCCAGGTAATGTATGGAGACAGCAGTGCGAGACCCGAAGGGGTTAAGGGGGCGGCTGCATTACATACACACAGCGGTCTTTCAGACCACTGCTTGTATGTAGTGATAGGGGCCTTCCAGGACCTCAGCTCGTAGCAGAAACTCGCAGCGAGTTTTCTACTGCGAGTCGGTATGTGTGAAGGCACCCTGAAGGTGTACTCCACTTAACGATTTAAACCTGTTCAACCCCCACCCATAATCTAAGCTTGAGTGTAATAGGTTTCTATTACATAAATTTGGCCGTTTGCAGCACATCCTGACGTCCTGAAGCTGCTGAAAAACACCACTGCCTGGTCCACCCTGTATCGGCTCCTCTTTCCTCCCCCTCCCTTCTGAGACAGAGGTCACATGAACTCTATTCTCTTCTGTTGCCAGGCAAGCTGTAACACCTCCTCTGTAACCCAGCCCACCACTGACATCACTCCAATCAGAACAGCCTCCTGAGCAGTATACGTGAAAGGGGAAACAGTTGTTTCATCTCTCTCCGTAAAAAATAGTTGATCCCATTAACCTCTATTGGTGACTCCGTAAAAAAAACAGTGGACCCTCCTTCCCTGGCAAGGCCCACTACTTCTGCCCTGTTGCTAACAGCAGATGCACACAGGACCAGTAAAGTGAATGTGCTATGTCTGAGCCAGGGTGGGGACAGAGATCCTGTACTGCCCAGTATTCCCGATGCCATCGATCTCCAGCAATTGCACCCTACCAGAGCAAGGTAGGTGGTGGCACCCTAGGCTAATAGCCACACTGCCTACCCACTGCTTCTCTCCTCCTTGGTTGCCCTTGATGGACATGTGTCCTTTTTTTAACTGTACTATGTAATTTTAAAGGAGACCTGTAACCCCGGCTGCCGGGTGAAGCCCGCCCGACCCCCAATGGAGCCCCTTATATATATCCCTTCCTGGAGCAGTCATTCTCTATGAGCGTTGGACTCATCTCTGGTAGACTCATCTCGGGCTTACCCCCCCCGGCAGCCAGGGTGACAGGTCCCCTTTACTGTGTAGACTACAAAGCTCCACAGAGATTAAAAAAAGAAAAAAACAAAACGAAATAAAACAGTGCTCTAGTGTAATCTGGCTGAATTATACACTCAGTTTATATCAAAAGCTTGTACAATGTACAATGTTGGGTCCTGTGATGGGCCTGTTTTCTGGATGCTCCCTGCAGCAACAATACATTAATGCAGCCATTAAGCTGACACCAGTGATATGAGCCATCAGGGTGAGGATAGCAGAAGCTACCGGCATCTACAGCTGTGGCTTGTCTGCAGAAACAGACATTTATATATTTCTTCTCATGATTGGGTTTATACTGCCACCTATGGTCCAGAAAGAGTAGATACATGAAGTTGGTCTCTAGCTGTGAAGATCTGAAATGGGAGATGGTCACTAAGGGGAAAAAATATGTACACTATCTGCATTGGCACATAACTTTAATGACTGAATTTTGGTGTTAAATTGAGCTTCATTACTACAGATTGTATATATATATATATATATATATATATATATATATATATATATATATATACACACCAGTGCAGTCTGCCATTACAAATATTTGTGAAACAATGCATCTTTCTAAAGAGCTCACTGACTTCCAGCATGATACGGATACTGAAATAGGAGCCACCGCTCCATACACAGAAAATCGTGAAATCAATTACAAATCTGCAGCATGATGAGCGGATGCGCCTGCAAGTGATTTTTGCATCAGTGATGATCCTTTTATCGGCTCTCACTGTACTCCTGTCTGAGATACGGAGGAAACAGCTGGAAGGTGATTGGTATAGAGCAAGAAATGTCAGCTTATGTTAAGGCTTAGGCTGCATTCACACGTTCCGGGAAGTTGTCCGTGCTCACGGATCCGTGCGCACAGACAATTTTACAGCCCATTGCTTTCTATTGGGCTATTCAGATGTTCCGTGATTTCACGGATCCGTAATCCGTTCCGTTAAAAAATAGGACATGTCATTACTCGGAACGGATGCGCGGAAAGGATTCCCCATAGAAATCAATGAGATCCATGTTTTTCACGGATGTACGCGGATGTGATGTAATCAATGTAATTTAAAATGCTTTAACACAGTTTCATGAAAAAAATGGACACTGATACAAAACGGATGAAAAACGGACTGTTTTGCACAGATGACGGAGGTTGCTGCCGGACCAAAATCACGGACCGGGAAAAACACTGAACGTGTGAATGCAGAATGAACACTGCAAGATTTCAGGATTATTTTATAATATAGATAGTGGAATTGAAAATTTGGGAAAAAAATACATAACACCAAAATGCGTTAAAATATGTTTAACGTGTCCCTGCGGTTATAATTGTATCAACGGGGGATGTGATACTAAGGCCTCCTTCACACGTCCGGAAAATCTGTCCGGTTTTCCTGTCAGGAAATCCGGACGGATTTCCGGACTCATAGGCTAACATTAAACACGGACACCCTTCCGGATTTTTCCGGAAGGGTGTCCGTTCCGGAAAATAGGACCGGATTTTTTAGATCCTGTCCTATTTTCGTCCGGAAATCCGGCACGGACGCCCCCATAGAAGTCTATGGGAGCGCCGGAATCACGGATATTTTCCTGATGTATATCAGGAAAGTGCCCGCGATTCCGGATTGGTAGAGAGCCAGGACCTCACTACGGGACTGGCCGGTGCAAAAATCCCCCCCCCCTTCAGGACCAGGCTAATCGTTTTTCCCTCCTTGTGCTTAAAAGGCCATAGCACTTGCATTTTTACACCTAAAGACCCACATGAGCCCTTATTTTTTGCGTCATTAATTGTATTTTGCAATGACAGGCTGAATTTTTGCATAAAATATGCTGCGAAATCAGAAAAAAATTATATGTGCGCTGAACTTTGAAAAAAAACCCACAATTGTTTTTCTTTTTTTTTGGGGGGGGGGGGGGGGGGGTCTGTTGGAGATTAGTTTTTACGCTGTGTGTCTTATGGAAAAACTGACATGTTATGTATTGTCCTCAAGTTGTTAGGATTACGAAATGTAACATGTATAACTATTACTAGAAAATGTACCCGGCACTGCCCGGGTATAAAGTGTCAGTGTGTTAATTAGATTTGTTCTAAGGTGCCCAGGAGGCGAAGCTAAAGGTATTGTTAAGTTAATCAGTGGAATTAGTGTATACCTGTAGTGCATAGTTGGAGGGGTTCTCTATACCCACAATGTATAGTTTTTAGGGGTCTCGCATATCTGTATTGCATAGTTGGGGGGGGCTGTATACCTATAGTGTATAGTTGGGGGGGTCCTGTATACCTGTAGTGTGTAGTTGGGGGGGGCTGTATACCTGTAGTGTATAGTTGAGGGAGGTCCTGTATACCTACAGTGTACAGTTGGTGAAGGTCCTGTATACCTGTACTGTATAGTTCGGGGGTCCTGTATACCTGTAGTATATAGTTGGTGCTGTATACCTGTAATGTATAGTTGGTGGAGGTCTTGTATACCTGTAGTTTATAGTTTAAGGGTCCTGGATACCTGTAGTATATAATTGGTGGAGGTCTTGTATACCTGTAGTATATAGTTCGGGGGTCCTGTATACCTGTAGTGTATAGTTTTGGGGTCCTGTATACCTGTAGTGTAAAGTTTGGGGTCCTGTATACCTGTAGTATATAGTTGGTGGGGGTCCCGTGCACTTGTAGTGTATAGTTTTGGGGTCCTGTATACCTGTAGTGTCCTGTATACCTGCAGGGTTGTATTTACCATTAGGCACCCATGGTCTGGTGCGTAGGGTAGCACCTTGCAGAGGGGCAGTACCCTCCCGTTTAGACTTGCCAGAAAATCTTTGGTCAGGTCTTGTATAGCGGAGTTATCCAGTCACAGTATGGCGGTATTGGTCAGGTTTGGTATGGCAGTGTTATTCAGTCACAGTGTGTCGGTATTGGTCATGTCTGGTATGGCAGTAATATCCAGTCACAGTATGGCGGTATTGGTCAGGTCTGGTATGGCAGTGTTATTCAGTCACAGTGTGTTGGTATTGGTCATGTCTGGTATGGCAGTGTTATCCAGTCACAGTATGGCGGTATTGGTCAGGTCTGGTGTAGCGGTGTTCTCCAGTCACAGTGTGGTGGTATTGGTCAGGTCTGGTATGGCAGTGTTATCCAGTCACAGTATGGCGGTATTGGTCAGGTGTGGTATGACAGTGTTATCCAGTTACAGTATGGCGGTATTGGTCAGGTCTGGTATGGCAGTGTTATCCAGTGACAGTATGGCGGTATTGGTCAGGTCTGGTATGGCAGTGTTATCCAGTCACAGTATGGCGGTATTGGTCAGGTGTGGTTTGACAGTGTTATCCAGTTACAGTATGGCGTTATTGGTCAGGTCTGGTATAGCAGTTTTTTCCAGTCATAGTATGGTGGTATTGGTCAGGTGTGTTATGACAGTGTTATCCCGTCACAGTATGGTGGTATTGGTAAGGTCTGGTATAGCAGTTTTTTCCAGTCATAGTATGGTGGTATTGGTCAGGTGTGTTATGACAGTGTTATCCCGTCACAGTATGGTGGTATTGGTCAGGTCTGGTATAGCGGTGTTATCCAGTCACAGTATGGTGGTATTGATCAGGTCTGGTATGGCAGTGTTATCCAGTCACAGTATAGCGGTATTGGTCAGGTCTAGCAGTGTTATCCAGTCACAGTATAGCGGTATTGGTCAGGTCTGGTGTGGCGGTGTTATCCAGTCACAGTATAGCGGTATAGGTCAGGTGTGGTATGGCAGTGTTATCCAGTCACAGTATATGGCAGTATTGATCAGGTCTGGTATGGCAGTGTCATCCAGTCACAGTTTAGTGGTATTGGTCAGGTCTGGTATGACAGTGTTATGCAGCACAGTATGGCGGTATTGGTCAGGTCTGGTGTGGCAGTGTTACCCAGTCACAGTTTGGTATACCTGTAGTGCCCTGTATATACATGTACTGTATAGATGAAGTAGGGGGCCCTGTATATATATATGTACTGTATAGATGGAGTAGGGGGCCCTGTATATATATATGTATTGTATAGATGGAGTAGGGGGCCCTGTATATATATATGTACTGTATAGATGGAGTAGGGGGTCCTGTATATACATGTACTGTATAGATGGAGTAGGGGGTCCTGTATATACATGTACTGTATAGATGGAGTAGGGGGTCCTGTATATACATGTACTGTATAGATGGAGTAGGGGGTCCTGTATATACATGTACTGTATAGATGGAGTAGGGGGTCCTGTATATACATGTACTGTATAGATGGAGTAGGGGGTCCTGTATATATATGTACTTTATAGATGGAGTAGGGGCTCCTGTATATACATGTACTGTATGGATGGAGTAGGGGGCCCTGTATATACATGTACTGTAGATGGAGTAGGGGGCCCTGTATATACATGTACTGTATAGATGGAGTAGGGGGCCCTGTATATACATGTACTGTATAGATGGAGTAGGGGGCCCTGTATATACATGTACTGTATAGATGGAGTAGGGGGTCCTGTATATACATGTACTGTATAGATGGAGTAAGGGCTCCTGTATATATATGTACTGTATAGATGGAGTAGGGGGTCCTGTATATACATGTACTGTATAGATGGAGTAGGGGGCCCTGTATATACATGTACTGTATAGATGGAGTAGTGGGCCCTGTATATATATATGTACTGTATAGATGGAGTAGGGGTCCTGTATACACATGTCCTGTATAGATGGAGTAGGGGGTCCTGTATACATGTACTGTATAGATGGAGTAGGGGGTCCTGTATACATGTACTGTATAGATGGAGTAGGGGGTCTACCAGTTATTACTGTGGATGTTGTGAGGCAGCTTCCCTAGCAACCATTGCTCCCTGTGAAAATGAAAGCCGTAATCCTATTGGTTGCTAAGGCTCCAACTGCCGTGTCTGCTGCAGCTAATTATATCACCTGTGTTTGCAGTGAGGAGATTTTCCCATTCATCTTTATGGGGCGCCGCTCTTCCCCCTCCCCCTCCCCTCCTGTACATCTGGCGGGACGGGACCTTCACTAAAACCTTCCCGGGCACCCAATGTATCTGTGTGCCAAACTTGGGGTCAAACGGTTCAGGCGTTTGGAAGTCTATAGAGGACAGACAGACAGACAGACAGACTTTGATTTTTAATATATAGATCGTATCTGATGGCCTGTGAAAAATTCAAACCATTGTTAACAAATATACTTATAATAGCGCTTTTATCCTATGGGGCTGTGTGAGGTGTCAATTTTTGCGCCATGAGGTTTATTTCCAATAGGTACCTTGATTGCGCATATGCGACTTTTTGATCGCTTTTTATAAAATTTTTCTGGATTTGATGCGACCAAAAAATGCGAAATTTTGCACTTTGGGATTTTTTTGCGCTTACGCCATTTACTGTACGGGATCAAGAATGTGAAAAATTTATATTTTGGGCGATTACGCACACGGCGATAGCAAACATAATTATTTATTTATTTTTTTATTTATAAAATGGAAAAAGGGGGGTGATTCTGACTTTTATTAGGGGAGGGGGCTTTTTATTAATAATGACACTTTATTTTTAACTTTTACACCTATACTAGAAGCCCCCTGGGGTTAGGGTTATTCTCCCTGGGGTTAGGGTTATTCCCCATGGGGGACTTCTAGTATAAGTGCACTGATTTCTCATTCAGATCTATGCTGCATAGATATGCAGCATAGATCGATGAGATCGGCACTCGTTTGCTTCCGGCTGCTTCTAAGAGCTCTAGCACTTTCATATTTTTATCTACAGGGCCATGTAAAGGCTTGTTTTTTTCGGGCATACGTGTACTATGTAATGGCGTCTTTCATTCTACCATACCATGTATGATGGAACCCCCAAAATATTAATAATGAAAATTGGAAAAAACAATGCAATATGTTAACTTTTGGGGGGTTACTGTGTCTACATAATGCAATATACGGTAAAAGTGACATGGTACCATTATTCTATAGGTCAGCCCGAACACAACCATATGCAGGTTTACACAGATTCTCTAATTTATTTATTTTTTTTAAATTGAAATCCTTTTTTTTTTTTTTTTTTTTTTTTGCAATTAATTATTAATAAAATGGTCCTTTTGTGACTCTTATAACGGTTTTAGTTTTTTACCTACGGGGCTGTACTTTTTATTAAAAAAAAAAATAAAAAAATTATATATATATATATATATATATATATATATATATATATATATATATATATATATATATCAAAAGTCTTGGTCAAGACTACCTGCGGGCACCCGCCTACAAGTTGTGCTGCTCTTACTAATTTCATATTATATATATATATATATATATATATATATATATATAGTAACAAAAAAAAAATCAGTAATCCTGGCGCTTTTTCACTCTTTTTATTTATGCAGTTCGGAATGACGATTGCTGCGCGGGTCCCGATCAGTAAGTGACAGGAACTGCTACTGTCACTTACACTTTAACGCAGCGATTGCAGCGTTTAAGGGGTTAATGACAGGCTGCAGCGCGATCGCAGCCTGTCATTAAAGGGAACCTGTCACCCCCCGTACCGGGGTGACAGGTTCCCGACCCCCCGTTAGAGACCCCTATACTTACCTCATCCCGCCGGGTCCCGCTTCTGGATTCGGTCGGGTCCCAGAGATCTCAGCCGCTGCAGCCCGGCGCGCGCGCTGAGAGATGAGTCCAACACCCATAGAGAATGACAGGAGAGTCCAGCGCTCCGTCATTCTCTATGAGCGTTGGACTCATCTGTCAGCACGCGCGTCGGGCTGCAGCGGCTGAGATCTCCGGGACCCGACCGAATCCAGAAGCGGGACCCGGCGGGATGAGGTGAGTATAGGGGTCGGGAGCCTGTCACCCCGGCACGGGGGGTGACAGGTTCCCTTTAACGGTGAGGCCTGGCTGCTCACTACAGCCGGCCCCCACCTGCTATGAATGAAGCGTGCTCCACTCCTGTGCTAAATTGCATAATAGCTGCCACCCTTACCACTTCAGCTGAAGCATCTGAAGAAAAACTAGCAGCAAGCCTAAAGGGGTACCCCGGCTAAAATGTTTTTCACAGTAATTGAAACACATTACAAAGTTATATAACTTTGTAATATGCTTCAATCAGCTATCTGCCCCCCTTCCCTATATTTTTCCTACTCAACCCCCCCACCAGGAAGTGAAGTAAACTCATTCTTATCTAATGACTGTTAACCCAGGCTGTTCTGTGGAAGCCATTTTGTGACAATGACATCAAGAGGGAGGCGGGTCTAAGCCCTGTTAGGCCAGCCTCTCTTTGTCAGATGACTCCGGATGCTCAGCTCTGATTGGCTAAGCAAGATGAAAGCCAGTTTTACAGAGTCAGTTAGACATCACAGGAGTGCATCATGGGAAAGCCCAAACCAGGAAGTGAAGAAAAAATGAAGACACCAACTGGAGCTTCAGTTCAGTTTTTTTTTTTATCAGCGTCGGAGTTGTCCTTTAAAAGGAATGTATCATCCGAAAATTACCTATTTCAAGTTTTGCGCAATATTTTTTGTTCTTGTGCGTTTTTTCTGTGCTGTGCAAATACTCACACACTCAAGTTTTATCACTAGGTGCACAAGCCTTGATGAAACTTACACATTTTTTGTTTTCTACCACAATTTTTTTGGCTAATAAAACTTTGCTAAAAAATCTAAGCCAGGGTAGGAGTGGAGTACTGCCGCACAATTTACTGCGCAAAAAAAAAAAATCACACATGATAAATCTTGCTAATAAAGAAGCTATAAATAACAAAGAATAATTAAGACAATCACATAGAGTAACAGGGGACAGGGTGGATTATCAGGTATAGCAACAGGGGCGACTATTCGATACACATTAGTGCAGAAATAAAGAGAGATGAGTGGCACTCACCAAGGACTTTTGTGGTTATTTTTTGTGTGCATCCCACGACAATCGGTAACATGCTATAGTTGTTTTTTTTTATATGTTCGCTCTAATATAGCATGTATTATATGATAATTTTATGGTGTACTGTCACTTTAAGAAATTCTATTTTTGTATGTGAGTTTGCTACTATGTGTCAGGGGCAGGGTGTTTAACCCATGCCCCATGTGTCATGACATCTCCATTGGCCAGAGGAAGCGTGTCAGCGTGAAACAGCCGTAGCCTAGTGGAGCGTCCCTGTTGCTCTTTGTCTAATACAGCATGTTACCGATGTCGTGTAATGCACACAAAAAATAACCACAAAAGTAATTTGTGAGTGCCGTTCATCTCTTTTTTCCTGCACGTATGTGAACTGAAGCCTACTGAATTGGAACAGAGCACCACTGTTGGTGCCTGTACACAGAGAGATTTGACAGATTTTTGAAGCCAAAGCCAGGAATGGATTTAAGAAGGGGAAAAATCTCAATCTTTCCTTTATGACCTGGTCTCTGTTTATAGTCTATTCCCGGCTTTGGCTTAACCCATAGGGGACACAGCCAGTTTTCATTTTTGCGTTTTCGTTTTTCCCTCCTTGTGTATATAAGGCCATAGCGCCTGCATTTTTCCACCTAAAGACCCAAATGAGCCCTTATTTTTTGCGCAACATATTGTACTTTGCTATGGCAGATGTAATTTTTGCCTAAAATGTGCCGGGAAACCAGAAAAAAATTATATGTGTGGTGAAATTGAAAAAATATATATATTTTTTTTATTTGGGGTGTGTGTGTGTGTGTTTGTTTTTACTCCGTTCGCCCTAGGGTAAAACTGACTTGTTATATATGTTCCTTAAGTTGTCACGATTACAACGATATGTAACATGTATAACCTTTATTTGAATTGATGGCTTGTAAAAAATTAAAACCTTTAAAGAAAATATATGTTCCTTAAAATCGCTCTATTCCCAGGCTTATAGCGCTTTTATCATTTGGTCTATGGGTCTGTCTGAGGTGTCATTTTTTGCGCCATGATGTGATCTTTCTATCGGTACCTTGATTGCGCATATACGACTTTTTGATCGCTTTTTATTACAATTATTCTGGATTTGATGCGACCAAAAATGCGCAATTTTGCACTTTGGGATTTTTTGGCGCTGACGCCGTTTACCGTGCGAGATCAGGAATGTGATTAATAGTTCGGGCGATTACGCACGCACCGATAGCAAACATGTTTGTTTATTTATTTATTTTTATTTATAAAATGGGGAAAGGGGGGTGATTCAGACTTTTATTAGGGGAGGGGATTTTGTGTTATTAAAAATACATTTTTCTTTTACTTTACACATATACTAGAAGCCCCCCTGGGGTTAGGGTTATTCCCCCCTGGGGTTAGGGTTATTCCCCCTGGGGGACTTCTAGTATATAGACTCTGATCTCTCATAGAGATCCATGCAGTATAGTTATACTGCATGAATCAATGAGATCGGTGTTCTATTGCTTTTGGCTGCTGCAGCCAAAAGCAATAGGATGCCGAGCCGGGATCAGCGCCATTACGGAGCAGACCCCGGCCCGGGATGGATGCAGGGATCGCCCCCCCCCCCCCCCCCCCGCAATTGCACCGCGCGGGGGGGGGGCGATCCCCCCACTAGACCACCAGGGATGGAGATGAGCAAGTATTTAGAAGCAGCTGTCAACTTTGACAGCTGCTTCTAAGTACTTAATTAGCGGGCACGGCGATCGGTCCGTGCCCACTAATAGCCGCGATCCCGGGCTACATGGGGCACCTGGGATCGCGGCAGTTCAGAGGGGGGTCACCGCGCGACCCCCCTCTGAACTCCCATAGCGGCACGAGGACGTTTAGTAACGTCCTGGTGCAGTTATGGGTTAAAAAAAATCTGTCTGTTAAATCTCTTTGTGTAAAGGCACCCTAACTGGTTAACCGGTATATCTATTTGTGGCTGCAGTGAATCTAGCTAATTGCTCACTTTGCCCTATGGTAGCAGCAGTGCTGGGATCCTACTCACTTTGCAACAAACTATTCGATACAGTTATCGTGAACAGGGGCTGATCAGGACAAAAAAAGCCTAATGTGTGTGCTTATTACTTTTACTGTGCCATGATTCAAGTACAGAGTTTGTGAACCATAACCCTTACAACCAAAGGTTTTGACTGATATAACTTTTTCTCTTCCTTTTATCCTTATTCACTTATCGGTTGGGGTGAGGGCACCACACTGTCACCATGGGTAAGCATAGCACACGATTTTTTTTTATTTGATCAGGATGTTTGTTGGGACGACACACTTGTGTATTGTCTTAGGGTGGGTTCATACTGAGGAATTAACACGGATAATGTCCGCGGAATTCCGCAGTATGTCGTCGCACCTTTCCGCCGGCTCCATAGACACCATTCTATGGGCCGGCGTATTCCGCCGAAAGAAGTGACATGTCACTTCTTTCGGCGGATATCGGACTACGTCTATGGTGTCTATGGAGCCGGTGGAAAGGTGCGTGGCGGTGCGTGCGGACATACTGTGGAATTCCGCGGACATTATCCACAAGAATTCCTCAGTATGAACCCACCCTTATGGTATAGCCACTAAGTAAAACAACCGGGTTTATTAAGCGATACATAGCAAGTCTTACCATCACCATGTGAATAGAGACTGATTTCTGCAGTTGTTGCTGCCTCAATGCTAGACCTCCTGACATGTATTTATTGTATTGCTGGTTTTAATTATGTAATAAAATTGATTTTTTTGTAATCTAAGCTATTGGTTTTCTTTGTATACTATAATTCTTGTTGTTAGATATATACTTACAATATGGCCATGTGATAGAAGGGTAAGCAAAAACAAGAAAAGGGTCAGGATGCACTATAACCTGAGTGCTGTACAGGTGCATAGAATTAAAGGGGTTATCCAGAGCTACAAAAACCATGGCCACTTTTCCCCCTACTGTTGTCTCCAGTTCAGGTGTGGATTGCAATTAAGCTCCATTTATTTCAATGGAACTGAACATCAAAACCCCACCCAAACTGGAGACAACAGTAGGGGGAAAGTGGCCATGTTTTTGTAGCGCTGGATAACCCCTTTAACACAATATACCAACAGAAACAGCATATGTGCTACCCTTGGTGTGCATATGCTGTTTTTGTTGGTATAACGTGATGGAAGGGTAACACTGTTGGCTAATCAAAAAGGATATTGTATGTTAAGTGTCCAGTAGAACTTGTGTATAAAAAAGTCCATCTAGTCTGCTATTTTAGTATTTCCTTTATTATCTTAGGATAGATGTATGTACATACCAGGCAGGTTTACATTCAGTTATTGTAGATGTACCAACCACATCTGCTGGAAGTTTGTTCCAAACATCTACTACTCTTTCAGTAGTCATGCTTTCTCATGTTGCTTCTGATCTTTCCCCCAACCAACCTCTGACTGTGCTTCCCTTGTTCTTGAGTTCATTTTTTTCTAATAACACTTCCCTCTTGAACCTTATTTAATCCTTTGAAATTCAGAGAAAAGGTCCAGCACTCCAAGAACATACAATGTGAATACTTCTTTATTGCAAAACCAGCATAAAAACAGGAACAGGTAAAGCAGTTGACGCGTTTCGGCATGCCACTCGCCTTGTTCAAAACTGAATATAGCGTAACACATAACATATTAAGGGTGCCTTCACACACCAGATCCGCAGCATATTTCAGACCCGTACCGATCGGGAGTTAGAGCCAGGAGAAGACACGCTGCAATGCGTCCTCTCCCAGCTCTGTGTCACGTGATCAGTCTGGCTCCATAATGCTCCATTATAAGTCTGACGGATCACGTGACACAAAGCCAGGAGAGGACACGCTGCAGTACGATTTCCCCCAGCTCTATCTCCCGATCGGTACGTGTCTAAACATTCAAATCAAGATCAATCAAAAATAATGAAAAGCAGACACAGTTTCCCAATAGTGGTTCAACAGAAACATTTTTAAAAGCAAACTAACGTGACTGGCCTGGACAAAAATGATGGTATCCATAGAAAAGATTGGAAAAAATGTCACAATAGGGACTTTTTAAGCTAAGGGCCCTATTACATGGAGCTATAATTGGCCAAATCAGGCCGATTATTGTTTTGTGTAATAGAGACAATGATCAGCCAATGAAACAATCGTCTAATCTTTTTTTTTTTTAGGTCCAGACCTAAAACCGTTGGCTGTCGACAGCGCATCACTACATGTAATAAGGACGCGTGTTCGGCGGCTAACGTTTGAATAAATTGTTCATACATTACCTGTCCACGCTCCCGGCTTTCTCCTGCCTTCTGCTCTGTTCCCGACACTGTGCGCTGCAGCGTCTCTCAGCAGACAGGCCACTCAGCCAATCACTGTCTGGGACCACAGCGGCCAGTGATTGACTGAGCAGCCTGTCCGCTCAGAGAATCTGAAGTGCGCGGTGCCGGGAAAAGAGCAGAAGGCAGGAGGAGACTGGGAGCATGGAGAAGTAATGTATGAACAGTTAGTGCAAGGGCTTCAGGACATTGCTAACAATGTCTGTGCAGCCCATAACAATAATTGAGCTGTGTAATAGGCTCAGTAAACGAATGCGGATGTAGCAGATCGGAGCTCGCTGACATTATTGATCGGGCCACTAATAGGACCCTAAGGGCTATTCTGCAATTAGCACCACAAGTGTCTTCAAACTTGTCATCAGTCAGTCCGACCATTTATAGGGTGAAAAGTAGTCACTGTGCTGTTTGGTATCATGGTGTGTGCCACACTGAACAAGGACGACCAAAGAAAGCCAAGGAGAGAGTTGTCTCAGGAGATTAGAAAGAAAATTATAGACAAACATGGTGAACCAGTACTACGGAGGAAAACAATTGCCCTTAAATCAACTGGTATCAAAAAGTTATACAGATTTGTAAATTACATCTATTTTAATCCATTCACAACAGCCATATGGCTATATCTGTTCCAACTGCTAATGCCCCTTGCAGCTAGAATGTACATATAAGTTGGTGGCGTGAAGCGGACTTTAATGTGTGCGGCGCTGCTTAGTTGCCAGCAGCTGGTACAATGATGGGCTCCATTGATTATGCTGGTGTCTGCCTTTAACCCCTTAAATGCAGCAATACAAGCATTTAAAAGGGCATTCCCAGCTGCCAAACTTTGCCCTTTTCATGTTTCTGCTTTCACTTTCTGCTTTAGGAGGAAGGTGTGCACCTCCATAGTGATTGGCTGTCCTGGCCTGCAGCACTGTACTCCTCTGCTCTGCATTCCGTTATGGCCGATAATCGTCCAGTGTAATAGAAGGCAACGATCAGCCGACATGAATGATCGTTGCTGTCGTTTGTCTTTCAACATGTTGACAGACAAACTACTTTGATAGCAGTGATCTGCTGACTTCACTTCATGGAACAGGAGCAGACAGCAGACTGCCGCTATTCTCTATGAGCTGCCCGGACGACCTAGCGATCACCCGGGCAGCCCCCCCTGCACTCGCTGTCGCCGCGTGTGATATCGGCGGCAGTGAACGGGGAACGAGAGGCAAACGAGGGCTGACCTCTCTTGTTTGCTTCTCACAGTCGCCCCGTGTAATAGGGGCTTAAGCAATGACTGCTCCAAGATCATGACCACCCTCCCTTCAGAGCAGAGCAGTGAGCCATCATCCTGGTCACTACTGAGGTGGTCAGAAACCTAGACAACCAACTGTAAACATGATGCACAGTCTGAGTGCCTAGCAGGAAGACACAGATCTGCTAGATCGGCGCTCGTTTACTGGGCCTATTACACAGCCCGATAATCATTTAACAAGGGCTGCAAGGACAGCCCTTGCTTTAACTATATACTTTACCTATCCACGTTCCAGGGCTGCTCCTGCGGTCCGCTCCTCCCCAGGTCCCGCGCTCTAGCTTCAGAGCGGCCTGTTAGCGGACAGGCCGCTCAGCCAATCACGGGCTGCGGCGGTCCCGACCTGTGATTGGCTGAGCGACCTGTCAGCTGACAGCTCTGAAGCTGCAGCGCGTGGAACCCGGGGGAAAAGTGGACCGCAGGAGCAGCCCCGGAGCGTGGATATGTAATGTATATAGTCAGTCGCCAGCCACGCACCGCTATTACACGTAGTGATGCGCCGTCGGCACCCGACAATTATAGGTCCTAACCTATATCAACGATCAGCCGACAACCGTGGGGTTACACGGAGCGCTTCAGCTGATTATCGTTCTGTGTATAAGTCCCCTAAGAGCCCAAGTGGTTTGCACAAAAATTTGTGCCTTTTTTGTGGCGTATATTAACCCTTTCAAGACAGAGTCCGGGTCAGATTAATGCAATGTCCCTCCTCGCTTTAGCGCTTTTATTTTTCCACCTACAGGGCTGGTTGGGGTGCATTTTTTGCGCCATGATCTCTAGTTTTTATTAATATCATATTGATGTGAAAGAAAAATTTTGATCATTTTTTATTATTTTTTTTCTGATATATAATTCAATCCTGGTGTGTTCTCTATGAGAGCAGACTCTATTCATAAATTGCCGATCCGACAGAACGGAGGTAAGATGCTTACCCCCGCCCGTCGGTACATGTGATCGGGACCCCCGCAGCATGGCAGAAGCTTGTTCCGTCACTGAGTACCTTAAACGGCGCAATCACTATAGATCGCGGCGTTTAAGGGGTTAATGAGACGCAGCTGCCTCTCATTACCTCTGGCCCCAGACACACTGATGTGTGCAGGACCGCTCTCACTGCAGCGGTTCCGCACATATCAGAAGCCCCTGAAGTCAGGAATGTATATATACATTCCTACTGCACGGGGTATGTGCAGTAGGAACATATATATATATACACCGATTTCTGACGTGAAGGGGTTAAAGGAAAACTCCGGCGCTAGACTTTTATGTCCTTATTAAAGCACATTAAAAAGTTATATAACATTGAAATGTACTTCAATTATTGTTTTCCACTCTTTCCCTACTTTTTTTTTGTCCCCCGACCTGAAAGGTGCTGTGTGTCTCCTCAGCTAACAGAATATCACCTGACTTGTGCACTGTGGGTACTCCAGCACTTTGAAATTTTTTATATATTGCTGCCCTTATAATAAAGAGCCTATTCTCACCTACCATGCTCCCCTGGGCCTTCTGCACTATTTTCGGAGTCCCTCAGCAATCGCTACCACTGCCACTTCCTAGACAGACCTTTCTCGGCAGTAACAGTCTGCTTAGCCAATCACTGACAGGACGGAGGTAAGATGCTTACCCCACCCGTCGGTACATCCGTTTTGCATTCGTATTGTGTTCCGTTTTTTAATCTGTTTTTTGCAGATCCACAAAAAAAGGTGTAGTGAAGATAAAAGAGGGGATGGCAAAAATGATGTCATTTGCTGTTCCAAACCCCTCAAAAAAGGTCACCTGGTCGTCTGGGGAACATTTTACAGTCATTTCCATCAGGCAGGAGGAGCTTGGTGATGTCACAAAAACACACATCCGTGATACGGATGGTTTTGCGGATTGCAATGTACTCTTCGCAAACTGTGCGGTCACCATAGACTTCTATTGGGGTGTCCGTTCTGTAATTACGGACCATATTACATGTCCGTTTTTTTTTTTGTCACGGATTGCGGATCTGCAAAAAAACTGGATGTATGAATAGCACCATTGAAAATAATGGGTTGTAATGGATTCCATATTTCCTGGTCTGGGAAAATGGATCAAAAATACTGACGTGTGAATTAGGCCTTAAAGGGGTATTCCAGGAAAAGTCAACTTTTCACCTATCTAGAGGATAGTGGAAAGGTAGAAGATTGTGGGGGCAACTTCTGTACCACCCCACTGATCTCTGTATCGGGCCCTGGCTTCTGTGTAATGAATAACGGCACGTGACCTGCGGTTCTGTTCATTCCCATGGAGCGATGGAAAGAGACGAAAGCATCGCTCTTACAGCACTCGGCTCTTTCTGTCGCTCCATAGGAATGGATAGAGCTGTGGGTCTTGTGCCGTACTCACAGCTCTACTCATTATGGTACAGAGGTTAACCCCCCCCCCATCTCCTACTTTTCTGCTATCCTGTGGATAGGGGAAAAGTGGATTTTTCAACTTTGCTCAAAAGATGCAATCAACAACATACAAATGAATCTTTGTTCGTTGTCACATTTACACCAAATTATCACTTAACTTCGAAATATTTAATGGCATATTACACGATAATTGTCCCATATAAACACCCCTTAGGGGCTTATTCTCACGTTACGTGAAGCACAGGACCTACAGGGGGGGAGGCGATGTAGTGGACTACATCCCTCCTCGCATCATGTATCAAAATCAGGCGGCCGACCGTGCAGAGGGAAAACATGGACAAAGCCAGAGCTTTATATATATAACGTTTTGGGGTGTATATATAAGTATATGAGACGTTTGGGGGAGTATATATAAGTATATGAGACGTTTGGGGTGTATATATAAGTATATGAGACGTTTGGGGTGTATATATAAGTATATGGGACGTTTGGGGTGTATATATAAGTATATGAGACGTTGGGGGTGTGTATATATAAGTATATGAGACGTTTGAGGTGTATATATAAGTATATGGGACGTTTGGGGTGTATATATAAGTATATGAGACGTTTGGGGGGTATATATAAGACGTTTGGGGTGTATATATAAGTATATGAGCCGTTTGGGGTGTATATATAAGTATATGAGCCGTTTGGGGTGTATATATAAGTATATGAGCCGTTTGGGGTGTATATATAAGTATATGAGCCGTTTGGGGTGTATATATAAGTATATGAGCCGTTTGGGGTGTATATATAAGTATATGAGCCGTTTGGGGGGTATATATAAGTATATGAGCCGTTTGGGGGGTATATATAAGTATATGAGCCGTTTGGGGGGTATATATAAGTATATGAGCCGTTTGGGGGGTATATATAAGTATATGAGCCGTTTGGGGGGTATATATAAGTATATGAGCCGTTTGGGGGGTATATATAAGTATATGGGACGTTTGGGGTGTATATATAAGTATATGAGACGTTTGGGGTGTATATATAAGTATATGAGCCGTTTGGGGTGTATATATAAGTATATGGGACGTTTGGGGTGTATATATAAGTATATGGGACGTTTGGGGTGTATATATAAGTATATGAGACGTTTGGGGTATATATATAAGTATATGAGACGTTTGGGGTGTGTATATATATAAGACGTTTGGGGTGTATATATAAGTATATGAGACATTTGGGGTGTATATATAAGTATATAAGATGTTTGGGGTGTATATATAAGTATATAAGATGTTTGGGGTGTATATATAAGTATATGAGACGTTTGGGGTGTATATATAAGTATATGAGACGTTTGGGGTGTATATATATAAGTATATGAGCCGTTTGGGGTGTATATATAAGTATATGAGATGTCTGGGGTGTATATATAAGTATATGAGCCGTTTGGGGGGTATATATAAGTATATGAGCCGTTTGGGGTGTATATATAAGTATATGGGACGTTTGGGGTGTATATATAAGTATATGAGACGTTTGGGGTGTATATATATAAGACGTTTGGGGTGTATATATAAGTATATAAGATGTTTGGGGTGTATATATAAGTATATGAGACGTCTGGGGTGTATATATAAGTATATGAGACGTTTGGGGTGTGTATATATAAGTATATAAGATGTTTGGGGTGTATATATAAGTATATGAGACGTTTGGGGTATATATATAAGTATATGAGCCGTTTGGGGTGTATATATAAGTATATGAGACGTTTGGGGTATATATAAGTATATGAGCCGGTTGGGGTGTATATATAAGTATATGGGACGTTTGGGGTGTATATATAAGTATATGAGACGTTTGGGGTATATATATAAGTATATGAGACGTTTGGGGTGTATATATATAAGACGTTTGGGGTGTATATATAAGTATATAAGATGTTTGGGGTGTATATATATATAAGTATATGAGACGTTTGGGGTGTATATATATATATATAAGACGTTTGGGGGAGTATATACAAGTATGAGCCGTTTGGGGTGTATATATATAAGTATATGAGCCGTTTGGGGTGTATATATAAGTATATGAGACGTTTGGGGTGTATATACAAGTATATGAGCCGTTTGGGGTGTATATATATAAGTATATGAGACGTTTGGGGTGTATATACAAGTATATGAGACGTTTGGGGGGTATATATAAGTATATGAGCCGTTTGGGGGGTATATATAAGTATATGGGACGTTTGGGGTGTATATATAAGTATATGAGACGTTTGGGGTGTATATATAAGTATATGAGACGTTTGGGGTGTATATATAAGTATATGAGACGTTTGGGGTGTATATATAAGTATATGGGACGTTGGGGGTGTATATATAAGTATATGAGACGTTTGGGGTGTGTATATATAAGTATATGAGACGTTTGGGGTGTGTATATATAAGTATATAAGATGTTTGGGGTGTATATATAAGTATATGAGCCGTTTGGGGTATATATATAAGTATATGAGACGTTTGGGGTGTATATATAAGTATATGAGCCGTTTGGGGTGTATATATATAAGTATATGAGACGTTTGGGGTGTATATACAAGTATATGAGCCGTTTGGGGTGTATATATATAAGTATATGAGACGTTTGGGGTGTATATACAAGTATATGAGACGTTTGGGGTGTATATACAAGTATATAAGACGTTTGGGGTGTATATACAAGTATATGAGCCGTTTGGGGGGTATATATAAGTATATGGGACGTTTGGGGTGTATATATAAGTATATGGGACGTTTGGGGTGTATATATAAGTATATGAGACGTTTGGGGTGTATATATAAGTATATGGGACGTTGGGGGTGTATATATAAGTATATGAGACGTTTGGGGTGTGTATATATAAGTATATGAGACGTTTGGGGTGTGTATATATAAGTATATAAGATGTTTGGGGTGTATATATAAGTATATGAGCCGTTTGGGGTGTATATATATAAGTATATGGGACGTTGGGGGTGTATATATAAGTATATGAGCCGTTTGGGGTGTATATATAAGTATATGAGACGTTTGGGGTGTATATATATAAGTATATGAGACGTTTGGGGTGTATATATATAAGACGTTTGGGGGAGTATATACAAGTATGAGACGTTTGGGGTGTATATATATAAGTATATGAGACGTTTGGGGTGTATATATATAAGACGTTTGGGGGAGTATATACAAGTATGAGACGTTTGGGGTGTATATATATAAGTATATGAGCCGTTTGGGATGTATATATAAGTATATGGGACGTTTGGGGTGTATATATAAGTATATGGGACGTTGGGGGTGTATATATAAGTATATGAGACGTCTGGGGTGTATATATAAGTATATGAGACGTCTGGGGTGTATATATAAGTATATGGGACGTTGGGGGTGTATATATAAGTATATGAGCCGTTTGGGGTGTATATATAAGTATATGAGCCGTTTGGGGTGTATATATATAAGTATATGAGACGTTTGGGGTGTATATATATAAGTATATGAGACGTTTGGGGTGTATATATAAGTATATGGGACGTTGGGGGTGTATATATATAAGTATATGAGACGTTTGGGGTGTATATATATAAGTATATGAGACGTTTGGGGTGTATATATAAGTATATGAGACGTTTGGGATGTCATACTCGGTTATACTCACTATAAAACACTCCGCCACCCGCTCCCCACACAAACCCCTCGTCTCCTCACATCTATAAGCCATAGTGAGGCACCACGCTACACCGCGCCGAAGCCAGGAGGAAATCTCGCGGTTCTTCCCGAGGAGCTCGCCCTTGCCCGTGATAGGCGCGTGTCACTGTAGGCTGCCCGGAGACAAGAGCCACACGCACGACAAGCCAAACGAGGTCCACCTCACGGGAGCGCGCCTGCCCGGCTCCTCCCACCCCGAGAGCGCCGCCGCCGTGCGTATTGACGTCACTTGCACGTCGTCAGTATTTAAGAGGTCGGCCCGGCTCGCCCGGGCGTTCAGTTGGGAGCAGCCTCTCGTACTGTACGCGTCGTCGGTAATCAGCGTTAAGATTGAAGTACTAGCGGCAATATTCATTGTTTGTGTTTTTTTTTATTAGTTTGTTTTTTTGTTACTTTATAAACGTCAGCGAGCTCGAGGTTCGTGAGGCAGCGGTGCGGTAATCGTCACTTCTAGTCGCAAACACCGACCGAATTTCGTGCTTGAGGGATCCCGGCCTTCTTATCGTTTAGTTATGAGTCATGTGGCCGTCGAGAATGTTCACGGTCTAGACCAGCAGGTGAGTGTGTGAGGGGGGAGCCGGGCGCCGGCAGACAATGGCGGCCTTGTCGGCGGGCCTGTGTGCGCACTTACATAACCGCCCTCCCTCCTCTGTGGGGAGGGTCCTGGGGCGGGAAGAGCTCGCTGGCCGGAGCCTACGTGCCGGTCATTACCCGGAGCGGCGGCGGCTGCGTCATCAGGGCCGGATGTGGAGTGCGCGGCCTAGGCGGCCATGACGCACCGGGGATCGGGGCACACCCTTACGGTGATCCCGGCTGGTTCCGTGCGGCGATGGCGTCACAATGGCGGCCTTTGTGAGGGGGGAGGGGAGGGACACGCCGGCGGCTAATGTGCTCGGTGCCTCAGCCTCCTGTTACCGGGGCCTCTGGTGTACACCGATCCGGGCTGCCATTCCCTGGGGATGTGACCTAGTTCTGTCCTCACTCACCCCGCCACATGCCCTGCTACACCTAATGGGCCCAAAATGGCCCCCACCCATCTCCCCTGAGGAGGCCGCCGCCAGACGGGACGACCCCGGCATAAGATTGGTCAGCCTTAAAGGGCCGCTCTGTAATTTTACTTTGTTGGGGTATGTTCACACCGAGGAAGTGAAGAGGAAATTTTCCTGGGGAAAAACTTCCTCTTTCTGAGTTGATGCAGAAATAGGAAATTTAAAGGGGTACTCCACACTTTTTTGCTGTGGCCGAGGGAAAAGGCGTCCACTCACCTCCCCGGTTCCAGCGGCGGGTCGGTCCCGGGGAGGTGAGTGGACGTCTTTTCCCTCGGCCACCTCCTCCCCGGTCCCAGCAAAAAAGTGCGCCCCCCACTGGAGTACCCCTTTAAGAACTTCTATGGGATTTCTCTTCTGGAACATTCCGCGTGTGAACAGAGCAGAAATCCCGCTAACCGCAATTGGATGTTGCTCTGTACATATTTAGAGGCGGAATTCAGCTTGAAATTTCTTAGTGTGAACATGTTCTAAGTCCGGGATGGGGACCCTTTGGCCCTCCGGCTGTTGCAAAGCTACAATACCCATCATGCCTGGACAGCCAAAGGGCCCTTATCCCTGCTCTAAGGCCTCATTCATACAATCTGTGCCACGATGACCCGAAGAGGATTGTGACCCTGCATCCCCCAATTGACGTGCAGCAGAGATGACAGGAGCGCAGAAGACGACTACTTACCTGCTCCCCCCATGGTAGTTGGATCATGTGTTCACCGGCACAGGGGGGGCAGTAGGCGGGTAGTTGTCTTCTGCGCTCCTCTCATCACTAAGGGGGTGGGGAGCTGTCACCAGCTATGTCCTATTTTTTTTCGCATTGGGGGTCATGGCACGGGTTGTTTGAATGGTTCCTAAACTTACTTACATTATACAGTTGAAAAAAAGATGCATGTCCATAAAGTTCAACCAAGGAGGGGATGGATGGAGGGAAGGGGGACCACGGACAATTTTACGGGATGTGTGAATGCGGCTTAAGGGCCCGAGCAAAACTTGGCAGAATTTCAAGCGGAGCCGACGACTGTCCCATTGATTGGGATTCTTCCTCATCTCCATTCTCTGTCCAGTGAATTGACATGTCTGTTCTAAGGGAGGAGGTGCATGAGAGAGCCCATCGAAACAATGAGACAGGCGGAGTCTGGTGCGGGGTCTGCTTGAAATTCTGCCACTTTTGCTCAGTGTGATTGGGTCCTTAAGGTGCGTTTAAAAGTAGAGAACCTGTGCGTGTGTGTTGCACATTACTTCCTTGTGTTGGCACCAGGACCTTGCCTTGCTCAGCCAATCAGTGGTTGAAGCTGAGACTGTTGTGGCTGCTGATTGGCTGAGCGGGCAGGTTCTTTAGCTGTCACGGATTGCCTCTCAAGACAATTTTTGACTAGCACACTCCATTTTTTTTTTTTTTTATACCGGTTTTTGAGTAATTGGGTGCATTCCTATATTCAACATGGCTAGCTGATCTCAACCAGTAAGTGGCCATTGTGGTAGGACATCTGCATTACCAAAGTAGTTGTGTCTTTTTATGGTATAGTATGCTACTAAATGTACTTTTTTTTACATTACGCTCGTGGACATGTGGATTTTTCTAACATCTGATCGATGGGTTGCTCAGAGTTGGACGCAACCAATCATATTGTGATGGCGAGGCCATATGTAGTAGGATTTTGAGCAGGCCTCTTTAAGCAGATAGGTCCTGGTTTGTCAATTTGTTTGACATGCAGACTGGTGTAATTTGTCCGTGGCAACCAATCACTGTTCAGGTTTCATTTTACAAGAGCTTAAAGGGGTTTTCCAGGGAAAGGGGTGGGTGAAAGAAAAGTCCGCCTACCTCCCACCTGTATTCCGCAGCTCCAGTCCCCGGCGTGTTGCAGCTTTTGGGTATTGGGGCTGCAACATCACATCTCAATACCAAGAAGCTGCCACATGCTTGGGACTGGGCCAGGTAAGTGGCTGATTTTTTTTTTTTTTTTTTTTTTTTTTTTTTTTCACCTACTCCTTCCCTGGGCATAGGAAAAAAGTGTACTACACTGCCCTTTAAAATATTGCTTCCCCTATATGGAAAATAAAGATCTCAAACACCCTATTTTCACCCACCATGCTAACCTGGGTCCTCTGCTGAATGCTCACACCGCTGAGACGAGTCCATCTTGGAAGTGGTGTCAGGAGCGTTCAGGGGGAACCTGAAGACTCTGCAGGAGAGGGGAGCCTAGTTTTGACTTCAAAAATGGTATCCTAATGACACGTGTGAAAGAACCCTGATGGTTTCCTCCTTTTGTACTATGACTGGTTTGATTTATTGTGCTCGGCATGTGACCTCTTGTGACCTATTGCAGATAGCTCCTAAAAATTGCCCTTTTTAGTTCCTATTCTACTGAACGTCTCAAATTGTGGACAGTACCTCATATTTATGATATGGCAACTATATCCTGTGAGGAAATTCTACCCGCACAGTGTAGCATGTCACTGAATTTCTTTGGTAACTTGTGAGGTAGCATCATTTGGCGTTCCTCCATTTTGTCTTTTGGAGTGTCTGTTGCAGTACCACATGTGGCCAGGAGATGTCGTCTAGTTACAGTGTATACAGCAATGTGTGAATCAGTGGATGGAAAAGAATTCCACACAGCTTTGCTTAGTAAGCTGGGTGCACTACTTAGACTGTGTTGTACAAGGGGAAAAACTTATTACTGTGTAAGGTGTGATGTCTTATACATAAGTAATAAATGCTTTCTTTCTATTAGTTTGCTGGGCTAGACTTGAATTCAGCTGACTCTCAAAGTGGTGGTGGCTCTGCAACCAGTAAGTATATTAGTTTATTCTCACCCCAAGTATTTGGTGACATGGTTTCTTGACCTGTTTAACCTGACCTTTTTTTTTTTTTTTTTTCTTTACCCTTTTCTTTCTATAACAATAGAAGGGCGTTATATTCCTCCTCACCTAAGAAACAAGGAAGCTTCAAGACATGGTAAGTTTCATTGAATCAGCTACCGTTTGCTGAACACTTTACAAAGCAGATACTGTCCAGATATAACCTACAACTACCTTCCCTTGTGATGTATAGTAAATAGGGTTTATTAGCTTGGGTAGGCATACCTCAGTCAGCGTGGGTATCTAATAGACTGCAGCTAAAAGCAAGCTTCTTGTCAATGGTGGCCTTATAAACATCTTGGCTTAAATACATATTAGCTAAATACATTGTGGCCATTAAAGTGGTTTCCCAGCACTTAAACTACTTATACAGTGTTGCCCTTATATAAAACCTCTTTGCCTCCCTTGGTGTCCTCCTGTGGCATCTCCGCGTTCCCTGCTAATTGCTGCCATGGCCGCTTCTGTATTGGACTGAGACATGACAGCACCGTGCTAAAGTGGCAGTCATCAGTAGCGGGGGGCCTGGAGACACCACAGGAGGACACTGGGGGAGCATGAGAGGTAAGAATAAGAGGTTTATGTTCTATATAAGCAGCACTGTATAAACATTTAACATGCCAGAATGTCCCTTTAAAGGGGTTGGCAATCCTTTATCATTTCTGAAATGAATAGCAGTGATAAGTCACTTGCTCTTCTGCAGCCCTGTTCTGTAGCTCTACTGTGTCACCTTAAGGGGGAGCACATGACTGATACATGTCACAATTAAAAATATTTTTCGAAAAACCTTTTTTTTTTATCCAGATCAGCTTGAAGGTCATATACAGTACAAAGGGCATACATGGTCAAACCACCTAGACTTCCTTTAAACCGTATAAATGCAGAACCCCTCATGGCGATGGGGGAGGGGATCATTTCCAGCAGGGGGTGGGAGAACAAAATGTATCTAAGAGTGGAAGTGGTGCTAAACAGTGAAGTTATGTAGCAGTTTCAGTAGGTGGTATATACATAGATATAAATCACCATCCCTCTTCCATAGCCGTACACTGTGCTCAAGCAGGGAGTGTGGTGACTTGTATCAGTCATTTGCTCCTCCATAGGATGTGATATGTGGATGGAGGGGCCATCCGGTGGTAGGGTGGCAGGGACATTACAAAGGGGGTCTAAAGAACCAGGATGCAGCAGTGTCACTTATCCCTGCTGTTTATAAAAGGAAAGTGGTGGACAACCCCATCAAATTGCTTTAGTTGCGGTCTGTTTTTAACCTGGTGTACATGTAAATGCAAAAATAACCTCCAGGGTCTGTAGTATCGGACACTACTAACTTAGCCCTTGTTCAGCTATCTGTAACTATAAAGAGGCTGGCGAATTTGTTCTGAAAGATGTATTATCATGTAGGTTATCCAAGGTGTCAGTATCCAGCTGTAGATGTGTATAAGGGCTACGGTGATTGGTGGTCCCAAAGGAATGGTACGGTTGGTTACCTGTCTTGGTGTGTTGGCTGAACAATAGCTTGGCCTGCATAAGCTAGCCATTAAGCTGCCTGTGAATTGCAGTGGAATCCCTAATAAATTGCTCTGTCTTTTAAAGCAATATATTCACACTCCTATGACACTGTAACAGTTCACCTACATGGCTTCTTGACTCTAATAACTAATGGTTAGATGAGCAGTGAAATAGTGCACTATTGCTGTGTTAGGTCTCTTCCCGGTAGCAGTGTTACCTCACCATAAAATGCTAAAGGAATGAGCTGAAAGTCACAGCGTCATTGGGTTGCACTTGGAACCGGTGCTTTCATATTGATGAAGGTTTTGTGGGTAAAACTGCCTCACACCTGCAGACGGTGGCTGTTGAAAGGGAACCTGACTCCTTTCCTGTTTTAGTAAATGCTTGTATTCCCCATTAAATGCTGATACATAGCACAGTCACGTACAGTTTCTCATCACCCTATGATGGCACCCCTGGAGAGATCCTATTAGCCGATACTGTTCCTTGGGAGGGACACCGCACTGGGCTGCATTCCTCTGTGTCTCTGGCCTTCCTCTTATTACTATAAATGTATGACTTTATAACCAGTGGAGGGCTTGTTCCTATACTCTCAGGCACTATCTGCTCTGATTGGACACGCTAGGAAGACACATAGTTGGTCTATTCAGTCATACATTTTTAGTAAGAATCACAAAAACCCTACAACACAGCTATATAAAATGGGTTATCAGAATTGTTTCATGGGTATTGCATGTCGATCCTAAAACAGGTGAGGAGTGTTAACGGGTCTTCTAACAGTCTATTAGGAAACTGCACTGACTTGTGGCTGGTTAGTCTGCGTATTAATGCCTTTGGCTGCAGCGTGTCCTCAATGTGTACACCTGTTCAGTCGACTTTCCATTAAACAGGCTGCAATGCAGGTAGTTGGGTGTAAAGTTGCCCAGATATGCTACGTCCTCTGCGTTAAATGAGTGGTTCCATTGGTGTATTTTCACATGTGGGCAGCCATAAAATTCACTAATGTGCATGTAACATGCATTACACCTGGGGGTTTGTCAGCTTGCTTTAGCTTGCTTTTAGACACTAGTTTTCAGCGCCTTGTGGACAACCACCCAAACAAACCATTGAACATCCGAATTTCCATAGATGCGCAGTATTATCCACAGAAATGTAATCCATGTTTCTCCCTCTACAAGATTCAGGATGGGACACTGGTCGTGGAGGAAATGGATATATAAACGGGACCAACGATGACCGCGATAGTCGTATGAATGGATATGGAAATAGGGGCTCTGGTCGTACTGGCTCTGGTAGGTATTGGTATTATCTGTTTAGTGTACTCAAGTGCTTGAAAAGCACACATGGTGCCAATAGATTTTACAGATTATGATGTAACAAATGGACGTTCTGTAGAAGTAAAATGAAGTTATAGGGGTCAGAATATGGCAGGTTTAGAGTTAAAAAATAAAAATGCCAACTCTGCTGAGATCCTGTGTTTTGCAATCCACATGCACAGGATTTTAGCAGGGCTTAGCAATGGAAGCTGAGCCCTCCCGGTCTCAGGCTGATGGCATCATGGTTAGAAGTACCTATAGCTTGTAATTTCTTTCCCCTCTTTTTTTTTTTTTTTTTTTTTTTTTTTTTTTTTTCCCCCTCTCTAATAGGATTTTATGACCGCGAAAACTCTGGGTGGAATTCTGCTCCCAGAGACAGAGATGCTTACAGCAGTTTTGGGTCAAAAAGTGACCGTGGCAGATCAGGTTTATTCAATGACAGGGGAAGTGGGACACGCAGGTAAGTCTTAGTGCTAAGCTGATGTGTATAAAAATATTTTTTAATCTGGCTGATGTGTATAAAAATATTTTTTAATCTGGCAACTTTTTTTTTGTATAACTACCATACTACTATATAGGCTAGTGTACGATTCAATGTATGAAGGGATTAAAGATGTAGCCTTTCAACATCTAGACAAAAGCTTTTGTGCATGTTTAAAATGGTCCATGTGATGACTATTAGTACATGTATATTTTTTGTGCACACCACTCAATTTGTTATGACTTAAGTATATAGTTTAATGTAAAGTTGGTATGGGAGGGGGACTATATTAAATGGTTGTTAAACACCTTGTGTTTTGTGCACACAAGTAAGGTGAAATCACTTTCCACAACCAAAAAACCTGAGGGGTAGTCCTGTGTGCTGTTCTCGCACCCTGGCAACCAAAGCATAAACTGGTAAAGGACCTATTGCACCTCAGGTAAGCTTTCAGTACACCACAGGTCAGTCTGCAGTGTATGAAGGGGAGCTTGCCAGCTACCTCCCACAACTATATTTCTTACATCTAGTAGCTATACTTTCAGTCTATCCTAATTGAGTATCTTGATACACTTAAATTTTATACCATTCATATTCTATTCAAATGCGTTGTAAGAGAGGACACAGATTAAATGATGTTGTATACTGTGTAGATCTGATGATCGCCGTACAGATGGCTTTGATGGCATAGGGAATCGCAGTGACAGAGGTGGCTTTGGGAGATTTGACCGTGGCAGCAGTCGTTGGACAGATGAGAGAAATGATGAAGATGACTGGTCAAAGCCTCTCGCCCCAAATGATCGCATAGAACAGTAAGTGTTACTGGACATGTTTCAGTTCTGTTTTTGTAGTGTGTGTTTCCCACAATTCTTAATGTCGCTTCTTTTCGCAGAGAACTCTTTTCTGGAAGCAATACTGGCATAAACTTTGAGAAGTATGATGACATTCCAGTTGAAGCAACAGGCACAAACGCTCCTCCACATATAGAAAGTGTATGTATTACTTTAGTATGCTATTTATATTTGTCATTGACATACATGAATTTGTAACCCAGTATCCAACTTAATTTATAGATCACATGTTAAGTAATTTAATTAAAGGGAGACTTACTGAAGTTTAGAAGAATCTAACCTGCTGTTATGTTTTTATAGGGTGGGGGGGGTGATTTTTTTTTTTTTTTCCCTCCATATTTAAATGCTAATGAGTGTTGGATGGACTGAGGTAGTACTTAAAGGGAACCAGTCCACACAATTGCATCTACTGAAGCAAAAATACAGCCTAATAAAGCCTCCTGCAATGTATCACATGTAATTTCTTTTACCTGCCCAGCTATTGCCCAATTCCTCTGCTGTATGCAAATTTTCGCTATGTAGTCATCAGGGCGTTCACCTCTGAAGAAGTCACAGCTGGTGGACTGGAATAGTCTAATCACCCCTCTCTGGGAGTGATTCACAGTGCAGGAGCCTGCTGAGTCATGGAGGGGCCTTTACACACCTTTCTCTGAGCTCCAATGTGTTTACTGGGCCATAGAGGAAAGTGGCAGTGCTGGGATTGGATGCCGCATTGTAACTATTTTGGCTGAGAATAACACACTCGTGACCTCTATAATGGAAGTTTGCATATGGTGTGGGAATTAAAGTATGTTCGACACATTTAGTGGATGCAGTTGTGGTTAGGTTCCCTTAAGTTGCAACTGCAGAATTGTAAATTGTAAATTATTTAAAAATAAAATTTCAGTATATTATAGAGCCGCAATCTTGGCTGAGCTGTTAATATTTTAGGAATATGCCTTAAAGGGGGTAGTGTGGTTTTCAACATTTATTCACTAAATAACACACATTACAAAGTTATACAACTTTGTAATGTGTGTTATTTAAGTGAATGGCCCCCTTCCCCATGTTCACCCCCACCCCAGAAGTGTGATGCCGTATATATGACGTTTTTGACCCAAGATGGCGGCCGGGGTCAACAGTGATTCAGTGAGTATAATGCATCACACTTCTAGGGTGGGGTGGGGGAGCACGGGGAAGGGGGCCATATACTTAAATAACACACTACAAAGTTGTATAACTTTGTAATGTGTGTTTAGTGAATAAATGTTCAACACCGCACTACCCCTTTTTAAAGGGGTTATCCAGTGCTACAAAAACATGGCCACTTTCTTCCAGAGACAGCCCCACTCTTGTATCCAGTTTGGGTGGGGTTTTGTAGCTGGAGCTTAATTGCAAATCACACCTAAACTGGAGACGAGCGGTGCTGTCTCTGGAAGTAAATGGCCGTGTTGTACGGCTGGATAACACCTTTTAAAGCAAGCCTTGTAGGTAGATAAAATAAACCTCTCCTGTTTTATATAGGACACATCTGAGTAAGCACTGTGACCTGTACTTATGTTGTTCCATAGGCAGGGGAAGGCTGAGCTGTGACTATTTAGCTAATCTACTGGTGTTTCATTTTGCTGTACAACTCAGTTTTCAGCAGCCCCCTACTTATCAGACATAATAAAAATAGAAGAAAAACACCAAAAATTGTTTTAATAGTGATTTTACCAGTAGGTCAATGTCTGATTTTTCTTTTATTGTCTGATTTTTCTTTTATTGCCTGGCCTAACGTGTACAGATGTGTTGCCAGAATAAGCTTTGTTTTTATTTCTCATTTACCTTTCTTCCTCTACAATCTACCCCCACAGTTCCAAGATGTCAACATGGGAGAGATAATTATGGGAAATATTCAACTCACACGTTACACACGGCCCACTCCTGTGCAGAAGCATGCAATTCCAATTATCATAGAGAAACGAGACTTGATGGCCTGTGCACAGACTGGTAAGATTTGTCTGAGCTGCTACAGACTATTGTTTAATATATATGTAGTCTAATGAAAATTACAGCCTTCCCTCCAGTGCCTTTCTAGTTCCCCAGGCGGCATGGAGGTCGGGCCTACAGATCCTATACTTGTCCCCTATTTTATGGTTAGGGGAAAATCTTTAAAGAGGTTTTCAGATTTAATTACTGTATTTTCCGGCGTATAAGACTACTTTTTAACCCCGAAAAAAATCTTGTCAGAATTCGGCGGTCGTCTTATACGCCGGGAATGGTGTGTGTGTGTGTGGGGGGGGGGGGGGTGCTCAAAAATGGCCGTATTCCCACCAAATGGGGTGACCATTTAAAAAAAAAAAAAAAGTTAACTCACCTGGGCCTGTTCACAGCCTCCGCGTCTTCTCCGGTCCCTGACGCAGGCAGACTGACGTACACTGGCTGCGCCAGGGATGCCCGAAGCCCTCTCGAGAAACCGAGCTTCTTGACTGCTCGGGAGAGCTTTGAAAAAAATGAGGCTTCGGAAGGATCCAGAGGTACCCGAAGCCTCCGTCATTCTTCTTAAGCTCTCCCGAGCAGCTGAGTCTCAGATTAGACGCTCGGCTCCTTAGGAGGGCTTCGGGCATCCCCGGCGCAGCCAGTGTACATCACACTGCCTGCGCCGGGAGCAGAGAAGACTAAGCACGAAGGCCATGAACGGGCCCAGGTAAGTTAACTGTTTTATTTATTTAGCTGCAGTTAACCCCTGCCTGACCATAGCAGCGCTGCGGTCAGGCAGGGATTAACATTTTCCGGAGTATAAGGCGAATCCCTGACAATCTGATTTGAAAGTCAGGGGTCGTCTTATACGCCCAGTCGCCTTATACGTCTGAAAATACGGTACTTGGGTTTTTTTTTTTTTTTTTTTTGTGGTAATGTTTCACATGCTTCAATTTCTTTTCTGATTTCAGGATCTGGCAAAACTGCAGCCTTTTTGCTTCCCATCTTAAGTCAGATATATGCAGATGGTCCTGGTGAAGCCATGAAGCACTTAAAGGTACTTTTGCTTTAACTACAAAATGCACTGTATAGATTAATGTAAATGGGCTTGACTTCAGTTACATGGACAATATTGTGATATTTCATTTTAGGATAATGGAAGATATGGAAGGCGCAAACAGTTTCCATTGTCCCTTGTATTGGCTCCAACCAGAGAACTGGCAGTACAAATCTATGAAGAAGCCAGAAAGGTATGCACATTTACGTGCACTATTCCCAGCCCCTCTAAAATAATGTTTTGGCTTACTCATCACAAGTTTTTCCCTCTTTCTCCCTCCTAGTTTGCTTATAGATCCAAAGTTCGGCCATGTGTCGTTTATGGTGGTGCCGATATCGGCCAGCAAATTCGCGATTTGGAACGAGGTTGCCACTTGCTTGTAGCCACACCTGGTCGTCTAGTTGATATGATGGAACGTGGAAAGATTGGCTTGGACTGTTGCAAGTATGTAAAATTCTAGAATGCTTTTTAGATCGCGCTATAAGCTACAGAAGAGCACAAACATTTGTAGTGTGGCTTTTCAATGTGTTAATGCTATAGAGTAACCTTGTTAATAAACTTCTCTTTAATAGATATCTTGTGTTGGATGAAGCTGACAGAATGCTTGACATGGGGTTTGAGCCTCAAATTAGAAGAATTGTAGAACAAGATACTATGCCCCCCAAGGGTGTTCGTCAGACCATGATGTTCAGCGCTACCTTCCCCAAAGAGATCCAGGTAACCACCAGACAAATTTATTTTATTAGGCCATGATTATAAAAATAGATAACACTTCTAAATGTTGTTGTTTTTCCCCATCTGTATAAAGATTCTTGCACGAGATTTCCTGGAAGAATACATCTTCTTGGCAGTAGGGAGAGTAGGCTCCACGTCTGAAAACATTACACAGAAAGTGGTCTGGGTGGAGGAAATGGATAAAAGATCATTTTTATTGGATCTTCTTAATGCAACAGGTACGGACTTACCTGTCTTATCAATCGAAACAAATGTTACTCTGAATCATGGTGATTAGGTCAAGTTCAATGAAGCCACTCACATGCAATCTTTTTTTCAGGCAAGGATTCCTTGACTCTGGTGTTTGTAGAAACTAAAAAGGGCGCCGATGCCCTTGAGGATTTCCTTTACCATGAAGGGTACGCTTGCACAAGCATCCATGGCGACAGATCTCAAAGAGATCGAGAAGAAGCACTTCATCAATTCCGATCTGGAAAAAGCCCTATCCTTGTGGCAACAGCAGTAAGCATGCTTTACACTTTGGAGAGCAGAATAATTTTCTTACACTGTCCGGTATAGTTGTGCCAACCATTTTTCTTCTTGTGTTACAGGTAGCAGCAAGAGGTCTTGATATTTCAAATGTCAAGCATGTTATAAACTTTGACCTGCCTAGTGACATTGAGGAATATGTACACAGAATAGGTCGTACCGGCCGTGTTGGTAATCTAGGTACGTATTTTAGGTCTTATGCACAAACTTTCTATGGTGGTGTTTAGAGATGAGTGAATTTACAGTAATACTGAAGCAAAGCGCTTTACCTCTGCAATCTGACTCATCAGCCGGCTGCCTTATAACTGACGGTCACTCCTCAGGTGCTGGGAAAAGCTGCATCCAGTCCTGGCAAACTTATCCCAGTTTCCCAGGGTTGGATCCAGCTTTTCCCAGCACCCGGAGGCAGTGAGTCAGAATTGCCAATTGCCCGCTGATTGCCAAGCTTTTTTTTTTTTTTTTTTATATTACCGTAAGTTTGCTCATCTCTAGTGTTGATGCCTAAAGAGAATTGTAGGCTTCCTCACGCCTCCCAGCTTGGTGTTAATTTTTTTTTTTTTTTTTCCAAAGGTCTTGCAACATCCTTTTTCAATGAAAAAAACATTAATATAACAAAAGACTTACTGGACCTTCTGGTAGAAGCAAAACAAGAGGTACCATCTTGGCTGGAGAACATGGCCTATGAACAGCATCATAAGAGTAGCAGTAGAGGACGGTCAAAGAGGTAAAGAATTTTATTGTGTTGGGATACTTGTGGTAACCTGTTTTTAGTAAATGCTTTTATATGTAACCTGTGTGTATTCTTCTTTAGTCGATTCAGTGGTGGGTTTGGTGCAAGAGATTACAGGCAGAGCAGTAGTGCCGGCAGCAGCTTTGGGAGCAGTCGCGGAGGCCGAAGCAGCGGTCATGGTGGCAGTCGAGGTTTTGGAGGAGGTATGTTTTTAATGTTTTCAGTGACTTTTTTTAAAATTTTTTTTTTTTATACATATTAATCAATGTTAAACACTTGAGAGTATCCTCCCGCAATAACTTGTGACAACACATTAAAGGGGCTGTCTTGGGAGCAGAATACAGTTCATGCCTTCACTTTCTCTATTCAGACATTTGAGGGGGCAGGTGTATATCTTGATCATTGCATTTGGGTGAAACCAAATAGCTGCACTGTCGCTGCTGATAAATGTATACTTTACAGATGTGGAAAGAGGAAGCACTGGGGAGAATTTGCTTAAAGTATGTTATATTGAAGAATAAAATGTGTGCAATCACACTGGGTCACAAATTCTAGGACCATTGTTTGGATAGGTAGTGGGTCAGTGCCCCCAACTAGACAGCTATCTCTCTCCTTGCCTCTTGGAGTGGCTTGCCCTGACATGTGTTGACCTCAACCACGCCTGTGGTCCCTCTCTGACAATTAAGTGAGGGACAGGATGGCCTACAGAGAACTTTAAAAACTCAAAACAATATATATTGATACAATGCCATGCAAACACCTAGTGCTTTCACTTGCAATCCATCTATATACATTAGGACTATAGTCTGAAGTACTACCAGTTTCAAAATAAAAACTTCCACTGATTATGCAAAAAGGGTGGTGGTGAATAGAAGTTTATAGAGACACACACTTATGGGGGACTTGGTTTGTTCATTGTGGTGCCTAAAATGGCCAAGCAGTGCTTAAAAAAAGAAACTTCTATCATCTGAAGAACTTGCCGTCCAGTCCTGTTCATAGTAGTTGGTAACTGAAACAATTGGTGTCTGTTTTGAGGCAATGTGGCGTGCCAGGAATGAATTTGAGAAGGAGAAATCTGTTTTTCCTTTAACCTATTCCCTCTTTAGTCTGTTCCTTGCTTTGGCTTCAAAAAGATAAATCTATCTAAAAACACCATATGTTTTAGGCAGTGAAATTGGAGGCAGTACCTGATGGGGGTTAAGAAATCCATATATTAAAGTGTAACGTGGGAACACTGCCTCACGGTCTTGTCCGTCAATCATGCAGCAAAGTTAATAACCCTTTTATTTCTAATCTCAGGTGGATATGGTGGCTTCTATAACAGTGATGGTTATGGTGGAAACTATGGCGGCAGCTCCCAAGTTGACTGGTGGGGCAACTAAACCCTCTACAGCAAAATGACTCAACCAAACAAGCTAATATGGAAACCACATGTAACTTTAGCCAGACTATACCTTGTGTAGCTTCAAGAACTTGTACATTACCAGCTGTGATTCTCCACTGAATTTTCTTTTCAAGGGAGCTCTGGGCCATGAAGAAAACAAACAATAGGAAAAAGAGACCTACTCTGATGGTGTTGGAAGATTTCATTGCTGTAGTGTTGGATTAATCCCAAGTCCACCCCTTTTCCCAACAACTGCATTTATTTTGACTGAGGATAAATTTGTTTGTTAATGTACTGTGCCTTTAACTTTAGACAACTTTTTATTTTTGATGTCCTGTTGGCTCAGTATTGCTCAAGATATAAATTGTTATGAGAAAATAAATTTATTGAACTTGGGCGAAATCAAACCTTGGCACACAGGTGTGATACAACTCAAAACAGGAATCGTTCATCCATGCATTTAATATTACAAGGGAAAACAAAACTCGTGCAGTGAGCCTGCATTAGGGTTTCTGTTAAGTTTAAACCTTAACGCATATCAGAATGGTTTCTAATGTGGCAAACTGTACGAAGTTAAGTTCTGATTTGCTCACTCTATCCTGGAAAGGTACTTAGAACCTGAAGTCTTTTCATAAAGCCATTCCAGTCACATAGGTGTATGAGTATGTTCGTACACGTGAAGCACTGTTTTTTCAGAGAATACAATACAGCAGTTCCTTTAACAATGTTTAGGCAGACGAGTAACTTGTGAGCTAGCCAGCTATGGGCCGAACATTACAGGGAAACGTTAAACTATCTGAAACTTGAAATAGGTTTTTTGGGAGGTATCATCATTAAACTAACTTATGCCTGTCATGAAACAAAAAGTGGCAGAATGGCTGACCACAGCAGTCTGTGGTTCTGTGACAGGCCTGGCTGATTTTTGGTCTAATAACGCATGCTAGTGTTAATGTTTTTTGGTCAAGAGGGAATGAACAGGAAGAATTATGCAGCAGGCTTTATTTTAATGCAGATTCACATTACTCTGTTCCAGCTGCGTTGAGAGGTTATAAACATACTTGGCTTACAGTAGACTTTGTAAAATGGCTCCAGATGAGTAAATTGAAATCTTAAGATCTTTGGTGGAACAAATGTACATGGACTGCACAAGGTGTAAAATCTGCTACTGTGTGCGGTTTTAGTCAGTTTTAGTTGCATAGGTTTCCATTGTATTTAGTATGTCAATGCTAAATCTGGCCAAAGAGTAATTCCCACCTTTTACACCTCTGCCACTTGTAATTCAGCTTACTATATGTAGTTGAATTCAAACAACTCTAGTGGCATAGGAATGGCAAAAAAAAAATCTAAAGTGCAATAGAATATACAAGTGTTTTGTGCCTTGTTCTAAGTCTTTTTGTAGGTGCACTTGACAGTATTGAGGTAATTGTTATGGTGCTATTTAAAATATAGGTGGCCCTTGTACATTTTTGCCCATAACTTTATACAAAAACTTCTTTTATTGCACATTCAGAGAATTTTTATATAAGTCTTGTGTATGTGTCCTTAACCTCAAATCTTTTATTTTTGTCTCTTTTACAATGGCAAAAACACTGCTTGGAGTCTAGGGCAGGATTGAGACTTATTCGGGACCATGGGAGTGATAGATGGGGAAGCAACTATTTTGCACACAATGGATTTCTAGATACTTTTTGCTGCTAGTTTTGTGTAATATTTATTCAACATTTTGACAAATATTTATTTTTGTAAGCCTAAGTGATTCTTTGAAAGCTTAAAGAAACTTGACCAAAAGACAGTACAAAAACACTGGCACTTGAATGTTGAATGTCAACGTATGCGTGAAATTATATATTTCGGGGTAGTGTGAGCTTTTAATGTTAAGTCATATTAAACTCTTAAGTCAAATTAAGCAGACCCAGTATTGGCTGAGCGGCCATAATGTTCTGGTGTAATTAAAATAAAATTGGCAATTTGAAATTTAAACATGCCAAGGTTTTGATACACTTGTCTTAAGATATTAATGAAACACTTCAAAAACACTGATGTGAAGTGTCCAGATTCTCAGATGTTTGTTGCGTGAGTTTTGTTTAGTTGTGTGGTTTAATTTTTTTTTTTTATTATTATTTTCAGTGAATGTCTGGCACATTGCAATCCTCAAACATGTGGTTTATCTTTGTCATACTGAATCGGTGACTTGTGTCCTCAATGATTACATATTAGCAAGTAAATTTTGGCAATACCTTTTTAACATGAATAAGGTTCACTCATTTATATGCAAAAGAATGGATTTGAACTTGCTAAATGTCAAAATTGACCCTCAAGTCGCTTTAGTTTAGACTTTGCTTATTGTACTAGTATAGATGCTTGGCACTGCATGTGCTGTGCATTACTGATTTTATTAAAATAAAAGTTGAATGGCAAACAATATGTCTCCATGTTTTTGTTTTTTACCACACTTGCATTTATAAAATGGTTTTCAAATAAATTTGTTGGGTTCCCCTTTAACATTTACTTGTGTGGGATGTTGAACCAGGTGTCATGTTTGAAGCCTTACAAAGCAGGAGAAGCGGTTAAGCATATTGCTTAGGGTCCATTTACACAGATTATCTGCCAAAGATTTGAAACCAAAGGCAGGAATGGATTTGAAAAAGGAGAAATCTCAGGCTTTCCTTTCATGACTTTGTCTGTTTCTGGATTTGGCTTCAAATCTTTGGCAGATAATCTGTCAGATATTCTTTCTGTGTAAATGGACCCTAAGTCACAGAGTAAGGGCCCTTTTACACAAAGTTTATCTGACAGATTATCTGCCAAAGATTTGAAGCCAAAGCCAGGACTGGATTTGAAAAGAGGAGAAATCTGAGGCTTTCATGTATGACCTGATCTGTTTAGTCTGCCTGGTTTTGGCTTCAAATCTTTGGCAGATAATCTGTCAGATAATCTTTCTGTGTAAAAGGGCCCTTAGTGCCTTAATAGGGTGTGCCCACACAACGGAAAACGGGGGGATATTCCAAGCGGAATCCCCGCTGTGGACTCTGCTTGAAATCCTGACTGTCTCAATGTTATGTATATGGTGCCTCTCCTCAAAGAATTGACATGTCAATTCTTTGTGTGGAGAGCCGCAGATGCTCCTTTATACACAACATTGAGACAGCAAGGCAGCTGCAGGATTCCGCTCAGAATTTTCACTTTTTTTTTTTTTTTTTTTTCCCTCAGGGTGACTTTCACAGAGCCGTAATCTGGCCGATTCGGCAGATCTCTGTGTAATAAGGACTACAATCAGCTGAAGATTATAGGCTTTTTTTTTTTTTTTTTTTTTTTTTTTTTTTTTTTTTTTAAATCTGCATGTAGTAAAAATAAATATTATACTTGCCTATTCTCTCCCGTTGTCCTGCAGACTTGCCAGGATTTCCTGCTCACAACTGACTCTTCTGGCCCCATCTCTTCAGTGACCGGCCGCTCAGCCACTGAGCGGTGGTGCTGTCCCATCTTGGCCGGTGACTGACTGACTGACCTGTCACTGAGGAATGGACAGAAGCTTCAGAGGGCAACTTGAGCAAAAGGCTGCAGGACACTGAGGAGAATAGACAAGTATGAACTTTACATTTTCATGTAAAAAGCAGGGGCTTAACTATGTCTGTGCACCCTGCTGCACTATTAGAGCGGTGTATGGGCTCTATGTGAGCACCAAGCTTACAGTGCTGGGTCGGGTCTACACTCTGGTTTTCTTTCTGAACTGTGACCCTGCTGCTCAGACACTTTCCCACAATTGTGCATGTCTTGCCTGCCACTAATTTGACATTCTGCATAGGTACAGTACAAGGTCAGATGGTAACACTTGTGTCTTATACCACTCTGCACATGCTGCTGTTTAGGAAATGGGATAGTGATGAGCAAACTCCTCAAACGTTTGTCTGGTAATGGTCGTCTATACACAAACTCTTGGAATTTGACGCCTGGTGTCTGAAGTTGGATGCTGCCACAGGGAGTCCTGGAAAACATGGCTATAGCCATAAGTTTTATCCAGCCCTGGCAGACCTAGCACTGCATCCAACTGATCCAGATACAGGAGTCTTAAGGGTCTGTTTACACAGATTACCTGCCAAAGATTTAAAGCCAGGAATGGATTTGCAAAGAGGAGAAATCTCAGGCTTTCCTTTATGACCTGATCTGTTTATAGTCCATTCCTGGCTTTGGCTTCAAATTTTTGGCAGATAATCTTTCTGTGTAAATGGACCCTAATGCAGAGTTTGTTTGGATGAACATTGACAAGTTCGCTCATTACTAAACTGGTAGTATAAAAACTGCAGGAAGAAAGTCTGTCTGGTTTATGATCGCCCTATCTGAGAGTAACCTTAAAGGGGTTATCCAGTGCTACAAAAACATGGCCTCTTTCCTCCAGAGACAGCCCCACTCTCGTCTCCAGTTTGGGTGCAGGTTTTGCTGCTCAGTTCTATTGAAGTGAATGGAGCTTAATTGCAAACCGCACCTGAACTGGAGTCGAGAGTTGTGTTGTCTCTAAGATGGCGGCCATGTTTTTGTAGCGCTGGATAACCCCTTTAAAGGGAATCTCATCAGTTTGGAACATCTATATTGCAGCCAACACTGTCTGATAGTTGTTAGGTCAAGGAGAGTCTTTCATCTGCTTTCAGGATGTAGAGAAATTCTTTTGTCTAGTACAAGGAGTAAAGGCCCTATTCCACGGAACGATTATTGTTCGTTTTCGGACGATATCGACCGCTACGGACGATAATCGTTCCGTGGAATAGAGTGCAACGATCAGCCGACATCGTTCATGTCGGCTGATCGTTGCAGTCGCTTGTTTTTCAACATGTTGTAAAACAAGCGACTGATATAGCAGCGATCTGCTGCCGTCGCTCCGTTGAATAGGAGCGTCGGCAGCAGATGCTACTATATCCTATGGGCTGCCCCCCCGCCGCCCCTCCCGCACTCACCCGCTCGCTGACGCCGCGTTGAATAGCGGCGGCAGCGAGCGGCGAACGAGGAGCAAACGAGCGCTGACGGCGCTCGTTTGCTCCTCCAACGACCCGTGGAATACGGGCTTTAGAGGTGTTTCCGAGCTCCTGATCTGCGGCTAGCTGGGATGTCTCTCCCCTTCCTGCCTAATTGTAACTGCGGAGTTACAAGCAGGGTCGGGTACAGGAGTGTAACAGCTTGCTGTACTTTAAGAGCTAGGAAAAGCCTCTTTGACTTACTAAAGTGTTTTTCTATGTTCTTGAATCAGACCAGACACAAGGCACCTTTCATATAACAGCGATCTGACAGTGAATTGCAGCAGACAGATTCCCTTTTAATGTCTTTGAGATCTCTTCTGTAACACAGCGATTTGACCACAGTGTGGCACTGCTCTATTGAGATCCTAACAGCTGATATTACACAATTAACCCTCCTAACCTTCTTTACCTCCTGAATTAGGTCCTTCCACATCAGGTTTTATTTTTGGCTGAACAATTCCTGTAACTATAGCTATGGCCAGACTCTCTTCTGTGCCGTGAATCTGCAGGAAATAGTCACTATGGAAGAGGTATGTTTTTTAAAATCTGCTCTAGGATGACCCATGTAACTTGGCTATGTTGCTATTGGCTTCACCCATTTTAAAGGTGGGTGATCCAGACTCTTCAGGCAGAGAATGGGACATTGCCAAATGGTTTTGTATTTGTTTTTGTTTTCCTTTTTTGCTGGGATAGGACCCCTGTGTGTCTTTTATCCCTGCTGTTGTATTTGCAAAAAGTTTTAGTAAATTTTGAATACAGTGGTACCTCTGTTTTTTAAGAGTAACTTGGATAGAGCGTTTTGCAAGAAATTTCAAAACTAACTTGGTTTAAGAGCTCCCTGTAGTGACTGCACAATCTTCAGATCGGGTGTACCAGCACCCAGTTGCTATTGTAGTTTTAATAGATTAAGACCACGATCAGCTGATCGTTGCCGTTTAACATGACCTGTTACACCAAATGATTATCAGCCAAGTACGGCCAATAATTTAGTGTAATAGGGCCCTCAATCTTGTAGGACTCAAAGTTTTATATTTTTTGCAAATAAACGAATTTACCAAACTTGCCTCCTGATTACAGCAGATCGAACAGCTGAAAATCTTAGCTTCTATAGAACTGGAACCTTGCCAAACCTTCGGTTTGATTCCTGATGCCTTCCTAGGCTGAATCCTGGAATTCCGATCACCACCCGAGCTGTCTCCTCCTTCCCCACGGACCGGGAAGGCATCGGGAATCAAATGCAGAAGGTTTGGCAAGGTTCCAGTTCTATAGAAGCTAAGATTTTCAGCTGTTCGATCATCTCTACTCCTGATATGCTGCTCTCTTCCTCCCTTCCTCAACAGCAAGTTGTCTGAGTTACTGACCACTGCTCTATTCTAATATCAGTGGTTTGGCTGGTGTGTATATATAGCTACAATGTATAGGGATGTAGTGTGCAAATGGATATGTTGCAGTGAAATGATAGAATCCAAGGATTTGATTAAATCCCGGGAAATGATGGAATGACCGTGCCGTTCCATCCTTTCCCTAGGGATTTCATCAAAAGCCTGACCCCTCTCAGGGAAGTGAGGGAATAGACTATCAAGGAGTTGCCCAACTCTATGTATGGCAGGATGGGGGAGCAGAGCGGCACACCTCCTCGGCAGGCATATGGCAGCGGGGTGGACCGGATTGGAGGCGAACAGGGGAGCAGAGCGGCATACCTCCTCGGCAGGCATATGGCAGCGGGGTGGACGGGATTGGAGGCGGACAGGGGAGCAGAGCGGCATACCTCCTCGGCAGGCATATGGCAGCGGGGTGGACGGGATTGGAGGCGGACAGGGGAGCAGAGCGGCATACCTCCTCGGCAGGCATATGGCAGTGGGGTGGACGGGATTGGAGGCGGACAGGGGAGCAGAGCGGCATACCTCCTCGGCAGGCATATGGCAGCGGGGTGGACAGGATTGGAGGCGGACAGGGGAGCAGAGCGGCACACCTCCTCGGCAGGCATATGGCAGCGGGGTGGACGGAATTGGAAGCTGACCGGGGAGCAGAGCGGCACACCTCCCGGCAGGCATATGGAGGCAGGGGGCGGACGGGATTGGAGGCGGACAGGCGAGCAGAGCGGCACACCTTCCGACAGGCATATGGAGGCAGGGGGTGGACGGAAACTCCCAGCAAGCATACGGTGGCAGAGGCGCATGGGGGAGCAGAGCGGCACTCCTCCCAGCAGGCATACGCTGTTGGGGCGGACAGAGCCCGGGGAGCAGGAGGCGTGGCAGACGGTGCGTAGCAGGGGAAAGAGCGGAACGGGGAGCAGAGAGGCGATACGGTAAGCCAATTCTATGTCCCAGAGGGAAATGATAGAGATCAATGATTTGATCAAATCCCTAGGGAAATGATGGAACGGCGCAGTCATCCCATAATTTCCTGAAATCCCTGATTTTATCATTTCACTGCAACATATATATTATAGCGAAATACACCTTCCAGACCAATGCTTTTAGAGCAGAGTGGTGGTCAGTAACTTAGACAACAAGCTGTTAACAAGGGAAATTTTGATAAACAAATGTATTTCCAAAAATATTTAACCTGACTCCTATACGTTTGACTATATTAGTTGAGGTGGGATACGTGACCATATTACACATTTTTATGTAAATAAGTTTATATATAGTCTGGGATAAATATTGTTTTCATCATCTTTCCCAATCCTCCACTGTGAACACTGACACAGCGCAGACTTTCTGCAGTAGCTACATTCTGTGTTACAGAAAAACACCAGATGTAATCACATCTATTTTTTTCAGTGGAAGTTGATTATATTCTCCATTAATCGAAGTACAAGATACAAAATATATACCGAATTGTACCATACTATTAAGATCTGCATCTGTTCTATTTACGTGACACAAATCCTATAAACACATGGTAGCTTTATTTTTTCCTAGATGAAAGAGTCGCTCTCATTAACAGACTGAGGATTTGGCAGTAATCCATGTAACAAGGAGGCATTTTAATTGAGGATATACAATATGATGGTTTACTGTACTTAGCTTATTGTCCCTTGGTTTGCTATAGCTGGATGCCAGTCTAAGGAGCATAGCGCTGCTGTAATTAGCAGTCTCCTATTCCGAACATGTATTGTCACATGGATTAATTAGGCCTTTGTCACCTGTAGACCGTTCACAGGGAGAGCAACCCAAGGCTTTTTGCAATGCCATTTTGTGGTTGTCTATTTGGACAGCCATCATTTTGACTCGGTAATATGTTGCTTTGCAGCCATGTTTCAAACTATATGCTACATAATGCCTTGATGGCTATGATTACCACTACAGACCCTATATGAGATTACAGTGCAGTTACATCCAGTGACTCACCTGATCACTGCTAGTAAAAGTGCTGCTTCCATGTTTTCATTAACAGTCAGCAAGCAGAGGTCTAAACCTACACTACACCCCCTGGTTAACAGATGCCCCTTATGCAACACATAGCTACGCCATGCGCGTGTCAGCTCTTCTACATCATCAGCTAGTATGGAATACATATTGGGGTGATGTGATGCAAAATCTGTGAAAAAAAACCCAGTCCTGTGTACTGTGCAATAGTAATGACAGCAGTGGGCAGGAAAGAAAGCTAAGAGGGCGAGTAGGCAAACAGACCAATCAGGGAAATGCATGATGGGAAATGTAGTTTCCTATCTTGGATATTACATACCTTGGCTTTTAAAAAAACTTGTAACTCAGGAATGGCAGCAGCTAGAAAGACAGGTGACTGCTCATAATAGTCAAGGGGGACTTAGTGAGTAAAATCAGCTAGAATTTCATTTTTTAGCTCTTAGGTGGATAACCCCTTTAAGGTATCAGTAGATTATATATCAGCAGAGTATACAATGCTGTAAGGCCTGTCCAGAGGCCCATTAATGGGTTATTAACCTATAGCCCTCCTTGCATTGGGCCAACTGAGTTTTACCATGTTTCCCCCTCATAGGCGTGGGGCCTCCTGGTTTTACTGGTATTGTGTGCTGGGGTACTGAAGCACTGCCTAGGAGGAGTAGGGCAGTTGGAATCCTTTTAACCTAACCACACACAAACTCTCAGGTATTGGCGTAAGGGACATGTTACATGGGACATGGAGCATCAGGTGGCGGACTCCAATGTGTGTGTGTTGTTTTTTTTTACAGTTTTCTGGCAACACGATGTCCAGCCTGATCTCCTTGTCTTTGCCATTGCTACATTCTGTGATACCCTTCAGGTACGGGGAGCATGGGGGTCCAGGGTTAGAAACTATTGACTGTGGATATGTACTCCAAATGGTTAATGTCCCTTATCCCTGCAGATTGCTCCTGTGGTTGTACCCCTTGATATATCTCTTCTGTGTCTGGCTGGGAGAGCACAATCCCGCTGAAAATGCAGCCCAGGAAATCGTGAGGGCCCCATGACCTGCAACACCCCCAGAAAATTAAAAAGTATCTTAAGTCCCCCTCAACAAACATTAAGACTTGAGGTCAAAAGAGCGCCTCCCCTAACATTGAGGCGATCAATAAGAGATCACGATATTCAGTTTTAGAACAAGAAGATGGGTCATCTATTTTGGGGGAATCTATTCTTGACGTCCATGAAGCGGCGGACCCGATATTGGCTAAAATTCTAACACAGATCCAGAGGGGTAATTTGGGAATGGCGGGGATGCAAATGCAAATTGGAGGACTGGTCACTGATGTGGCCCTTATCCGAGACGATCTCAACAAAATCAGAGACCGTGTCCAAAATGTAGAAAAAAACCGGTGGACCCCATTCAGTCACAGTAAAAAAAAATCTGGACGCGGAGATGAAATCCCTGAAATCGAACTATTTGTATGTTGCTAGCCGCCTTACAGATATGGAGGACAGGTCTAGACGGTCATATATTAGAACAGTGGGGTTCCCGAAGGGGGCGGAAGGAGAGAATTGTATTGAATTCTGCGCCCAATGGTTGAGGGACAATATAGATGCTTCTCTCCTTTCACCATATTTTGATTTAGAACGGGCCCATCGGGTACCATTTAAACCGCCTCCCCCGGGCACCACACCTAGAACTATGTTGATTAAGATCATGTCCTCCAGAGATAGAGATGCGGTCCTAAGATATTTTAGGCAAAAAGGGGAAGTGTTATTTCATGGTAATAGGATGGCACTCTACCCAGACTACTCTAAGGCGACACAGAAACAGAGGGAATCTTATAAGGATGTTAAATGTAAACTCAGGGACTTAAACATCTCCTTTTCCCTTCTGTTCCCGTCAAAGCTGCGGGTGACTTAAATGAATAGAGTTCTTTTTTTTTTGTTCCCCTACCGATGTGCTTGAATGGTTGGAAAGTAAGGGGTTGTAAAATGTATGCTTTGGAGAAGGGGAGCTGGCTCGGCTGTTTAACCTCTACTTCTTTTATTATAGGGCGATCGGGCTTCGCTAGTTGGGGGGGGGGAGGCGTTAGTGGAAGTTAGAGGCATACTTGTGCTATTAAGGAAGAGTTGGGAGGGGGGGGACTGAAGAGTATACAACGCTGATTCTATATCTGCAATTTTTATCTTTCTATGTTCCTGCATTTCTTTGCTATAAGCTACAAATGAAGGAGTCTTGTGGTGCGTTTACACAGGCAGATTTATCTGACAGATTTTTTAAGCCAAAGTCAGGAACAGACCATAAACTGGGAATGGGTCATAAAGGAAAGACTGAGATTTCTCCTCTTTCCAAATCCATGGGTTTTGGCTTCCAAAATCTGTCAGATAAATCTGCATGTGTAAATGCACCATAAGTCGTCCTCTCCATTATATACCTGAGCCAAGTAGTCCTCTTTAGTTTAGGGGTTGGAGTTAGGGAGTTTAGTTTAGGGAGTTGGAGTAAAGTCCCTTTACCTTTTAGTTAGTGCCCCAAATGGTAATAATGCTCCTTTGGTGTCTAACACAGTAAAGTGGGTAGATATGTAGGTTGTTGGTGGGGGGTGAGGTCCAGGTAATCTGTGTGTGTAAAAGGACCTTTAGTAGCTAGTCTCCTTATTAGTTGTCCCCTGTTCTCCCCTGAAGTAGGTCCCTCCCATGTGTAATCCATCCCATCAGGTCTCCCACATACTTTCCCAGTAGACTGGTCCACCCTGGAAACTCCAACAGGTGAGTAGTGTGTGCGGATGAGATTTGCCAGGGCAGCTGAGGGTAGTAGTTCCTCAGGCAAAGTCTCTATTGTGGTCACGGATGGTTTTAGGGTTGGCTAGCCCTGTATGTTGCTCTGTGGACCTGTACAACCTTTGGTAAATGGGTGTCTGCACAATTGTAGAAAGTCTTTGACCACCAGGCACTTATATCAAAACAATAGGTCATTTTCTCTGATGACAATTTCCCCTTAAATTATAGATAAACTTACCGGTAGGGAAATGTAGACTGGACAAGGCCTAAACTTCATATAATCTGGGGAAAAATACCATAGATCATAAAACTAATGAAACACCTGTTTTATGATCCATGGAATTTTACAAGGATTAAATATAACCTAAGATTGCATAAGCTCCATTATAAATACCCATTAAAGTGAACCTGTCATTTTTCAGAAAAAGCTTTTTGAGCACAGAAAGAGGCTTTTTTGCCTAATAAAACCTATTACAAAGTTTCTTAAAATCACTTGTACTATTCATTTCTGAAATTAAAAAAACCCCATGACAGTTACACTTAAAATCATAAGGGAGACAACGGCAAAGCCTGCTATATAAATCAATGTGCAATACAAGATGGAGGTCCCCCCCCATCTAATTTCGTATTGCATACTGACCTATATACTTCTATTATTGCAGACTGAGATTGCATATTGCTAATTCTTACAGAAACTACGCCTTTTTTGAGTGCATTTATGCTGACTTTTGACTTTTTATACTAAGACTGTGAACATATTGGCCATGAATTTGCCTTTCATGGGACTTTATTTTGTTTTTTTACCACACACGGCAAGAGCCCTGTGGTTGTCCACCTTATAATCTAATGGTTATTTGTCTTTATGTACACATTACTCTGTCTAAGGGTCCATTTGCACGGAAAGATTTGAAGCCAAAGCCAGGAATGGATTTGAAAAGAGGAGAAATCTCAGACTTTCCTTTATGACCTGATCTCTGTTTATAGTCTGTTTCTGGCTTTGGCTTCAAATCTTTGGCAGATAATCTTTCTGTGTAAATGGACCCTTAGCATCGTGTATATGCAAAAACAAATGATTCAACTCACCTATCACCCCTCATGTTCCCTGTGTAGGCGGTGTGATGCAGAGACACTGCCTGCGCCAGAAGTTCCCAAAGTTCAGCTGGGCGTCTCATTGGACGGGTAGGGGAGATCCCAGCCCAGTCAGGAGGCACGTTTTTAGTATATTGTAATGGGAATTATCCCTTATGCCTATGGTTCCCAGCGGACTAAAACTTAGCTTTTAATGGTGTCTTAAAATAACTTATAATGTGCTCAATCACTAGTGATAGTGAAGTTTAAAATAGATCCAGGTGTTGGTTACCTTGTGGGCTCCCATGGACTAACTCTCAAGTTTGCGGCGGATATGTGGTTAAAATTAGCAGCACCTCGGCCGTTGGTGCTAAACTGATGAACTTTGTGTTCTATCGACTTACTGTTACTTAGTGGCGAGTGATAAGCACAAAACACACTCGCCACTCTAACCACTATTTATCCCCGTATACTACTCCGGTGTGTCCGGTGCTACCAGGTTTGTCCCAACTGGGATTGGAGCTCACTCGCCACTAAGTAACAGTAAGTCGATAGAACACAAAGTTCATCAGTTTAGCACCAACGGCCGAGGTGCTGCTAATATTAACCACATATCCGCCGCAAACTTGAGAGTTAGTCCATGGGAGCCCGCAAGGGCGTCTCATTGGAGACGCTTGGCTGCCGGAGAGCTTCAGGAGAATGTATGAGGCGTCGGAAGTTTATATTGTAATGCAGTGGAAAATGGATCCTACAGTAAGACGTACAACATGAGCAGTTTTCTACCATCTGTTTTTGCATCGTTTTTTTTCTCCTTTAAACAGATATGTTAAACTGCCAGCAAAAACGCAGAAAAATTGGGGTTAAAGTCGGGGATCATCTTATACGCGGATATGGTCGCCCTATATGGTGGAGGAACTGAAGAATGGCCGCATCCTCACCGTTTGGAGCGACCACTATAAAAAAATAAATATGTAACTCACCTAGGGCCCGTTCTCGGCCTCCTCGCTTCTCCGGTGCCGTTCCTGGCGCAGGCAGTGTGACGTACACTACCTGCGCCGGAGACTGAGATCGCCGAGCCTCTCCCTAGCAGCCGAGTGTCTCATCGGAGAGGCTCAGAGATGCTCGGCTGCTGAGAGAGCTTCGGGAGAATGAGAGAGGCTTTGGCAACTTCCAGCGCCTCTGTCATCCGTCTCCGGTGCAGAAAGTGTATGTCACACTGCCTGCGCCGGGAACGTTAAGGTGAGTTAACCCCGCTAGGTGAGTTAAATGTTTGTTGTTGTTTTTTTTTTTTTTTTAATTTAGCTGCAGTTAACCCCTGCCTTACCGCAGCAGGACTGCGGTCAGGCAGGGGTTAACATTTTCCATCGTTTATAACGAACCCCTGACAATCTGCTTGAAAGTCAGGGGTCGTCTTATACGCAGGAAAATACGGTATGTTTTTATTACTTTTATAAATTTATTTTCTGGGGACTAACACATTCAGGTAATGTTATCCTGATGACAGGTCCTCAGTAAAGCCGACCATAGGCAGGTTCTGAAAGGGTTAAGCCATTTGTTCTGTTATATCATCATTCCTCCGGATTTGTGGCAATACCATATTGTCTGCATGGATCGGAGCCAGAAAAGGCTGTAACGTTATTTTAGGCAGAGACCAGATTGATTTATCAACAATCCGTGTCGTCCTTTTCATGCAATCACATTCTTACATCGCTCACATAATCCTCATCTGATACCGAGGATTTCATGGCCATTAAATGATCACTTTCCGACAGCAAGAAACCAAATGGACAGAGATCTGAGGGAGAGACGGATGATCCTAAAGTATGGAACAACAGGAGCACTTCACTATGAGAGCGGGTAAGATGAGGAGACACCACCGCTTATTATTAGGTACGAGAATTAGTCGTCAGTCCATGATACATTATCTTATGCTTATTATATCTATGTATAGGTATCTGTTATCCGTCTACCTCTTCAAATCACTATATACAGTATATTAACTTCTTTGTTAAAATTAATGGAAAAACTAAAATGCAACACCCAAAAGCAATAGCTAACACTTTTTATAATGTTATGTGTTATTTGGGGGGAGAGGGATCCAACATATATATTTCTTTCTTTTTTTTTGGTGGCGGACTTGTTGAGAAGAGATTTGCATCAGCAAGTCTATAACATTTTACAGTTATATTTTATATTCCCCTTTAGTTATTTGAAAGAGGACCTGCCACCTCTGAGATTTCTGTGAAGCCAAGCATACAACCGCATTGCCTGTTGTGCAGATACAGCATTAGTACATTTACTCCACTGCTCCTAGGGAGCACATACACTGCCATGCCTCTGTGGCTCTGACTCTTTTTCTAAGTTCAGAGCCGGGAGCGGACATGATGAAGCTGCGGACCTCTCCTGGTTCTATCTCCCGATCGGTACAGGTCTGAGCACTCAAACCCGGACGATCAAAACTTTTTTTTTTTATAATGACATTTTTTTTTTAAGTGGTCGTCCAGCGAAAATCTTTTTCTTTCAAATCAACTGATATCGGAAAGTTATATAGATTTGTAATGTACTTCTATTAAAAATCTCAAGTCTTCCCATACTTTTTTGTAGAGATGATTGAACAACGGAAAATCTTAGGTTCTATAGAACTTGAACCTTGTCGAACCTTCCGCATTTGATTCCCGATGACTTCCCGTTCCATGGGGAAGGAGGAGACAGCCCGGGTACCGCCTGGAATTTAGCCTATTACCTAGGTACCCACGCTGTCTCCTCCTTCCCCATGGAACGGGAAGGCATTGGGAATCAAATGCGGAAGGTTCGACAAGGTTCAAGTTCTATAGAACCTAAGATTTTCCGCCGTTCAATCATCTCTACTTATCAGCTGCTGTATGCCCTGCAGGAAATGTTTTATTTTCAGGTAATTTACAGTTAGTTTCCAGTTCAAGTTCCAGTAACTTTATTATCAGTTCCATTCCTGCAATATAGTAGACACAAGCCGTGTGCGTTCTCTGACTGTTTCTTTTCACTCTATTACAGATAAAGGTCCATTTTCCCCCTTTTTTAACCATTTCTGAAATGCCCTGGTCTAATGGGAGAAGTAATGATTGCCGCTGTCTTGAATGGTAAGTCTTTCCTTAATAATTCTTAACTTGAAGGATGATATATTTACAGAATTGGCTTCCAGAATGTGAATAAGTTCCTACGTAATTGTTTCCTTCTGTGCTTTTAAAAGTAATATTTCTGTCTAAGAAGGTATATAAACACGTCCCTGAGGTATCTTATTTATTTGTATTTTGTTGTGATTTTGGTGTCTGGATACTTTTCTAGGTAATAACATGGAACTTTCATTATATAAAAAAAAACGTGTGCAAAATATAGATGGCTTGTCTGCCAAAAACAACCCAATTGTTCCAAATTGCTAGTGAGAGAAAAGTAGCCTTAAAGCGAGAGAACCTGCTGATATGCCGCAAGAGCCCTTTACCTTAGAAGTTGATAGCAGAAGAGTCACAGAAGGGACACTCTTCTGCCGTTCAGGAGCCCAGGAAAGTATGCTGCTCACTGCTATAGTTTGCAAATAGCAAGAACACAATCGGCGCTGGGAGCGTGGGCTGAGCTTTACCATCCAGCTCAACCCAGGCTCCCAGCATGAGCACCCTACTGTCCTGGGGTCCTGAACGGCTGTCATACGGCATGGAAGGGGGTGGGCTGAGTGGGACGAGAGGATGCTGCCTGGGTGAGCTGGACTGGAGGGGAGGTACAGATGGGAGCGGACTGGACGAGAGGATGCTGCCTGGGCGAGTGGACTGGAGGGGAGGTACAGATGGGAGCGGACTGGGCGGGACAGAGTGGTGCTCCTGGAACCCAGTCAACGCCGCAAATGCTCTTCAGCCTCTAATTTGCATAGGGGCAATTAGCGATTTTAGGAAGATTGCAGAGGTGGAGAGGAGCGGTTCTAACTGCTATCAACTTCTAAGGTAAAGGGCTCTTGCGGCATATCAGCAGGTTCTCTCGGCAGTGCTGCCTTAAGCTTGCCTATCTTTGGCTTATATACAGGGTGCCATCTTGAAAGCTACCATATTGGATCATACACAAGGTTTTTCAATGGGAAGGTTTCCTCCTCCTGCTGTCAATGTTACTGACCACCACTCTGCCCTAAAAGTAGTGGTCTGGCTGGTGTGTACATAGCTACAGTATATACAGTCATATATAGAGTGTTTAAAGAGAAAATGAGACAGGGTCTTATATTTTTTTTTTCTCCAAAAAGGGCTAGAGCTTATTTTCAGGGCAGGTCTTTCTTCACTTTCTACACTGTAGCCTCACTGTATACAGTTGTTAGCCACCTTACTATATGTCCCACTGTTGTTAGGCTATACTGTAATTTCCCTTGTGGTTAGGCCTCCATACTGTATACCTCCCTCCTCTGCTGTAAGGTCTCCCATACTTCATACACCCCCCCTATTGTAGTTCTTGTCCCATACTGTATACATCCCCCCTCTGCAGTAAGGTCCCCATTCTGTATACCTTCCTCTACCCTCTGTAGTTTGTCCCCCATACTGTGTACATCAATTGCAATGTGTATCCCCTACAGATGCTGCAGTGGTGGGTTAACTGTCAGCATCGGAGTGTGGCTTCAGTGCTTACAGTTGTGGCAGGTTTCTGGCTATTACTGACAGCAGGGACCCGCCACAGATGGCACGGGCACAGCTTCTGTGCTTGTGTCATCCACTGCATGTTAATGAATGTTTCAGCAGAATTGGGCATAGGCTGCAGTAACATTAATTATCTGTGCAGCAGCAGTAGGGGGTTAAAGTTTAAGTCCTTATAGTTTTTATCAGTCAGGGTTTAAGTGTTCAGACCCTTACCAATGATTAGAATGAATGGAGAGATGACCCACTCTGTGTCTGCGATCTTATACACCAAACGGACAAGATACAGTGGTCACAATAGGTATATCCCTTATTAGTGCTCTATTACACAATAATCCGCCAAATCAGGCCATGTGAAGGCGATGCACAGACGATGGCTGATGACTGTGTAAAGTAAATAATAATAGTTATACGTACCTCTCCACGCTCCCTGATGTGCTGCTTTGACCTGCTCCGGCAGTGTCTGAAGGGACAGGCTGCTCAGCCAATCACTGGCCATGGCACCTTCCTGTGATTGGCTGAGCGGCCTCACTTCAGACACTGTGGGAGCAGGTCAAAGCAGCACATCAGTGACCGCGGAGAGGTATGTATAACTTCAAGGGCTGCACGGACATCACTAACAATGTCTGGTCAGCCCTTGCTGAATGACTATTGGGCTCGATGTGGGTTCAGTAAGTAAGCGCCAATCTAGCAGATTGGTACGTGCTTACGTCCTCATCGGCCGTGTAATATGGTCCTTACTTGTTGTAAGCTTTTGTAAAGGTGCCTTTTTTTCCATTGGACAAGAATGAGAAGACATTGGTCATTATAAAAAGTGTCATACCTATTTTTTTTTTACATTTTTCTTTATAATGACTCATAAAGAATCATCTGAATTCCTGGACTTACCTCTGATATACAGTGGACTACCTACTATAGAGTCAGTGAATGCTATTGCTATGAGGCCAATGGTCGGGGTGGGGGAGGCTGTTAATGTACAGCAGGGGTCCTTAACTAGCGGACCAGGGTCCGAATGCGGACCACAGAGGACAGCTGTCTGGACCCCTGCTTGCAGCTCAGAATACCTGTATACTGAGCTGCGCTGCTCCCCTCTGCACAGTAACTATGAGCGCTCATAACAAGCGCCCATAGTTACCGTGCAGCAGCATTGACAGCCATTGGTCCATCAGTCACTGCCGAAACCATAGGCAGAGAGCGGCCTCTTGTGACTGCTGCAGTGCGGCCACAAGTGTGAAGAGAAGCGGAGACGCCCGGACCCAGGTGAGTATAAGTGTTTGTTTTTTTATGTTATATGCTATATGGGAGGGGGAGAGCACACAGGGGGGCTATATACTGCTGGGGGAGCACACAAGGGGGCTATATACTACTGGGGGAGCACACATAGGGGCTATATACTACAGGGGGAGAGTGCACGGGGGTACTGTATACTACAGGGGGAGCACAAAGAGGGGCTATATACTACTGGGGGAGCACAAAGAGAGGCTGTATACTACTGGGGGAGCGCACTGGGGGCTATATACTACCGGGGGAGCGCACAGGGGGGCTATATACTACTGGGGGAGTGCACAGGGGGGCTATATACTACTGGGGGAGTGCACAGGGGGGCTATATACTACTGGGGGAGTGCACAGGGGGGCTATATACTACTGGGGGAGTGCACAGAGGGGCTATATACTACTGGGGGAGCGCACAAGGGGGCTATATACTACTGGGGGAGTGCACAGAGGGACTATATACTACTGGGGGAGCGCACAGGGGGGGCTGTATACTACTGGGGGAGCGCACAGAGGGGCTATATACTACTCGGGGAGCACAAAGAGGGGCTGTATACTGCAGAGGAAGCGCACAGGGGTTTATATAATACTGGGGGAGCGCAACACGTTTACTACCGATGTTCAGCTCGGACCTTCCCCTGACAATAGACCCCGGTAAGTGGACCTTCACTAAAGGTTGTTGAGTACCCCTGCTGTACAGCTTCGATTTAGCAGTCACTGAGTTTAGTGCTATTTGCTTAAAAGTTATATAGATTTGTAAATTAGCCAAAAATTCAAGCCTTTCAGTACTTATCAGCTGCTGTATGTCCTGCAGGAAGTGTTGTTTTCTTTCCAATCTGACATGGTGCCCTGTGTGTGTGTCAGGAACAGAGGAGGTTTGCTCCGGAATTTTGCTCCTGCTCTGGACAGTTCCTGACATGGACAGAGGTGGCAGCAGAGAGCACTGTGAACTACATGACTTTCTCTATGTCAGGATTCTGATACTCAGCTGGGCAAAGGGGCCATACTTAAAAAAAAAAAAACAACAACATTAAATTAGTGCCCCCCTGTGCCTCCATTCATTAACAATGTCCCCCTGCCTCTCCATTCAGTAATACTTGTCTAATGTGCATCCATTTAATAATAATAATAATTCCCCCCCCCCCGTACCTCTATTCAGATTTTTTTTTTTTAAACTAATACTCACCTAATCCCAGTTCTAAAGAACACCCAGTCAGTATAGGAATAATCATCTTATTGTGGCTGCAGCATAACATTGTACAACCTTCAGCTGTAGCAAATACACAAGACTTTGACCATGAACCATTCATAAAGCTTCACTTTAGAATTTTTAGATCTGATAGTTCCAGAAAGTCTTCGCTGCAGGGAAATGAAGCGCACGCTTTTTAGATTATTTATGATCAGTTTGTTCCCTTTGCATTTCATCACATGCTTTTGTATTACGGTTCATACACATTGTAACCAACCCCATTTGCTTCAGCTGTTTCTATGGAAATGATGGTTATAGAATCCGCTGCCTTTCATATTAATTTTCACGGATATCAAAGTATTACATTTTATATTACTGACCTCACCCAGAGTCATCTACTCAGCCGAGGAACCTAGCATGTTAGCTCTCTGCAGATAACCTTCTTAGTGTTAAAGGGGTAGTGCGGCGGTAAGCAATTATTCACTAAATAACACACATTACAAAGTTATACAACTTTGTAATGTATGTTATGTTAGTGAATGGCCCCCTTCCCTGTGTCCCGTCCCCCCCCCCCCCACGCTAGACCCGAAAGTGTAGTGCTCTATACTCACCTGATTCTTGTCGACCCCCGTCCGCCATCTTGGGACAATTGCGGCTGAGCAGCTGATGACGCAGCAGAGGGGGGCCGGCACGAGGGACGGTCGGAGCCCAAAGAGGACATCATTGTCCCAAGATGGCGGACGAGGGTTGACACGAATCAGGTGAGTATAGAACACTACACTTTCGAGTCTAGCGTGGGGGGGGGGGAACACGGGGAAGGGGGCCATTCACTAACATAACATACATTACAAAGTTGTATAACTTTGTAATGTGTGTTATTTAGTGAATAATTGCTTACCGCCGCACTACCTCTTTAATAATTCCTTCATTTACATAGCTTGTCATCACTCCGATCAGTTTCGGCCCCCATCAGGGCTGACAATCTATATTCCATATCCATCTATCTGTAAATTCAGCCATATAAAAAAATACAATTCAAAAATACAATACAATCACCCCAGGACACATAGTATTATCCCAAATATAAATGGCTGATACTTGATTCAGCCCTGACAGGAAGTTGAAAATAGAAAAAAAGTATTTTGTACCCATCTCGCCCCTCTCTCCTGAGACAATGCATCATCCTCTGATGTCACATGATTCTTGACTGCATCTTGTCTCAGAGCTCTAGCCCCACCCCCCTGAATGATGTCATCACCACTGACCAGCCCCTCCAGACATTTGACTGAACTCTCTTAAAGGAGAAGTCTGACCAAATTCATACTTGAAGGAGGTGGGGGGTGGGACAGAATACACAACCTATAGTAAACAGTCCCCGTGCCCCTGCAGCACCACATCGCGGAGCTCCCGGACCCTGCTGCTTGTTATGTTCTCTCTATTTCTTACTACATCATGACATGGCAGAAAAGGGTGGGAGACAGTGGCGTAGCTACTGGGGTCGCAGCAGTCGCCATGGCGACCGGGCCCCAAGCTAGGGGGGGCCCGCCGACTCCTGCCCCCTCTCTCACCACTTTCTGTCACTGCAGTTCACTCCAATCGGCTGTGATATTGACAGCACCGGGTGAACTGCACTAAGCAGGCAGCATATTACAAAAGGCACAGGCAGTGCAGCGGGCACCCTCCCTCCCAGGCCCCCCGCTTTCTAAAGCAAATGCTGAGGGCCCTGACAGTCACTTCCACTCACTGTGTGCAGCAGCAGCAGCAGGCGGCGCAGGCCTCTCTCAGCGCTGACGGCCCGACCCTATTCCATGCTCCAGGAGGAGGAGGAGGGAGATGACAAGAAACACCATAGAGGGGGTTACAGGGCAGTCCCGTCCCCCTGCAGAGGAAGCTCCGCCCACTCAATGCCGAAAATCCAGGAGAGGAGAGGAGGACTATGTATGTGCCTCAGTGTACAGAGCTGTGTGTGTGTGTGTCCCTGTATGAGTGTATATGTGGCTGGCTGTATGTGTATGTATGTATGTATGTATGTGTGTGCCTGTGTGTGTATGTCCCTGTATGAGTGTATATGTGGCTGGCTGTATGTGTATGTATGTATGTATGTGTGTGCCTGTGTGTGTATGTCCCTGTATGAGTGTATATGTGGCTGGCTGTATGTGTATGTATGTATGTATGTGTGTGTGTGCCTGTGTGTACTGTGTGTGTGTGTCCCTGTATAAGTGTATATGTGGCTGTATGTGTGTGTATGTATGTATGTATGTATGTATGTATGTATGTGTGTCCCTGTATGAGTGTATATGTGGCTGTATGTGTATGCCTCTGTGTACAGTGTGTGTGTGTGTGTGTGTGTGTGTGTGTATGTCCCTGTATGAGTATATATGTGGCTGTATGTGTATGCCTCTGTGTACAGCGTGTGTCCCTGTATGAGTATATATGTGGCTGGCTGTATGTGTATGCCTCTGTGTACAGCGTGTGTCCCTGTATGAGTATATATGTGGCTGGCTGTATGTGTATGCCTCTGTGTACAGTGTGTGTATGTCCCTGTATGAGTATATATGTGGCTGTATGTGTATGCCTCTGTGTACAGTGTGTGTGTGTGTGTGTATGTCCCTGTATGGGTATATATGTCGCTGGCTGTATGTGTGTACCTCTGTGTACGGCATGTGTGTCCCTGTATGAGTGTATGTGTGGCTGTATGTGTATGGCTCAGTGTACAGCGTGTGTATGTCCCTGTATGAGTGTATATGTGGCTGGCTGTATGTGTATGCCTCTGTGTACAGCGTGTGTATGTCCCTGTATGAGTATATATGTGGCTGTATGTGTATGCCTCTGTGTACAGTGTGTGTCCCTGTATGGGTATGCCTGACTGTTTGTGTACATAAGACTATGTAAGTGCCTGTTATATAGCCTCTGTGTGTCTCTGGTTATATATGTGCCTGTGTATATGTAAGTGTATGTATCTCTATGTATCTCTATGTCCGTATGTGTATATGGGCCATACAGTATGTGACTATGTGAGCCAAAACAACATAATTCCCTGCAGTGCACATTTATGTGGTGGGGGAGAATTATGATATTTTATGGGGGCTGGTAGGGGGTTTTGTATGCCAGGGCTGCTTTTTAGTGCCAGTCCGGCCCTGTCTCCCTCTCTGTTCAGTTGTATCCGCAATTGCAGATACAACTGAATAGACTTTTGGCAGGAGCCCCCTGCTCCGTCTCCTGCCTCCGGGACTCCTGTTCTGTGTAATACAGGCCGAGCGCTTAGCTCCGCCACCATACACAGAAGCCAGACCTGACCAGAGGAGGACAGAACCCCAGAAAAGGGCAGGAACCTGGACAGGTGAGATTATTATCCCTAGAACTACAACCCCCATCACGCCCTGCTAACAGTCATGATAGGAGTTGTAGGTTGCAGCCTGTGGCTTTCCAAGTTGCAGGACTACACCCGCCATCATGTCCTGCTGACAGGTTATGATGGGAGTTGTAGTTTTTTGGCTGTCAAAGATTGGTACACAATGATTAGAGAATGAAACAGTACAGTCCATTCATTATAGGGGCAGTGGTACAGTACATGAGAGGGAAGCAGTGGTACAGTACATTAGGAGACACAGTGACACAATACAAGAGGTGGAGGCAGTGGCGCAGTACATGAGGAAATAGTGACAGTCCATTAGGACACGGTGCCATATTAGGGGGTTTCACCTTAGATTGATTTGATATAAAGTTTTTTTGCCTCTGACTGCGCCCTCATCAGACGGCATAGGGGGGGCCCCAGGCTAAAATTTTGCACCAGGGCCCATCAGCCTTTAGCTACGCCCCTGGTGGGAGATAGCCCACTCAGCCAGTCAGTGACTACAGCAGTGTCCCACAACGGTGGCTGACCAGCTGAGCGGGGCATCCGTCAGCCAGGTCGTGATAGCAGGATGGGAGAGATGAAGAATCCCAGTGGGGGTTCAGGAGCGGGACGTGTCGCTGTAAGGGCAGGGGGACTGGTAAGTATAGGTTGTTTATTATATTTCCCACACCCCCTGGCCGTTCTGATTTTGTACAGAAAGTGTAAAGAAAATAATAAAAATGTAGGCTTACCTCTCCACACTCCCTGGTGTTTTCCTGCCTTTTCCCTGCAGCCACTGCTAACACTTCTGAACCCATGTCTGCAGCAATAGCCTGCTCAGCCAATCACTGGCTGTGGTACCGTCCCTTCTCAGTCATTGATTGGCTGAGCAGCCTGACACTGCAGAGACGGGTTCAGAAGTGTCAGTGGTGGCTGCAGTGAGCAGGGAATCCCAGAAACAAGTCAGGAGAACACTCGGGGAGCGTGGACAGGTAAGTATCATCAAGCCATGTAGTGTGTAAGTAAGTGTTGATCCAGCAAATCAGCACTCACTTTCCCCCTGCTAATGAGGCCGTGTAATACAGCCCTAAGGGCCCTATTACACAGGACGATTATTGTGTGAAAAATCATTATATCATTCAAATATAAATAGAGATGAGCGAACCGGGTTTGAATTTGAGTCCATCCGAACCCGAACGTTCGGCATTTGATTAGCTGGGGCTGCTGAACTTATATAAAGCTCTAAGGTTGTCTGGAAAACATGGATACAGCCAATGACTATATTCATGATTTCCACATAGCCTTAGGGCTTTATCCAACTTCAGCAGCCACCGCTAATCAAATGCCGAAAGTTCGGGTTCGGATGGACTCGAGCATGCTCAAGGTTCGCTCATCTCCAAATATAAACCATAATAATCTTGTGTGAATGCAGGCAACAATCCGGAAAAAAAAATCAAGTAAATATGGGGAGTTTAGGAAATGTTTTCCTCTTATGGCTGCTCACATTCTTGGTACAAAAGATATTATAAGTCATTGCTACTTATAATTTTATTGTAATGAGGTCAGGCGAACACGCCAAAGACAAGATCAAAGTCCAGAGACTAGTCAGAGATCAAGGTAGAGGTCAGAACTAGTGTTGAGTGAATTTGCCAAGCTGTTCGGGTGCAGCAACGCTCTTCAACCCCAAACGCTTGGCCTTTGATTTCTGGCAGCTAGAGAAGTTGGATGCCACCCTAGGTAGACCTGAAAAACAGATACAGTCTATGCTGTATCTATGTTTTCCTGCCATCCCTAGGATCATCCCTAGGATGGCATCCAACCTCTTCAGCGCCCTAAAAGAGTCAAATGCCAAGCGTTTGGAGCCACAGAATGCTGCCAGAGCTAAGCGATCCAGGTCGAGGTTCAGGTTCGTACTAACCTGAACCATCGGCATTTGACTCCCGCTGTCTTCTCATCTCCCTGAGGAAGTTGACCTAGGCCTATGACCTAGGTTGTATTCCTGTTTTATGGCAAAACCGGGCTTGTGTCCACCTTTCCCACGGAACGGGAAGGCAGGAGATGGTTCGGATTTGTACGAACCTGAACCTCGGCCCTGTTTCCTCTTCTCTAGTTGCTTCACTCGAACAGTTCGGCAAGTTCACTCGACACTAGTCAAAACCAGAAGATTGCAACAGGGTGTGCCATTATCCCAAAACGACAGGCAGAAACCCAGGTAGAAGGGTAAGGACCAAACAGCAAGGCAAATCCAGAAAGGGTTCCGTACTGTTTTCTTAGTTTGACTTCACAGCCTTGTTATGTCAGGAAAGATGCAGCACAATGTGGCACATAATACAGATACTGTTGGGGTTCTGAAGGGGTTATCCAGGATAGGAAAAAGCATAGCTACTTTTTTTTTTTTACAAAAACAGCACCACCCCTATCCTCAGGTGGTGTGTGGTATTACAGTTCAACAAAATGTGTTGCTTCTGAAAGGTAGCAGCCTTGTTTTTCTAAACCTACATAATCCCTTTAAGCCTACATGATATTTTCTCTGTAATCATTTCAAAACGCTGCACATAATAATGGAGGTGTGTTTATAATGTTTCCTATACTGATATATGCGGTAGGGAACAGCTGTTTCACCGTGAAACATATCATAAATCTTCCATCAGGGATTTTACTTGTACTCTTAAAGCTTTGCTAGAATATAATCCTCCTGATCATATACGGACACAACCAGTTCATATCGCTTAGTAAACACAAGGCATATCAGTACAGGCAGAATGTAATAACACAACGCATACAATCCATGACATTGATTCATTATCATTCAAAATCAAACAAAGAATGTTGGAAATTGGATTTTATTTTATAATAAATTATGTAATATTATACTTTAATGCATGTTTAATCAGGGATTGCACAGGATAAGGGGAAAAAACACCAGCATTTTTTCCCCAAAAGTAGCACTATTCAAAGCCGAGGTTGGTAGTGGGGCTAAAAACAATGGGGCGGGGCCTAGAGGATCTGTTCTCTAGGCTTTCCATAGATGAGGCTCCTGCCCAGGGTACAGAGGAAAGGCGGGGAGCACGTGTTGTAGGCTCCGCCTCATTGACAAAGTTGCATGACATGACAGGGATGTTTGGGAGAGTTTTTATTTCCCATTTTTACATCCAAGGTTGATAGAACCTGAATACGTAACTTTACCTTATTTTACTATGACTTCTATGTCTTTTATCCTTGTTCTATCAACTACTAGTTTGTGTAATTTCTTTACTGCACTTTACTACTAATTTCTTTATCCTTGTTCTATCAACTACTAGTTTGTGTAAATTCTTTACTGCACTGTTTCGCTGTACTGCAATGTATCATTGATTGTCATATATGTCTTGCTTAGTAACAATACATAAACCATCCATAAATAAGTATATTTAATGAACTGAGAAAATAATTTTTGGCTTTTTTTTTTTTTTTTTTTAAATTTCCATTTAACTATATTTAAAAAATAATCCTGAAATCTTTCAGTTTTTATTCTAATCACTAAGGGCCCTAATAGGGTATGTTCATACTGAGTAAATCAGGCAAAATCCCGTCTGCCTCAGTGTGCCATAGCCTGTCTATGGGCGAGCGTGCGCACCTCCGCTGCTGCCGCTGTCCGCTCAAGGAAGTAAAATGTTACTGCATCGAGCTGAGAGCGGCGGCAGCAGAGGAGTGCACGCTCTCCCATAGACAGGCTATGGCACACTGTGGCAGGCGTTCCGCCTGATTTACTCAGTGTGAACATTACACGGAGTGATAACTGCCTGTATAAGCCCGATTCAGCCAATTATCACTCTGTGTAAAGGGGACAACAATCAGCTGATCGACTAATTGTTTCTTTAGGCCAAGACTTAAAATCATCGGCCGCTGGCCATGAATCGCTATGTGAAATAGCGATGTGCGGCTGACAATTGCACGAACAGTTAATACTTTACCTGTCCACGCTTCCGGTCTTCTCCTGTGCTTTTTACGCGCCCAGCACCGCGTGCTGCAGCTTCAGAGAGGCCTGTCTGAGCTGACAGGCTGTTGAGCCAATCACAGCCCGTGTAGTAAGACCCTAAGTTGAAAACCAAGCTGAGACTTCTGTTCTGTCTTTGATGATAAGGAGAAGACTACGGAAATAGATAGATAGAGAAGACAATAGCAGCCCTCTGGGACTTATTTCATGAATCACTGTAAAAAATAGGTTTATTAGTATGTAGGCCATAGGTTATATCTGTGCCAGGATTACTACTTCTTCAAGCAATCTCGTTCAATAATTTAACTGGTGATATGTAAAGTATTAATAATACTACTGTTTCTAGAAAACTTACCCTATGCTCCCCGTGTATCAAGTTATGTTTTTATATATTTAATTGGATTTTGGTATAAGTCCATGCCCTAATACCCTTGTTGTTTTGTTTAAAGAAGTTGGCCACTTTATAGTAAAATTGTTCAGTGTACAGTACTGATAAATGTACTCACAGCGCTTACTGACAGCAGCTTCCTGTGTACCTCATAAAATCAGGCTCCCCTCCTCTAGACTGTGCTGTCCTACCCTGTGGTGATTCAGTGTACAAGATGGCCGACATGGAGAAGCATGTGACCATGCCCCCCCCCACTCCACTCCACACACCACCACTAAGCCCCTATGGAGGACACAGAGAGGAGGGCATCACCGGTGATCTTTTAGATTTTCGACATGCTCTCCACCTGCTAGTGGGCATAATTCATAATAAATCAGGTGTTGGGGAGGTCACTTCTCTTCTTTGCCTTACTGTGCCTCCATAATCTCAAAACCTGGCACATTTTAGAGAAAAGGTGCAGATTTTTGTGCAAAGCATTGTTTGTGTAAAAATCGGCGTCTGTTCCCTGACATACACCAGGTGCACTTATGCTATAACTCCTCCCACTATTTTTCATTTTGAACCTTATAAATACCTAACTGCCAACCTGGTAGGAGATGGAGCCATAGGACTCTATGACAAAGCCTGCTGACAAACAACATCGGCAGTTTTATTGTCAGGTACAGAGACATAGTTTTTGCCTGATCCAAATCTGGAGCAGGCAACTTACAATTGTCAAGTAGTCTAGAAGTAGAGTCTAGATTTATGACGGCCATCTGCAATGATTGTCCTTAGAGCTTATTTCTAAAAACTGCAAATGATAGCTTAACCAGACAATGTAATTGTTTAAAAGGGATCATTTCTCTAAACTGGTAAAAGAAGAACAAGGCCAATGCCCCCTAGCAACCTTTTAAAAATGGCACAAATTAGTACAAAACAGCACAAATGCCCTCCAGTCTGTACCACACTTACAAATGGTGCAAATTATGCCTTAAAATAGCACAAATGTAAATCCTGTATGCTTCAAAATTTATGACAGTTTCTATGCCATTTTTTTTAAACAAAAAAGTGTTGTAAAGGCAAAATGCATAATATAGACCACTTTCTATTTAGAACAATTTTGATAAATTCCTCCCATTAAACCAATGGATGATTAGGGCAATAAGCAAACAGTATAACGCAATGACCCACATTGATAAACATTGGTGTATTTTGCATCAATTAGAGACCGCGTAGAAGATGAAGAATATGCCTAATTTTCAAAAAAGACACGTATTTCTTAATAAATACGGTGAATTTAGAATTTTCTCACTGTTCAAATTTCATTATGTCTGCTATGCACAGCTGGACATGTCCTTCATTGATTTTTTTTTTTGATTTTTTTTTATCACTACTTTTCAAAAGTTAAACGTGCATTTACATAAATATTACATAAATTACATAATAATTTGAGACTATGTATTATCTGTTTACGACGAGAATTTCAAGTAGACTGATGATGGATAGCTGTAAAAATATCAATGCTCATAGATGTAGGCTTTAATCATGTGGTTATGAAGGTTTTTAATAAACGACAGGGAGGCATTTTAAGCAACTAAGCTATTTATTAACCATTTCGCCATCTGGTTCAGAAATGAGCAGATTATATTTCAAATACTAATACAAGTACATAAAGTCATGTTACGAATGAGTTAATTTTTTTTTTCTATATTACGTCTAACAAAAGATTATGTATTTTTTTTTCTCTTGTAGCTGTTCTTTTCATCCAGCCACTCTATGCCATCTGGGCCTGTTTCCGCTCCTGTCCATCAAGCTGTGTTTGTACTCAGGAACGAAACTGCTCCGTTTTATGTGATCGAATAGGACTCCTAGAGATCCCTAGTGAATTTCCATGTGAAGCTTCCTTTATTAATCTAGATAAAAACAATATCAAATTTCTTTCCGAGCGCGCTTTTGGGACTTTGCCTTCGTTAAAATCTCTGTCACTGAGCCACAACAACATATCATTCATCACTCCTGGGGCATTCAAAGGATTGCCCAATGTGATAGAGCTCAAAATGGCCCATAATGAGTATATTCGATATCTGCACACCCGAACCTTTTCAGCTTTAAAAAAACTAACAAAATTAGACTTAGCAGACTGCAATTTGTTCAGTATCCCTGATAGACTTTTCGTTGATCTTCCATACCTACGTGAACTTATGTTTTTTCAAAACAACTTTCGGAGAATTCCAGGAGCTATCCGAGGAATGCCGAGCTTGACGCATGTCTATTTGGAAAGTAACAGGATTGAGGCTGTGGCTTATAATTCTCTACAAGATATACCAAATCTAACCTATCTTAACTTACAAGACAATAAAATAAACGTGATCCATGATAAGTCTTTTCAAGATTGTCAGAAAATGGAGTATCTTTTTCTTAATGACAACTTGCTATACGAGTTACCGGAAAATTCCTTTAAAGGTCTCAGGAAACTAAAGATGTTAAACTTAGGTGGAAACTTTATTCGAAACGTCTCAGGTGTTTGGTTTCAAGATTTAGTGGAGCTGGAAGTCCTTTACTTAGACCGAAATAAGATAAGCTACATTGAAGAAGAAGCTTTTGAAAACCTGACAAGCTTAGTGTCTCTCCATCTGAATAGCAACAACTTGACCACTTTACCCTTTGAGGTCTTTAGACCGGTGTATTTCATAGGAAGGCTATATCTTTTTAAGAATCCATGGGAGTGTGACTGTAGGATTGAATGGCTGAGAGAGTGGATGGAGAACTACAAGCTTGTTCGAGATATACCATGCTCTTCACCATCGTCATTGGCAGGCATTGACCTCAGCAGTGTTTTCTTTCAAAAATCCTCTGAAGGAGTCTGCCTCGATCCAACAGAGCAAAATTTTACTTACTATATTCCCCTTCCTACAGAACAACTTGAGTCTACAATGGAATCAAAACTAAGTAGTCTGATCTCTAAACTACTTTTGCCCAGTGGAGGCCATGAAGATCTTGGAAACATGACAATGAATTTTGATAACAGTACAGAGACCAGCAAGACCTCTACAGTTCAATCAACACTGAATGTAGCTTCCTTACTGTTCCTTGTTTTTTACATTAATTATACTTTAGGTTGTCAATAAGGATATCACAACTAGTGCCCCAAAGTGACAGCTTAATATCTGCTTACTCATTTTCATATATGAGCCATTCAGTTCTATCTTTATAGTTTTAGCCTTTTAGCTTTTGCTGAACCAACTATTTTGCAAAGTACAAAAACATTCCTTGTGTGATTACTTTGTAAATAAATATAAACAATTCTATTTTATTTATTTTGAAAAGAAAACAGACAAGGGACGCCTCTGGTGCAGTATGGTTAGGGCAGTAAAGTTTATAACAGGGTGCAATAAGACGCACTCACCTAAGTAGGTTGTGCAAGAAGATGCTGAGGTCCAAGGAGGGCACCACCGAGACGGGTAAAAGCATGCAAGGAGGTAATCCACAAGGGATAACTGGATCACTGTTGCAAATAAAAATACAGTTTGATGTCACTGCACCCAGGTCTCTACGGTGACTGGATACTCCATACAGACATCTGCGCTGATCCTTTCAAGTGGGGTTTTTGGTCCAGTGATCCCGTGTGGATTACCTCCTTGCATTTTATTTCTTAATAATTGACTTTAGTAGAGAAGATGATGATCACTGGTACACGTTGTACAAATAATCCAATAGGTATCTAACCGAACGTGGATGTAAGACTGTATTATCCAGTGGTTATCCAGCGTTCAAAAACATGGCCACTTTGGGCCATGTTTCCAGTCTCCAGTTTGGGTGCAGGTTTTGCAACTCTGTTCTATTGAAACGAATGGAGCTTAATTGCAAACCGCACCTGAACTGGAGACAAGAGCCAGGCTGTCTCTGGAAGAAAGTGGCCATGTTTTTCTATTTCTTGATATCGCCTTTAATAGTAAATTACTGGCAATGGAACTGCTTTGGGCTGGAAACATACTTTAGTTTTTTATGCAGTTTTTTATGCAAATACCAGTGGATGGAAAAAAAAGAACAACAAATATCAGGAATCCCTTCTGACTTTGGATCATAAAACTGCATCTAAAATGGAGTAAAAAAATGTGGGTGTTTAAAAAGTCTTAGAACTACATCTCTTAGAAACTCCAGTGTTCATTGTGTTTTTAGTTACATTGTGCTGTTGTTTCTACCTTTAATGTCATGTAGTTTTCTGGTACTTTTCAGCAAAAGAACATCTTAAAGAGTCACTGTCGTATTTTTTTTTTTTTGCAGAAATCAATAGTCCAGGCGATTTTAAGAAACTTTGTAATTGGGTTTATTAGCCAAATCTGCCATTATCTGCATGTAAAAAGCCTTTTCCCAGGTCCCCCCCTCCTTCCTCTTTTTCATCCACTCTGAAAAATCTGAAAATTGTGACTTGTTGCAGGAGACGTCCCCTGTCTGCTCTAGGGAGAGGGGAGGGGGGAGGAGGAAGGAGGGAGTTAGCCGGCAGCAGAAAGCAGATAACAGAGGATTACAGGCAGGGAGCTGGGTGACAGCTGTAATCTGAGCTCAGACAGGTCACTGGTGACTGTCCAAGAAGATAACGGTGAGATATTTGTAGATTAACTCTTTGTTGTCCTGTTTTGGTCTTTTCTTTAGCTCTCTCCATAGGAGAACAATGAAGACAGTGGGGAGAGCTTCAAACTGCTTTTTTATGATAAAAATGCATTTTTCGGATAATAAACCCAATTACAAAGTTTCTTAAAATCGCCTGGACTATTGATTTCTGCAAAAAAAAAATTCACGACAGTGACACTTTAAGCCAGGGGAAAAAAAAGAAGTAACCATGGTGCTCCATAACAAAACTTGGAAGAAGGCCCCACTCTTTCAGCAGCATCAGACTATGAAAATGTATTATTTTAGAGTTGGCACTACTGTGCAATCCACAATATAGTCCACATTGGTTAGTCACCACAGTGCAGAGATATAGGTTGGAGTCTGTAGTGGTGCTCAGCTCAAGTAGATTTACAGTTCATCATATACAATATAGAAGAAAAGCGGCACCCTCCCCAAAAAAAAATTTAGGTAGGTGGTGATGACTGTATTGCAGAGAAAGGGGTGAGATCAGAAAAACAGTCATTGCCGCCATGTAGTTTTGCATTGACTAATTTTATGGATCTAGAAATAAAATGATTTTTTTTTTTTTTTTGATGGTAAGTGACACTTTTCTCTTTCTATATTGTAGAGATTAATACACAATGTCATGTCACAGCCTGAATAATATACACGATAACGGGGGGCAGGGGGGGGGGGCATAGGCCACATAGCAGTCGCGTGCTCTGCCTATATGGTAGCTACACCACTGGTCTGGCATTTGCAGTTTAGACACTGTTTTAGATACTCCTGCGGTAAACCACTACTGACATTTCCAGATATGAGATATGAGCTGAGATATGCATTACCACGGAGAAATAGAAACCTACCCTCCATTTAATGAATGGTTCACTAATCAGGTGTCATGTTACCGACGGCTACATAAAAGAAATGAAATAATGCAAAGACAAAACAAAATGATAATTTCTTCGAGGGGAGGGCTGCAAGTTTAAGAGTCATTGGTTTCAATATGTCACAATGGGCACCAATTTTGTCGTTTCACGCCGATGATAGGAAAGGAGGAAGAGTGAACCCTGGTCTCACATGGTGATTGTTATGCAACAGACGGGCACGTAGTCTAATCTGCTCAAATAGAATTCTGTAATTTAATTTCAATGTGAGAACTTGTCATGCTCCATTTGTTCAATGATTCGAGCTCTGACATGATGTGCATTATAGATCCATCTACTAATTTTATCGCACTACCTACAACCGCTCGCCTCCAAAGACAATAAAAGCCGAACGTGTTTGTTTCTAGTAATGTTGTCAGGTCAGGGAACAGCGGGCCATAAAATTACTCGACAAGTTAGTAAATTTACATGATATCATATCAAAAATCACCTTCTTTAATCTCTGCCAAGGTTCTTGTGTAACCGTGACCTATTCTCCACAGATGACAGGAGCAAATGGCAGATGTTGGAGAAGTGCTTGGATGACCTGTTTAATGCATTATGTTCAATGACTTTTGCTTTCCAGGCTATTTATGATGGCAGTAATCCTCTTAAACACTAAATTCATACTTGTATTATGGAGGGATGCTTTTCTAAAGCGCTTATTCTACTAATGGAATGAAGTAACCCTTATTGTACTGGCAACAAATGAGCCTTGCTGCAGAGTAGGAAATCCTTGGAGGAGGTTTTACATTGCTATTTTAACCATTCTAAATCAGTCTCATATTAAACAGCGATTGCAAACTAAAATTGGCTCTCATGCCTTCTGCCTGGCTGCCGATTCGGAAATTCTGTGTCATTTCTCCATTGACCAATAAACTTTTGGATCTCGATACATTACAGGAAAATGAGAACATTGGGGAAATTACAGAAAATGTGAATTATCATTATGAACGGCATTGTCTGACATAAGAGATACTGTATTCATTGTTTAATGAAGAGGCCGGCAATCGCTGGAACCAAACACTTAGCACTGAAGCCTGACATTTATTCAGCTTAAAATCTATGCAATAAATAAGGTCAGGAGCTTAATGGAATTTAAAGGGGTCGTCCAGAATTAGAAAAACATGGCTGGTTTCTTCTAAAAACAGCACCATACCAGTCCACAGGTTGTTTCTTCTATTCACTTCAATTGGGTTGAGCTACAGCAGGCATGGGGAACCTTTGGCCCTCCAGCTGTTGCAAAACTACAATTCCTATCATGCCTGACATTGACTTGTAGCAGTCTCTCTCTTCGCTCACTTTTTTTCTTTACCCACGTCCCGTATTCCATGAATCCTACAACAGGGAAGCTCTGTAGTGGACTCTTTTCCCGCCTGGCATCATGATGAATCAATATGATACCGGGAGTCGGGAAAGGTCTTGACTATTTGCGGCATTGTAATGAAGGCTGCATTGTTTGGGCCTTGTGAGAAAATCTGATGTAGTTTTAGGTCAAATTCATGCAGAAATATAGAAATTTCTATCAAGTCCCAATGTATGTAGAATATGCAGTTTGGCAGAGAAAAATCAGCTTGTGTTAGTATTGCGAGAATTCACACAGCCCACCAAACAGGCCTAGTGAGTTTACATCAGTATGAGGAATAAGCATGTCTGAAGAACCAATATCATCAATATCTGCTGCTTAATGTAAAGTACAGTCAATGGATTAACAGTAGAGATGAGTGCGACTCAAGAATGCGAATCGGATCGAGGCATTTAAATACTGGTGGCTGAAGCAGTTACATACAGTCCTGGAATACATGGATACATTCTTTTCCAGTACTCCCTAGGGCCGGGATGGCGAACCTATGACAGCCTAGCCATATTGGCTGACACGCGGCCGCATACAGAGAAGTATGGGGCCGCGTGCTGAGAAGGACTCCAGCACAGTTCGGGTGGCGCTGCAATAACAGCAGCCGCAGTCTCTGCAGTGCTCCCTAGCCTGGCTTTCCCCATCTACTGCTAGATGGATGCTCCTTGTGACCTGGCACATTTTGCTGTTTGGATGCATGCACTGCAGCGGCACCACACTCCTGATTGCCTACACAAGCAAAGCATTCCCTCCTAAAGAACGGACAGGACCAGACCGGTGAGTATGCTGGGGTGGGGAGAGGTTTCCAGATGAAGGGATTGGGGGGGACAGGGGGACTGGGGCGTTTGCACTGGTGAAGGGGACAGGGGAACTGGGGGTGTATGCTGGTGAAGGGTAGAGGACTGGGAGTATATATTTTTGCTATCGTAAATATAAATATCGCAAAATTATGTTTACATTTTGTCGAAGTGACACACCACCCGAATTATGCTTGTTCTTTTTGCTGAATTTTGACACACCAAGCTGAAAAGGTTGCCCCATCACTGCCCTCGGGCTACATCCAACATGGTCAGCCACCGATATTCAGATGTCAAGCGACCTGACGTGAGCATTCTCGAGTTACTCTCATCACTAAATAAAAGTACTTATGAATGGTGAACAGAACCCATAGTCATAAGGGTCTGCAGAGAGTCATGATGTTATTTTATTGTCTAATGCTACAGTGTTCACTGATCTAAAGAGAATACTGGCTGGGAATTGATTAGTGACCATAGGCAACACCATTGCTTTTATAGTAATGCATTTACAGACTGCACTGTAACAAGATCAAAAGTCTTTTCTAAAGCTAAAGGGGCTATGAATAAAACCTAGTAAAGTGTATACAGAACCCTAATTTACTTGAGAAATCGATACAGGAATCCCAGTGTTTCTCTCCAGATGCTGAAAGGTAGCTACAAGAAACAAAGACTGATCTGGATGCCTGCTGAGATCTTTCTGAAGGAAAGACTCCCCTCCTCAGCGTGAGTAACTTCTGTGCTCACTTTTTAACGATACATATTTATGATTTTATCAGATGTAAAGTTCGCTCTCCTATTTTTTTATATTTTTTTGTTTGGTATTTCGGAGACCGGGGAACTGGGAGTTCACACCGGGAGGATCGCAGCGAGCCTTGCATAAGTATCTTTGGGCGTGTTACTTTTAGGAGTGGTGAAATCCTCACCACTCACCAAGTGTAAGTTCACCATTTCTAAGGACTAGTTCACACAGAAGACTTTACCGCTCCCAAAGTTTTTTTTTTTTTCTTCCTTTTCTATTTTCTAAAGCTAAGAAAGAGAATGAATGTGTAGTGCTATGTAATTGTAACCACGTGATAATAGGTACTGACTTTTTTTCTCTCTATGAATACTTGGTCTGCAGGGTGGGTATTAGGCGGGGTGCCATCATGGGCTTAAAGAAAATAAATTAACATTTATGCTTACCTTATGATGGCACCCCTGGACAATTGACTAGGAATATCCCGCCTAGGGTGGGGGGGACCACTGCTTGTAAAACCCCACGACCAAAGGTAAGATCATCAGTAGAGGAGAGCTGTAGTCTGTAGTGTGTAAAAAAAAAAAAAAAAAAAAAAAAAAAAAAAAGGTATGGGGCGTGCTCCAGGTGGCAATTCTACAGATTTGGTCTATGGGCACTGATGCTATTTCTGCTCAGGTGATAGCTATCGCTTTTGTGGAATGAGCACCAAACCCTACCAGGACACCCTTCCCACTGATCTTGTAAAGGCCCTATTCCAAGAACGATTATCGGCCGTATTTGGCCGATAATCGTCCAGTGGAATAGAAGGCAACAATTATCAGACATTGTTCTTGTCGGCTGATCGTTGCGTTGTTTGTCTTTCAAACATGTAGAAAGACAAATGACTCGTACAGCAACGATCTGCTGCCGTCACTCCGTGGAGTACGAGCGGTGGCAGCACACCGTTCCTGTATGCTATGGGCTGCCCGGACGATCTAGCAATCACCCGGGCGGCCCCCCCTTTAGACTCACCTGCTCACTGCTGCTGCGTGTCATAGTGTTGGCAACGAGCAGGGAACGAGGAGCAAACTAGCGCTAATAGCACTCATTTGCTCCTGTCAGTCGGTCCGTGGAATAGGGCTATAGCTTGCTTCACCCACCTAGCAATTGTCTGAGAGGTAGCTGCTTCTCCTCCATTTTTCCCCTGAAAGGAAATAAGAAGATTGTTGCTTTGTCTCCATTCCCTAGTGATGTCCAGGTAATGTAAAATAATGCGTCTGACACCTAACGTATGGAAGAAAGATTCTGTCCTTAGTTGGGTTATTACAAAATGAGGGAAGAATAACTTCCTGGGACCTCTGGAAGTCGGAAACCACTTTCGGGAGAAATGCAGGGTCAGGGGAGAGTATGATCCTGTCATCCCTAACCGTAATATAGAGAAAGCTCTGATCTCACTAACTCTCCTAGCAGAAGTGATTGCTGGTAAGAAGGCTAACTTCCAAGACAGAAACCTTATCTGGGAATCAGACATAGGCTGGAATGGAGATAAGGTTAATCCCGATAAAACTACGTTCAAATCCCAAGGAGGAAGTCTAGATCTCCGAGTGGGACACAATCATACAGACCCCCTGACAAATATTTTAACCCAGGGTGGTCTGCGAGCCTATAGTCGAACAGCATACTAAGTGCGGAAATCTGAACCTTAATTGTGCAAGGCCTTATATGTTTCTTGGGACCCTCCTGCAAGAAATCTAAAATTAATGCAATGTTAGGAGATGCTAAGACATTAATCTTCTGTTGGATACAATACCAAATCCCCGAGACCAACATTTTCCTCAGCCAGGAAAACCACTCCCTTCTTGGCCAAAAGGGTGCAATTAGAATGATGTGGGACCTGTCCTGTGTGATCTTTCAAATCACTCTTGGTAACAGTCTGATAGGTGGAAATGCTAATAGAAGACCCTCTGCTGAGCTACAGCATCCAGGGCTGTTGGTCTGTCCCTCAGGCAGAGGGAGTAGAACCTTTGAAGCTTCCTGTTCAATGGCGTAGCGAACAGATCTACAGTCTGGGTCCCCCATAGCTGGCCGATCTGCAGGAACACCTCCTGACACAATTCCCACTCCCCCTGGTTCAGCTGATGTAGTTAGAAAGTCAGTGCTTGAATTGTCCATTGTCCTTACAGGTGTTCTTCTCCTCTACAGTAAACAGTGTTCTGTACAGATCATTTCTCACTGCCTGGACCCAGTTGGAAGCTGCAAATCCCTGCTTAACCCTTCCTCGCTGGGCTGAGCACACTGCACCATTAGAGGTTCAGTAAGCGGTGATCTGTACAGATCTATCTCTCATATAGGCATTGCCAATCTAAGCAGGCACCCTCATGATTAACCTTCCCCTGCTGCCAAGTGCATTGCCACTCTTCTCTTTTGGGGCCTGACAGCAAGATCTATTAATGGGGCAAATAATATACTGAAGTATGATACTGGTGTCTATGATATGCTGGAGGCCCGACACTGGGGTTCATAATATGGTTGCACCCAATACTGGGGTCTATAATATTGCTGGGCCTGTTACTGGGGTCTCTATGGTGTCGGTATTTGACACTGGGGTCTATAATATGCCGGAATTGGATACTGAGGCCTACAATATGCTGGCGTTCTGATACTGGGGTCTATAATATGCCGGAATCGGATACTGAGGCCTACAATATGCTGGCGTTCTGATACTGGGGTCTATAATATGCCGGAATCGGATACTGAGGCCTACAATATGCTGGCGTTCTGATACTGGGGTCTATAATATGCCAGAATTGGATACTGAGGCCTACAATATGCTGGCGTTCTGATACTGGGGTCTATAATATGCCGGAATTGAATACTGAGGCCTACAATATGCTGGCGTTCTGATACTGGGGTCTATAATATGCCGGAATTGAATACTGAGGCCTACAATATGCTGGCGTTCTGATACTGGGGTCTATAATATGCCGGAATTGAATACTGAGGCCTACAATATGCTGGCGGCCTGATACTGGGGTCTATAATATGCCAGAATCGGATACTGAGGCCTACAATATGCTGGCGGCCTGATACTGGGGTCTATAATATGCCGGAATCGGATACTGAGGCCTACAATATGCTGGCGGCCTGATACTGGGGTCTATAATATGCCGGAATCGGATACTGAGGCCTACAATATGCTGGCGGCCTGATACTGGGGTCTATAATATGCCGGAATCAGATACTGAGGCCTACAATATGCTGGCGTTCTGATACTGGGGTCTATAATATGCCGGAATTGGATACTGAGGCCTACAATATGCTGGCGTTCTGATACTGGGGTCTATAATATGCCGGAATCGGATACTGAGGCCTACAATATGCTGGCGGCCTGATACTGGGGTCTATAATATGCCAGAATCGGATACTGAGGCCTACAATATGCTGGCGTTCTGATACTGGGGTCTATAATATGTTGGGGGTCAAAGCTAAAGTATCTGTGGAATTTTTCTCAAATGTTAGCCATTATGCACCATGACTGAATACCACAACCATATCCATATCCATAAGTAACACCAAAATACCCGAACTGAAAAGAATGATCACTATATTGTAATGCAACATTTATACCATACTTTGACCGAATACAGTGATCACATAGTGACCAGATAATAAATATGCAATCTTTAGCATACCAGCTACTGCAGAGGGAACAAATTAACCCCTTCCCACCCTCAAAATTATTTTTATTCATGCTTACATCTGTTATCTGTTGTGATTCAGACATTATCTGTAGTGTTTTTAACATAGCTGTATGAGGTCAAATTGTGTTTTTAATGTAAATGTATTTTTTACCATATAATGTAGTGCAAAAAAAACCAAAACCTGACTGGACAGGCCGGGGTGCTGTCACGGGCGGGGGTTGGGGGTTGCACTGACACATACATTGCTGCACATAAACCTCTGCAGCGCTTACAGCTCAGACCTCAGACAGGGAGATGCCATGTCTGGTCCAGGGCAAGTAGAGGTCAGTTTCCCGACGGCAGAGGCAGTATTTTTACGGTATAACGCCCAGCCCTAGGTAGTAGTAGTTGTTGTGCACAGTCTTTAATTGCTCCATGGTGCCCATGTTGTGTTCCGTGAATGAAGAGAGCTCTGTTCCATAGCTTTCCCCATACTGCCTTAAAGCGATACTGTATCCACCCACTCACCTCCCCATGGTCCATTTGATGAGAGTAAGGGCCCTATTACACGGCAATAATCGGCCTGATTCAACCGATTATTGGTTCGTGTAATACAGACAACAATCAGCCGATGAAATGATTGGCTGATCATTTCTTTAGGCCCAGACCTAAAATCATCATTGCTGCGTGTAATAGCCATGTGCGGCTGATGATTGCCCAAACAGTTAATACTTTACGAGCCTGCGCTCCCGGTCTTCTCCTGTGTTGTGTATGCTCGGGAGCGTGGACAGGTACAGTATTTTAGTGTTTGGGCAAAGGCTGCGTGGACATCCCTAACGATGTCCGTGCAGCCCTTGCTAAACGATTATCTTGCCGTGTAACAGGCCCAGTAAACGAGTGTTTAAAATATTGATCGGACCTTTGTCAGCCAGTCTAATAGTACCCTAAGGTACGTGGAAGGCCTGTGACGGAGTCCCCATAGGGGAACTGTATGAAACAGGGAACGTGGCCTAAGTCCTTCCTGGTCACGTCTTTTAAAATGCTCCCAGAGTCTTGGTTAGGGTAAAATATGATCTTTTAAAAATCATCAGGAGCCAGGTCAATGAGACGTGGCCTAGAGTGTTTGTGCCCTAGGCCAGCAAGGCCTCTCTTTTCTCCCCTCCCTTATCATCATTAGGAACACCCCTAGCCAGGATTTCTCCTATTCATTGCTTCTCTAAACAGTGCGTATGCCACACCTTATTGACTCGGCTTCTGCTAATTAAAAGATAATTTTTTTTTACCCTAACCAAGACACATTTTAAAAGACATGACTGGGAAGTACTGACACTCAAACGGCATTACCAGCGGCTTGGAGGTGGGTGCAGTATCACTTTAATGTTGTTACGTCACAGTATGTGCGACACACATTGTTAATAAGGGCCCTATTCCACCGGACAATTATCGTTTGCATAATCATTAACGATCTCACACGACCGCTATTGCAAAAGACCTGAAAACGTTCACTCTTTTCCATGGAACAATAATTGTTACTTATGATCGTAATTGTGATCCATTGACTCTGTGTTCCATTGCCTGCTGGAGGAATCGCTCAGTGACAGGTATGAGGGGTGGCCCCCAGCTGCTAATAGCAGTCAGAATGTGCTGGGCATGGAACGGGCGCAAGTCCTGCGCTCACTCCATTCTCTGTTGAAGTCACTAGAAGCACCCATAAAAACAACACTTAATATATGATCATCATCAATACTTTTTGTCAGTTACAAGTCAATAACATACGCACTTCTTTCTGCACTGTGGATGTTTACCCATACTGTAAAGTAGTAACGTTACTCTCGTGTGTCACTGATTTTGAGATTTTGTTTGAAATAGTGACTTGGAAAACAAATCAGAACATATTTTATTAGTAATCAATGCAGAGTCCCTGGTACTCCTCTCACCTGCAGAATACTATATTTATTGGTCATTTTGGTCTGACTGTGGGGAGAATGATTTAGCATCACTCAGCTCATTCTGTGTCTGCTTTACCAGTTGTTATTTCTCTTTGGGATTTTTAATTACTTGTAGACATCGTTCAGGGTGATGGTTATTACCTCAGAGTTCTATTTCACAGAAGGTTGTCAGGAAAAAAAAAGGTCTTCAAATTAAATTTCAAATGCTGTATGTTCTCATTGGTTTTATCTTGTAGCAGTGGAGGTGCCGCCCTTGAAAAATAAAATATGGATGTTGCATATAAAACTACCTGTCTGGTGCACATTTTACATTCAAAAATACCGTAATGCTGCTCACAGCCATCAAATAAAATGGACGCCCTGCTATACTCTATAGTTATAGATTCATATTCTAGCATCAATTGAGTTTTCTGAAAATGCTGAATTTACTTAATGTCCTATTGAAAAGTTTTACATGCCCAACGAGATTTTCTGAGAATTTCTGAATAAAAAAAAAAAAGTCCACCCTGCTGTTCTGTTTACTTCCCTGTGTGACATGGCCTCCTGGCTCTGCTGATGACCGTAATAACACATTGTAACTTATGGTGCGTTTACGCGGAGCGATTACCATTTGAATTTTCAGGATAACGATCGCATTTGAGCGATAATCGGCTCGTGTTAACAAGCAAATGATCAAGTCGCTCATTGTGATCTTTCAACATGTCCTCAAATCTTCGTTGGTCGTTCGCTAAAAATTCGCAGATCGCTTTGTGTAAACAGTCTTTCAAAGATTCACCCTGTGTGTGATGGGCTTAAGCGATCTTAAAAACGATTTTTCTAACGCTTTATCTCTTTGTCTAAATACTGACTGTTATAAAAACCAAATTGTTCCTTCAAAATTGTTAAATGAATGATTGGGCGAATAATCACTCCGTGTAAACGGACCATTACGGATTGGCTGTTGTGTGTTCAAAAGATGTAAGAAGTAGTCTAGCGAAATTTAAAAAAAGGCAAAAAGCCAGGGGGCGAAGGAAAAAAATAAAAGTATTTTTTACCCATCCCTGTAGCCCCGTTCCTGGTGACAGCTGCCGGTGACCTGCACCGTCACTGACTGAGTGGGTAATCACTCTGCAGATGGAAGATCCAGGTATGTGACGTACCCGGATTCCAGCCGAAAATGACATCCAGCAGCGGGACCTGGGAGCGGCGCTACAGAGGCACGGGGAACGTGCTCCCTCTGACTTCCTCTTTTTTCAATTTTACAGGACTTTTCCTTTAAGATGAAACAAAATTCTAATGTTAAACATGTGAAAGTCTCCCACACAACTAACAAGTTACCTACCCCCCTCCTCTGGTCTGCGGCTGGGCAGAAGTGCTGGACCACCTGGCCTTCTGGTCACTTCATCTTCAAGGTATCCATGGCTGCTGCTCAATGGAGACGGTGAACATATATTGCAATACAACAGTAAGGGCCCTATTCCACCGGACAATTATAGTTTAGATTATCGTTTAATCGTTCGAATCTAAACGATAATCGTTTGGTTGAAATGCAGTTAACGATTAACGACCGAACGACAAATTGTTGATCGCTTTATAAGACCTGGACCTATTTTTATCGTTGGTTGTTCGCTAAACGTTCGCATTGAATAAGACATTGTTCGGTCGTTCGCAATAGATACAAACGCAATAGCGAATAAATAGCGAAGAAAAAACGATCGCAATTACGATCATAAGTAACGATTATCGTTCCATGGGAGTGAACGTTTTCAGGTCTTTCACAATAGCGGACGTTTGAGATCGTTAACGATTATGCAAACGATAATCGTCCGGTGGAATAGGGTCCAAAGATAACGGGGAATCATTTCAAGGTATTTCAGTACAGAAAATCAACAGGAACTTTTTTTTTTTGGTACGCTTATAAAGCGAAAAAAATTTCTGTGCATATGAAATATATACATGTATATGTATAAACATTTATCTTTAGGAGCAGAGCCTGAAAGCCTCTATACACAATTTGATCCATCCAGGCTGCAGCAGATCCCTCGGCCGGGGCACATTTTTGAAGGAGCAAATCTCACAGGTCATTCCTGCATATCCCAAGCACGATCAATGGTCTGTTTAGTTTGGGGAGGAAGGCAGCATGCAGAATTGTTACCTCCCCACCACTCCCTAGTGATCAGAGCCTGACAATATGAAGAACTGTACAGTCCAAAAGCGGCACTGCGGCCAGGGAAGATGTCCAGAAGATACGGGTGCAGATGGTCAGCTAACAGTTTCTTTATTGTAACGCTGAAAACACTGTTCATAAGGTTTCCAGATTACCCAGAATACTACACTGTTTTATCATTAATAGTTTGTTGGATAAAATCGAATTGTTGATGTTAATTATAAATTTGCACAGAATGAAACCATTCACACAATGACGGACATGTATAAGCGTAAATTGTGGGTCGTTCATATTGAAACACTGCAAATATATTCTGAGTATTTATTTTGTGTACTACAAATGCATTTTGGCATGGATTAGCGCCTAGAAACACTGATAGGAGTAGTCTGCAAGAATGCATGCAGCTTAGGCTAGGTCCACACTACATTTTTGCAAAAAATAAAATAAAAAACTATGGAAAAACGCATGCAGTTGTGTGCATCAGTTTTTCCATTGACTTCCATTATAAAAAAAAAAAAAAAAAAAGACGGATCAAAACGCATTAGTTTTTTTAACATACACAAAAGTAAGGTCAGCTACATTTTTGTGTACGTTAAAAAAACGGATACGTTTTGAGCCTTTTTTTTTTTTTTTTTATAAAGGAAGCCATCCGTTCTTCCAAAAATGGATTGCAAAAAAAAACAAAAAAAAAAAAAACGGATTGCAAAAACTTAGTGTGGCCCCAGCTTTATTGTCAGTCGGATGGTCCCATAGGGACTAAGCAGATTCTCTGAGGCCAAGGGACTTTATACCTGGCTCCTTATCATGAGGAACGGGTCTAAACTTGAGTCTTGTTTTGACTAACATACAGGTCTTAATGGGCTCTCCAGGCCATACACATTTCTTTAACCGGAAAAAAGAAGGGAATCCAGGATACTAATATTTATAACGCTCCCTCCCTACAGCATATGCTGAACAGCAATGCACTGAATGTAAACCCTGTAGTGGCACTCAAGTCTGCAAATGGAACTGGGGTTTTCCATAAAAACTTGTCCTTTATCAATGGGGGTAATATCCAGGATCATAAAAGCAGCACCTATCACCAGGCTGGGTGTGATATTACAATTCATCTCCATTCATTTATATGGCAAGGACTTGCAAACCCTACATCCAAACTGGGGACAAGAATAATATTACTTTTTAAAATAAAGTGGCCATGTTTTTCTAAGCCCGGAATATCCTTTAAGACTTGTAAAACTTGTACAAATCAGCTGGAACAATAATCCCCCACTAAAGCGTGATGCATTTTGGGTTGTTGATACATCATGCCGTCTGGCGAAACAGTCCAGGACTTGCATTCAACGTCCGTGTCATCCATGTTTCACGGACAGAACATAGGACGTGTGAATGCAGCCTAAGGGTACTATTACACGGGCTGATGGGGGCCGGATAATAACTGTAAACGACCACCAATCTGCTAGATCGTCGCTCGTTTACTGGGCCTATTACACAGCCCAATAATCGTTTAACAATCGTTTTGCTTAAACTCTATACATTACCTATCCATGCTGCAGGGCTCCTCTTGCGCTGCTTCTCCCCGGGTCCTGCGCGCCCCAGCTTCAGAGTGGCCTGTCTGAGCTGACAGGCCGCTTAGCCAATCACTAGCCGCAGCAGTCCCGGCCAGTGATTGGCTGAGCAGCCTTTCAGCTGAGACAGGCCGCTCTGAAGCTGCAGCGCGCAGGACCCGGGGAGAAGCAGCGCAAGAGGAGCCCTGCAGCATGGATAGGTAATGTATAGAGTTTGGAAATAGTCAGCCGCCGGCCGCACAATTCCACCTAGCGATGCGCAGTAGGCGCTCGACAATTATAGGTCCAAACCTATATCAATAATCAGCCAATGATCGTTGTCATCGGCTGATTGTTGTGTTTATTACACAGAATGATAATCATCCGGATAGAGCCAATGTGGCCGATTATAGCTCCGTGTAATAGGACCCTAAGTCTGGTGCATCTTTTACCAGGCTTGTCTACACTACCACAGAAAAGCACTTAAACATAATTGACATAATTCAGCAAAATCTATGAGAACTGGCCTTTATGCCACAGCAATCACGAGTCCTGTTCGTTTCTTTATCTTACAGGGTGCGGCAATTAAATGTAAACTGATGCACTGACTGGAGCTTTCCTTTAACACTCCATCCTAAAAAGGAGCAACAACAGACAAAGTGTACAGAAGAAATCAACACAGGGATAGCATGTTGCAAAGATCTTTCACCTGGCTTTAATTCTGATTAACCGATCTTACAAAGTGACAGAATCTGCTTTCTTATGAATAATGAACTAATGTACAGCTTTTCTTCACAGCATATTCTATTCAAATATACATACTTTTTCACAAAGACAGTGGTTGGTATTTGTCAATGGTTTAATCCCATCCGGCCGAAGACTTTACCTCTAGGGGAGTGTGGCACCTTGAAAAGTAGAATTAATTTCTTTTTTTTTTATCAGTGCAATTCATTACATCTTTCATTTATTAGCAGTGATGTAGCCCTTTGCCTGGAGTGGGTTACGGCAATGACGACAAATCCCCAACATTCACTAGAATGGATGTATGTGATAGCAATTCTAAATAAAAATTACAAGATGATTGATTAATCGCACATTAAATTTTACAGATTTTAATTTTTTTTTGTAATATGATGGTAACAGGCACTGAAAATAAACATTTTCTTGGCAAGATATTTAAACAGATATTAAGTTTAGGAAGCCAAAAAATTGATATTGTATTTTAAAGTGAGAAACCGACTTTGCAACACATAGTAAATTTGGTTTCTCTAGCACCAGTAATTTCCCCGTCCAATTATTTTTATATGGAGGAGAGGCTTTCATCTTAGAAACTACAACTCATATGAAAAATAAACTATATTCCTGATTTTTGTGTAAAAAAAAAACTAAATTCAATGTGAACTTACAGAAGGTTAAAAAAAAAAAAATTCTGTCAGACATATTGAACTCTTATTTGAGGTCTGTAAAATGTATTTATGGGTAGGATTCTATACTGGAATATTCACAACTTTCGATTATTAATAAAAAAAAAGAAAAAAGAAAAAAAAATCACTTAATGCAGTCTTTTACTTTAATTTGTAGTTAAATGTGAGATCATAAAGATCAATATATACAGTACATTATCTGTAAAATGGATAGAGGAGTCAGAAATAAAAAAATAGCACAGGACAAAATAAAATCGGATTTTATTTATACTCTCATGGTGATTTTTTTTTTTCACTATTTACCCTAACCAGCCAACCTTGAGCAGAAAGATTCTTATGGACGTTTACATTTAACTCTCAAATGTACAAGACTACAAATGAAGAAATCAAAATATCAAAAGTATTCCATATTGTTGGATTGAACAAAACGTGTTGGACAAAGACACTACATTTTTGGTTTACAGGTATACAAATTTTCAAAATGGAGTGCTTTTCTCCTTTGCCACCAACATGCTCATAAGAGGTTCTACTCTACAGAAAGATTGATGTAGCTACAAAAGGAGAATTAAGAGTTTGACAAAATTAAAGAGTACCAAATTGACTGAAAAATGAATATTAGAAATCGTAAAACCAAATTTTTTTTTTTTAATAATTCAGGAGACACAGATTGCCACTACCCGATAAGGCCTTATCTAAGAAAGTAATGATTATTTGTGTTAGGTGTCATATGAACAGGACATGTCTTGTAAATTGATGGGTTATGAATATATCTTCTAGTGATTTTAATGTACTGTACATTTTGTGCTTTAGGAATTAAAACTGTGCCAAAAGTAGTACTGATATTGGGCAAAATTTAACCCATCAACTTCCCAAAGAGCACATGTAATGTGCAACCAGTAAGACAAATTATTCGCACAATCATCCACTGTGCCACAAGAATTATAAAATTAAATTTCTCATACAATAAATGAATGACCCAAAAGCATAATCATTGATCACATAAAAGGAAATATATTTAAAAAATAAAATAAAATATTGGTCAAGCTCAACTTTGATTCCACTTTGCTAATGAATTTACAGGGCATATTTTTTTTTCCTTTTAAGATAAAATGGAATATTGGTTTGATATCGGTCCCCAAAACCATCTTTAACATAAATCATTTTTGTGCATTTTGAACAATTACAATGCATTTAAAAACAAAGCATTTTGACTTTTCCTCATTTAAAACATTAATACTCTTCTTGACAACAGAGTTGAAATGGCAAAAAAAAAATAAAAAAAATAAAATAAAAATAAATCAATTGTTACTTTCCCTCTGTTTACAACAAATTAAATTGACAAAATTACAAACACATTACACTACATGATTAATAATAAAAATCATTTTTTTCTTATAAAGTTGCCCAAAATGCAAGGGATGTGCATAGGTTTACAACTTGGTTATAATAATTGTAATTAATTCCCTCGGGTACGAATTCCCATGAACGGAATGTATGTTTCTGTAAGTTACAGATTTGTTCAACACAGATACACCAACAGTATAAACGCTTGCGACTGTCCACATGCATTAAGACCCACTTTCAAATTTCTATATTGTTAATAGTTTTTTTTTTTCTTTCAAAGAGACAGTATCAAATAAAACTATTTTATGCAGTAAATACTTTAAATGAAAAGGCCATTAAATATGTGGTATCTCCTCTTCCAATAGATGAAGGCTATTTGTGTAAATAAATTAAATAATGCCTTTGCTATTGAATGAATGATATAAGACTCAAAAAACAAAAATGTAGTGTTCCATCCTTGCCAAGGTAACCAAATTCCCCCATTATTAAAATAGATTATAGAAAGCAGCATGTCACTTGTGCAGTTTTTAGAGGCCTTTAAACCAAAAAGCGATGGTAAAAAAATAAAAATAAAATAAAACATTCAAAATGACTGAATAATGCATATATATTTTAAAAAGGTATATTTTAATACAATCTAGGAGAAATAAAAGGTTTAAAAATTGGATACTGTCTCTTTAAATTAGCACTGAAAGTTTGCTTTGTTTTCCTTCCCACCTATTAGGACATGACAATAATTATAAATTTAGATCACACTACATTTAGGTAGTCTCTAGGGGCCAAGACCAGTTGACAGAATGCCAACAGAGAGGATTCTCCAAGTACTGCACAAGGTGATTTTGAAGTAATAAAACACCGACAGTTCCCTTGAAAATGGTCTAATAGACCCAGGATACAGGAACCCATTGTGGTGCTGTGCACACAAGCTCAATGGCTTCCTCCAGATGTCTAATAGTTTCATCAATCTCATTGTTGATAATTGTTAGATCGAAGTAGTGTGCATATGTTCTTTGAAGAATTTCTGACTCTTTCTGCAGTCGTTGAAGAGATTCATCCTGAAAGGTAGGTTAAAGAAATATATGTTACACAGAAAGTATAAAAACCAATCTATATGCCTTCTGAACACAACAACGGACAAGAAATTCCACAATATGAAAGTGTTTGTGAATATAAATTCAATTTTCATAATCATGTGAAATGGGTATTTATCCTTAACATCTACAGACACCATCATCAACAAGCACATCTTCAGAGTCGATACAAGCTACGATACTAAGCATGTAGAGAGGTCTGTGTGGCTGGGACAGTTCCATACAGTATATAAAAAACAGCACAAAGGTAATTTTTACACGTAACATTTTTATCAATGTGTCACTGTATTGTTCCAGCAAGAGTATATTAGCATACACAATTCCATATGATTACAGTGTCTACATAGTGACATTAGCCGTGTGATGTGTGTGCCAGTCTACTATCTTCTATGAAGAATTATAAATAGAGGCAACAGAACAAGGATCTAAGAAAAGATGAAGTACTGTAATTAGAGATGAGCGAATTTACAGTAATAAGGAACTGAAGCTCTGCAATCCACTCATCAGCCGGCTGCCTTATAACTTAAAGAGACTCTGTACCCACACTCTGCTTGTACCGTCAGATAGCTGCTTTTAATCCAAGATCTGTCCTGGGGTCCGTTCGGCAGGTGATGCAGTTATGGTCATAAAAACAACTTTTAAACTTGCCGCCCTGTGTCAAATTGGTGTGGCCTAGTGTCAGTGCATTAGACCTCCGCCTCCCCATCCTTCCTCCCCGCCCTCATCATTAGGAATGCCCCAGGCAGGTATTCTCCTACTCATCACCTGTACAAACACTGCACATGTTTTGGATCATTAAGGCCCCTGTGCAGTTTTCAGACAGCTGATGAATAGAAAAAAACCTGCCATGGGGCATTCCTAGTGATGAAGAGGGTGGGTAGGAGGGACAGAGAGGCGCAAGCCTGGGCACAGACAATCTAGGCCACACCAATTTGACACAGGGCTGCAAGTTTAAAAGTTGTTTTTTAGGACAATAATTGCATCACCTGCCGAACGGACCCCAGGACAGAACAGAACGGACCCCAGGACAGAACAGAACGGACCCCAGGACAGAACAGAACCGGACCCCAGGACAGAACAGAACCGGACCCCAGGACAGAACAGAACCGGACCCCAGGACAGAACAGAACCGGACCCCAGGACAGAACAGAACGGACCCCAGGACAGAACAGAACGGACCCCAGGACAGAACAGAACGGACCCCAGGACAGAACAGAACGGACCCCAGGACAGAACAGAACGGACCCCAGGACAGAACAGAACCGGACCCCAGGACAGAACAGAACCGGACCCCAGGACAGAACAGAACCGGACCCCAGGACAGAACAGAACCGGACCCCAGGACAGAACAGAACCGGACCCCAGGACAGAACAGAACCGGACCCCAGGACAGAACAGAACGGACCCCAGGACAGAACAGAACGGACCCCAGGACAGAACAGAACGGACCCCAGGACAGAAGCGGTTTGGGGGCACAGATTGTGGGTACAGAGACGCTTTAATGCTGCTCCGTGCCACTGGGAGAAGTTTCCTTGGACTGGATTCAGCTTTTCCAGCACCCGGGGAGGAGCGTCACAGAGCACAGCGGGTTAGAAGGCAGCGGAGGGGGCGGGCCCACATATACCAATCCACGGGTGATAAAAACGACTTTTTACGAGAACAAGCACCATGAGATGTGATATAAAATAAGTAATGAAAGCTGTAACATTTACCCTTTACACCTGTGGAGAGCAGTCAGACTGCAAAAAGGGGGTGACTGTCACTTTAATGACAGCTTTGTATATTCTTGAAAACCATTCCAGATGACTACTTCATGAAGCAGAGAGAATGCAAACTAAGGGCTTTAAAGGAGTTCCCAGAAGTTCAATCGGGTTTATACTGTGAGACAGTAAATTCTGAGAGAGCACTCCATCTTCTTCTTGGTCAAATAGCCCTTACATAGCCTGGAGGTGTTTGGGGTGACTGTCCTGAAGAACACAAAATTATGGTCCCACTAAGAGCAAACTAGATGGAATGGCTTGCCACTGCAGAATGTCCTGGTAGCCATGCTGGCTAAGGATGCCTTGAATTTTACATAAATTTCCAATGGTGTCACCAACAAAGTACCCCCATCGCACATGTAGAAACCTTATATGCTCACCTTTTCTGCGTCTCACAATGACATGGCACTTGAAAACAAAAATCTCAAGTTTTTTACTCATCAGATTTCTACTAGAGTAATGTACATTTCTTGGTTTTGTAGCACCTGAAAGTCTCCTTTTGTTGCAGTAATTGTGTCTCTGGGCGGTCAAAGCTTTGGCTGGCCAGGCATGATGGTAGTTTTGCAACAGTTGGAGGGCCGAAGGTTCTTCATACCTGGTCTATGGAGACTAAGGGCTTATTCACACGTACCGTAAATTACAGGCCCTATGGATGGGGAAGACCTGTAATAGAATGTTTCCCCCGCCCGGCATGATGTATCAATATCATGCTTGAGTGGGGAAACAGTTTGAATCTCTGCAGTGCTGTAGCGACTGAGCTGCGCAGCTCTAACAGTTTCCCTGCACACTATTGATACATCACGGCGGGTGGGGAAAGATTCTATTACAGGGCTTCCTCATCCATAGGGCCCGATAAATATGGTAAGTGGGAATAAGCCTTTAATGTGTGCACCATGTTTTCAATGGGTGTAGCTAAAAGACCTTAATAATTAGACTGAGCATCCTCCCACCTATGTTTGGTCATATAATGTAGCTTTATAATGTATACAAACTGTGGTTAAACATGGAATAGGCAATGTTCAGCAGTGTTCATAATATTTACATTCCAGTTATAAGAATATGGATACAGGAATATGATACTGTAGACCAAAAAATACAAATTCGTGTTCTGGTGTATATAAATAGAAATCCTGTATTGAACAACACAAAACAAACAATAGATAAAATAAAAACAAAGAAAAAAGATGGAAAAAGGTGCAAAAACTGGTGACAGTCTTCTTTCATTACACACAGAGAAAAGAACCCTTCCTGTGACTTTCTCCTCTTCACTTATGTGTCATGCCAGTCTTCAGTAGACCTAAGAGGCACTATCAGCAGCCCTGTAAAAGGTGCCAAGTTATTTAGCCAATGAGCAATATTTAAAGGCTATGGACATCTCCACATTGGTTTTGTGTTATTTATTGTTGTTCATTTGTTTCCATATAGCCTATTTTATTTATTCGTTATACAATTGCAGCCATTTTGTTTCTGCAGGGTCTATGAGAGTCCTTCACACTCAGAAGGCACATAGCCAGGCGAAGAAAGCTGTGTGCCTTACTGGTGGACTCCTTGCATTTTCCCTCCCTTCTCTTAGTTTTAAAGTTAATAGCAAGGAGGGGAAGAAGCTTGTATCAGAGTGTAGAGAAGAAAGTACACTTGAAGGGCAGCCCACATAGGATATAGATAGGGAGGAAAGCTCATAAAAGGCAGTGAGCGTCAAATGGGCTGTGTAAAATTGCAGTGTGAAAGCAGAGCAGCCATAGCAAGTTGTAGACTTCTGAGCACAGCAACCTCACATCAGAGTTCCCGACAATAACAGTAAATGCTGCACCGCCCTGGCAATCACTCTCTTGGCTGCAGGCAGCGTTATACATCCCGGCACTCGACTGATGTCACGTGTGCACTTGCAGAGCGGGGAGGAAGAGGATATGCTGGTGGACTGTGCAGGAGATACAGGACAGGTGTTTTCTCTTATTATTATAGGAAAAGGGGGGGGGGGGTCCTACATCGGAAATACTGCACACTGTTGGGCTAACGCCTTGGGAAAGCCAACACGGGGTGGCAACTACTAGGGGGATGCCTATCTACTAGGGGCTTACCTGCAGAGAGGCCTACTGTATAGGGGCAGAGAGGTGGCCAAACTGATATGAGGGCACAGAGAGACCCAATACTTTATATTGGGGTATGTGATACCTAATACTTTATAGAGGCACAGAAGGGGCTAACTGCTATATGTGGACATGGGGGAGGGGTAACTACTATATGTTGCCACAGAAGGGCCCTAAAAGGATTATTCAGGTAGCAGAAGATGACTGAAGCCATTGTGCAGCTATTTGACACTGCCTGCGCATGGAATCTCGAATTCGGGATTTTAGGGTTATAAGAGCAGAGGTGATGATATTATTTGTCCTTTATATACTGGTATAACTGGTAACATTGTATTGGTCATGGCATACTGGATTTGCCAGCAACTAACCTGCTAATCACCAGTAGCAGTGCTGCGGATGAGATATTATGTTAGCCTTAGGGGCCCACATAATTCTACAGTTACCTTTGTTTAGAATGTATTCAGAGGAGACAAACGCAAGGAAAATCTGAATCTAGCAGCTGGCTGCAAACTGCATATCAAAGGGTGTTAAAATGAAGGAAAGACAATAGGCTTAAAGGGAAACTAACAGCTGGTTAAAAGTCTCTAACTTGCTGCTGCCATCCTTCCGTAGTGCACAGGGTGCGGAGGATTTTTCTTACCTTGATCCACAGGGCAGTTTTTTTTTAGAAAATCTTTACTTTATTTCATATGCAAAATAGACTGTTTGGCGCACTGGGGGGGGGGGGGGGGGGTGCTAATACACTCAATACACTGATTCCCACTTCCGAATGTTCATTCAGTGCTCTGTAGTAATGTGCAAGCCCCGCCCCCAGTGTACCAAAATGCCTAATTTGCATATGGAATATAGTCAAGAATTCTCAAAAACGGTGCTGAGGATTAAAGTAAGGATATTGTGCCCTGTGGGAACATAACAGCAGATGAGACATCTAACCTGCTATTAGTTTCCCTTTAAACTTGGTACAATAAAATATTTTTTCCTACTCAAAGGTATCCGTAGCCTTTAAATGATATTTTCTTTTCTTTGTAATGGTTATTTATCACGGATATAGAACACCCTAAATATGCAGTCTACCTAAATAAGCAATACTTTAAAAGCAATGGACACATTAAAAGGATCATCTACTAAAGAGCTAATATTGTGGGGTTTTGCGGTTTGAGATCCTCTCTGGTACTTACAGGTAATTTTCTGCACCATCTTGGAAGCTTTGCAAAATTTGCAAGTGTGTAATTGAAAGGGAAAGACAAGTTTATGACAACAAAAAAAAAAAAAAAAAAAAAAGAAAACAACAAAATAGAAAACAGCAAGCATTGTGAAAAAGATACATACAAAAAGATACAAAAGTCACACACGTTCCCGGCAGCCATTACAATCTTCACATACAGTCTTTTGTGATAATTTGATAAAAAAACAAAAAACAAAAAAAAACTGCTACAAATCTTTTATTCACTCATCAAGTATTAGGCCATGTGTAGACTACGTAAGAGATCTGAAAAGATCTTCCCGGCCAGTACTGCAGCACCGGCTGGATGATCTTTGAAGCAGCTGAGTTCTGATGCGGGCGCATCCGTGCGTGCCCGCATCAGAACTCCCCACTGCACACTCGGAGCCGCTCACTCCATAGTGTGCACTAACAGGGTTTTCTGCGGCACTGCGGGAGATCCCGGCCAGAGCGTACACGGGAGGGATCTCCGTATATTTTCGTATAAAGTATGGCCGTTGTTGCCAATTACAACAACGTCCGTACTTTCACGAAAAGATCCGTTGCGTGAACATACCCTTATGAAGTAAAGCCACAGTATACCACCACAGAAACTGCCGGAATGTTACCAGGAAATTATATCTCTGGGTCAGAATTAGAAAAATAATTATACATCACTTAACCAATATGTGTAGTGTGGCAGAAATGCCTTCCTTTCTCTGTTTCGACACCCAGCTACAAGCTACCAGAGCAATTTCCCCTGACGATACCTGGTGGATGAAACACGTTGAGAGTACATAGTAGGGTGCTCATAGGGCCTTGGAAAATGGGTAAAACAGGGCAAGAGCCACCCTTACTAGGGCATTTTTACTTTTACAGAATTTCGGCACAACCAACCGAAGGGAAAAACCGCACCATGCGTATGGTCTCTTGATCCCAAGCAACGCTGGTGATGCTCTTTCAACAAAGAGACTGCACAACTTGTACTGGACGCAAGAACAATTAGAAGTTGAGGTACTCACCACTGCATCTTCATAAAAGATAGCTTTCTTTACTCACATAAATGCAGGCACAGAGATAGAAACAAATTGATGGCAACAGCCTGTTTTGCGTGCACAGGCTGCACGCTTCCTCTCGGCCTGTGCACGCGAAACAGGCTGTCGTCCGTCTATTCATTCTATGTACCTGCGTTCATAGAAGATAGCTTGCTTTATTTACATAAAGACGCAGTGGTGAGTGCCTCAACTTCTAATTGTTCTTGGATCCAGTACAAGTTGTGCAGTCTGTTTGTTGAAAGAGCATCACCAGCGTTGCTTGGGATCAAGAGACCATACGCATGGGTCTACTACAACAGTTATATCAATGTAATTGCTGTATACCATACAGAGCCAAGGGTCATAACACATAAAGGACATAGTTATTGACGGTTAGCCAGCATGAGGGATACAGAATTATGAATAATGGTGGCAGGAAGGGGTGGAAGTAACACAAAGAAAATGCACAAAAAAAGAATTTCTGGAGATTCATGGATAGGCAGGAATCCCGCAGATTGATGATGAACGGCCTGGACCAGTTTAACTCCTAGTAATCAATCATTTCTAGCTTTAGTTTTCCATTAATGCTTAAAATAAATAAATAAATAAAGCCGATCACATACTGATCTAAGGCTCTTCTAACATAGTTCTTGCATGAGATCTAGCATGTAATACCAGGAAAATACATCACACGTATGCAATCTATGACACTCTTGGCAGATGTTGTGTCACTTAAAGCCTATAATGCATTCAACATAAATGTCTGTCCGTTTCTATGTTCGCAGGCACGTGCGAATGGAGTCTAAAATCACACATTCATTTTGTCAAAACTACAACGGCACGTGTTAACCCATCCTCTCTAAAAGGATAACTGTCTCTAACACTCTCTAATATAAGTTGGGGGGGTCGCTGGATGGAGATGAATGGCAACACTGCCCACTTGTTCTCTTGAAATCCCATCTAATGAAAACAGATCAAAAGTTCTTACTGACAGGTACATTTGAAAGGAAATGGGTCATCAAAAAACCTACTGTTTATATCAAGTTTTTTGTTAAATGTATAACATACATGAAAAAAAAATAGCACCAAAAATTCTAATTTTCAGTTTTACCGTCTATATTAGATAATAATCTCGAAATCTTTCTTCAATTTCAGCACTAGAGACTACCTATTCTGTCTATGAATACGAAGAGACTGGTCGAAAGTCATCTGTATCTGTTACAATGAGGACACCAGTTTATAGAGATTTTCAGTAACTGAAGCTCACAATTCACCCCCCCCCCCCCCCCCCCCCCCCGAATGATCACCTAAAAAAGTTACATTGTATGCTTAGTAAGGTTTCTCAAAAGAACATATTTTAGTATCTGGCTAAAATCAATCAATCAAATCTAGGCAATACAGGTCCCTTAAAGGGGTTGGCCACTTTATAGTAAAATAGGTCAGTACAAAGTATTAGTAAGTGTGCTCACTGTATATACTGACAGCAGCTCCCTGTGTACTCACTGTATATACTGACAGCAGCTCCCTGTGTACCTCATAGAGCTAAAATCAGACTCCCCTTCATCATGCTGTGTTTCAGTCCACAAAATGGCCGACATGGAGGATCATGTGACCATGCCCCGTCCCCTGTGTCCTCCATAGACATATACAGGCTCAGTGGTGGACACTGGGGGGCGGGGCATGGTCACATGATCCTCCATGTAAGCAATCTTATGGACCAAAACAACACAGAGCAGGACAGCCCAGCCTGGAGGAGGGGAGTCTGATATTAGCTCTATTAGGTACACAGGGAGCTGCTGTCAGTATATACAGTGAGTACACAGGGAGCTGCTGTCAGTATATACAGTGAGTACACTTACTAATACTGTACACTGAGCAATTTTACTATAAAGTGGCCAACCCCTTTAAAGGATACCTCTTGTTTCGGCAATGCGGCAGAATCCTGCAGGTGAGCTGTCCTCTTCTAACATAAGCCATGGCACGCACCTGCCAGAAGCTGAATTACAATACACTTACAATGCAGCCTATGGCACCTTTGACTGGTCCATCCTGCGCTCTCTTTAGAAGCAGAGGGAGAGATTTGAAAAGGTTTCCTGCTGCACGAACAAAATGATTGGTACCTTTTAGTACTCTACATCTATTTCCTTTCCATATTCTTCCTGGCTAGTCCAATCTCCACCTATCAACTCTATATGGGCTCTGTGATGCCATTTACTCTATAATCCTGTTCCCCTCACTTGCTTTATACATCCCAGGTCTTCCTTCCTTACATTTTCCAAGAGTCCCACACTACATCTATTCACTCTCTCTTGCCCTATGTGTCTCATGTTAAGTTTGGGGGTAACTGCAGGGGCCAGACAGCCAATATGACAAGTATGCCATGTTTAAAAGGCTGCAGCTGCATTAAGCCCTTTTGTGCACCCAATAGTGTGTCAGACCTCCACAACCTAGGCAGTATACACAGATTAGTGGTCAATGGAAAGACTTCCGGGGGTAAGCACTACTGCCCTTACTGCCTAGATACCGGTGACATCACTGCTTGTGGCCTGCATATGTGCTGCCAATGCTGCTGTAAGAGCCATGGGGACACAGAGAAGCTGATGTTCATGTGCAGTCAGCTGTTATCTGTATATATTTATACCGATAGAGGGAGGACACTGAAAGCCTGGATAAGTGGAAAGCTAAGCTATCAAATTAATGGCAAGGGACGCGTCTGCTGGCTGCTGTACAGGTAAAAACCAATGGAAACGGCCTACAAACAATGAAAAACCATTAGGGCAATATATGTCCCAAATGCTTTAACACAAGAAAACATACCTAAAGCGAGAAATACTTTGTGTGGACAGGGGATGCTTTACAGACCATGTGTATGATTTGGGAAAACCCCTTTTAAAATATAGCAAATACAATTCATAATACTCTCATATCAATAATATTAAGCCATGTCCCTCTACCGGTAGATGTATTGTTTTTTCACTTCTTACAGTCTTTACCTTTACCGATCCCTCGTCATTTTCCCTGCCTAAACAATAGTCATATAACCCGAAGGGTCCATTCACACATACTGCAGTGGAATTCATGATGTGAATATAGTGCCACAGGCTTGTAATCAAACTTACCTGTCTGCAGGCACCCTGCTGCCTGCTTCTCCAGATGCCCTCCTCTGTCATGGCACGCTTAACCAATCACTTACTGCGGAGGGACAGTCATTGGCTGAGCAGGCTGTTACTGAGTGGGGACACCAGAGAAGGAAGGGGGCGCCAGGGAACTGCAGACAGGTAAGTATGGTCTCATAAGTTTTAACCTCACAGCAGCTATATAGTTAAGATTTACAGTGAAATCTTCTGCAATAGTAATACGGTACGTGCTCGGATTTATTCCAAACATCCATTTGCTAGTTGCAGGTAATACATTCCCCTTACAGGAGCAGTCAACAGATAACTGGTTATTGTTCCTTCTTGGAGTTTTAGTCATTTGTACTGACTGCCACAGAAGAACAAGATTTTGTTTTTAATATTTAACAGTCTGAGAAAAAAAATGTTTGTGAATACTCAAAAAGTGTACCATTCATTTGAACAAATTTCTAATATGTCATATCCACATGTGGGGGTCTGTGTGCAGAGACTCCCGATGGTCACAAGAACAGAAAGGGCAGAAGCGCTTAGCAGCATGAGCTCTGCCCCTTCATCTCTGTTCTCACTGCTAAAGTAGTATTGGATGGAACTATAATAGAAGCCTATGGAACTTCCGGTAGACCCGATTGACAGAAGTTACATAGGCTCCATTATAAATCCAGCCATTGCTACATTAGCAGTGAGAGCAGAGAGGAAGGGGCAGAGCACATACTGCAAAGCGATTCTGCCCCTCTGTTCCAGTGATCGGCAGGGGTCTCAGCACCTGGACCCCCACTGATACAAACCTTTGACATGTTGCTATGACATATCAGAAGTTTAGTAAGTATGCTTTAATTAAAAGAACAAAACAAAAAACAAAAACAACAACAACAACACACGTTTTTGACAGAGTGATTCTACACATATTAAGCTAGTCACATTGTATCAGTATGTTTTACATTACGGCAACCAAAACTAAAGAGGGGATCAAAGTAAATTAAACTTACCTCACTGATGCTTGGGGTAATAGTAGGTGCAGCTATGAAGACCACAAAAGGAGCAAACTCTGCTGTTCTCAAGACTTTAAGAGCCTGCAAATCAAAAAGCAGTACATGTAGGAACTTGGTTATTTGATAATATTACAGAAAAATAAATCTAGTCCACAGCTGCTGTTTGACACTAGGAATAAAAACAAAAAGAAAAATTTTAATCAGAATTTTTTTTTAACTGCTAATCTTCAGGACTAACTGCTTAACAGTTGCATTAAAAATGGAAATGCCAGGGCATTCTCCATTACACATAAAAAGTCTATTGCAAGTACAGTACAAAACAGTTAAAAGTATTAAACGATAGGAAGAACTGGTTAGGACAGTTTCTCCCCCCCCCCAATGGTGAAGCGGAGGGAGGTTTAGGGAGGGAGGAATGGGACAGAGTTGGATATATGTAAATAAGCATCAGAGATTATGAAGGGAGAGAGGATTCGTTGGATATAAGAGGACCAGTTACTTCTCTTTTCTGTTTGTTCTTTGGTACATTATAAAAAATATGTGGATAGTTAATTTGTGGATATATATCAAAAGATGATGAGCTCTGTTTATATTAGTATTCATTAAAAAATTAATGAAGATTCTGAAAAACAAAAATAAAATTGGAAATTGTGTGTGTGTGTGTGTGTGTGTGTGTGTGTGTGTGTGTGTGTGTGTGTGTGTGTGTGTGTGTGTGTGTGTGTGTGTGTGTGTGTGTGTGTGTGTGTGTGTGTAAAGCACGATTCCAATGCAACGGCCAACCAGAATTACACAGACTTGTTCTAACGCTGCATTAGCATCTTCCTCAGATTAACTATTAGCCGAGATGGGAATACCGCTTTAAAACTCTGGGTGTAAGTGATAGTCACCCCCTTTCCATATAAAGAGTTGTCAGCGCCATTTTAAAGCTTGTATTCTGGACATGAGGGGAAAGGGCAGAGAGCACCAAGAAATCCTTTATACAGTAAGATATGAAATGTCCAGAATATAAGCTTAAGAACGGTGCTGAGCACTTCTTATATGGAGAGGGGGGGGGGATATCACTTTAAGGGAGCATGGCCCTCCTGAGGACCCTTTCCTTCTGTGAAGGAAACCCGCCATGCTGAAAATGCATCCGGACTACATGTTATATGGCAGGAGAATCCGATACACAACTATATATGAAATCTGCTCAGCTCTCCCTGCTCCATAACCCAATGTCCGGACTGCATTTACAATGTTCCAGGTAACCTGTAAATAAACACTACTGTTCTTCACTTCTTCAGTGGTACTGCAGACAAACTGCAAACTTGCAGTTAGGAACCCAAACTAACTACAGAAAAAGATGTTCACGTGTTTGTACAGGTCTAATATAGTTACCTGAGGTTCTACATCAAGTATTGCAATAAGTCCCTGTTCATGGATCTTTCGTATTGTTTCCAGTTTTGTCCCATACATCGCATCCTCATGGCTGCCATATTCCAGATATTCATTATTGGAGATATCCTGCATCATTTGGTCATGGGATACAAAGAAGTAATTTTTTCCATTTTCTTCATCTTTCTTTGGAGGTCTGGTTGTATCTGAAAAGTTAAGCATAAAAATAGAGCCGAGCTGTTTGCCGCTTGTACATACACAGGGCTCCTTCCAATTATTTGGCCAACTGCAACAGTCTATATCCCTCTGCCATACTATAGCATAAAGCCGGTGAAGGTGCACTGAACAGGTTGGCACTGTGATGGGTTACATAGTATACTACTTTTTTCAGCATGAAAGGGAAGAAGGGGTTATTGATGCACAGGCTTTGCAAGGTGCTATATAAGCAGAAATGTGAAAAAACAACAGCGGCAAAGCAAAGGGGGTAACACTAAGGAAAGAACTGATCACAAATACCTTTGGACAGGAAGTATTTACAAAAGGATAACTGCTATGAGCACTATGGGTGGTGAGAGATGGGAGGGAAGCCTTGATTTACCTTTCAGGAACAGAATGCAGAATCTTCAGCAGAAAGAGACTGAGCGTGCAGGTATGCAGCCCTGGCGTTTTCAGACTCTGTAATGCACATAGTACTAGAGAAGCCCTACCCCCACTTCCTGTATTTTGTCCTGACGTAGCTATTACTAGAGATTAATTTCTCCCAAGAAGACATGAGGCACTTAGTGGCCATGAATTTAGGGCAGATTTACAAATATGTTCGGAATCACATAGGCTATCAAATGATGGAAATGGGTTTGAAACAGTGCAATTTAATAACTAAAGTATAGCAAAAATAAGACTAAGCTATGCCCAGCAAACCAGCAGCACAAACGGCTATGATTTCCAGAAAGTGTTCTATTTGCATGCAGTAGAGATAAATTTACTGTGCACATTACATATGACTTGACAACCTAATAGTAAAAAGAAAGAAAAAAAAAAATACAGCATGCGTTTGTCAAATTACCCAAGTGAACTTACGTGGGATAGGGTAAGCAAATCTGTCAGGATGTTTAGTAATTAATGTGTTTTTTATGTGTCGTCTGCCAACACCATGTGCACCTATTAAGATAAAAAAAAAAAAAAAAAAAATCAAAATAATATCTAATATATCACACAAACAGGCACAATATAACAAAAAAGAAAACACCATAAGTTACCTAGGAGGACTAGTGTTTTCCTTTTGAAGGCTGGTAGTTTCACCACTTCTTCATATGTAACAAGATCTAGTTGGTCAAAGACTAAAGGATAAAAAAAAGGAAAGAAAACCATTAACCATTCATCAATAGTAAGGATGTCCCAGTCAACTTATTTAAAGGAATCAATTTCATATTTTTCCAGTCCTCCAGTATAACAGCTTTGATGGGGAATTCCCTCTGATTTAGACTTTTTCTTGCCTGCATAGACATTATGTAGCACTCTTGGCATTTAGTCACTGTGCTGTATATAATTTTAAGAAATGAAACAAATGACAGTGGTTTAAAGCTGAACAGAAATAGTTTTTTTTTTTTTTTTAAAAAAGCCAGTAGTTCCAGGCAGAGAATTCTTGGTGTTTTCACATTGTATGCTCAGTAGCGAACATCAGAAAATTGTCCAAGTTCAGCCATGTGGCTGAACCCAGGGGCTTGGCATTCAACTCCCAACATCTGGAGAAGTTACAGGTCGCCCAAGGGAGTCCTGGAATACACACATACAGTCATAAGCCGTACTCATGTTTTCATGGCAGCCCTATGGCTGCATCCATTTTCCAGAGGAGGGAGTTGAAAGCCGAGCAGTTGGGTTTGGCCAAGTGACTGAACCTGGACAACTTTTTGATGTTCCTTCAACACTACTGAATATACAATGCGAGCACCCCCAGGATTCTCCGCTACTGATTGTGGATGCAAAACAGCTGTACACATGCGCAGTGAGGGGAGACACCTAGTGGCCATATGTATAACGATTTAAAGGACAAGTGCCATGAAAAACTTTTTCCCAGTAATTGAAGCACATTACAAAGTTATATAACTCTGTAATATGCTTTAATCACCTATCTGCCTCCCTTCCCTGTCTTTTACCCCCTCCACCCCCCACCAGGAAGCGTCCTAACTCACAAAGACCTAATGACTGTCGTCACCGTCACCAGGCAGCTCCTTCTTGTGAGGATGAGTCATCAGCAGGAGGGCTGCTCTAGGTCCTGTTACAGCAGCCCCCCCTCCCCAGTCCAAGTGATGGCTTGAAGTTGTTCAGCCAATGGGAGCTGAGCAAGCTGAGTCACCTGACAAGGCAGGGAAGGGGGGAGGCTAGTGTAACAGGAGAAGGAGCTGAGAGAAAAGCTTGGTGACGGTGACGACAGTAATCAGGTCTGTGTGAGTCAGGACACTTCCTGGTGGGGGGTGGAGGGGGGAAAAGACAGGAAAGGGAGGCAGATAGGTGATTGAAGCATATTACAGAGTTATATAACTTTGTAATGTGTTTCGATTACTGGGAAAAGGTTTTTCATAGCACCTTTCCTTTAAATGTAGAAAAAAAAATAAAGCAAAAATTTTAAAATAAATAACCGTCTCTTTAAATGACCAATTATGACTAGAGATCCCCGGTAAACCTTTTAATAACTTGTAATAAAAATGCTTTTTTTTTGTTTCTACTAAACCACATGTCATGGGGGTTGTAACATACTTTGGTGAGGATACACAATTAACCATATTGTGCATGATTTTTCTTTGTTCTTACAATGCAGCCACCAAAGAAAACAGTAGATGTGTTTTAGATCTATAAATAGCATACAAAATAAACATGTATAAATTCTAATTTTTTTTTTCATATAGATTTAATAAAACATAACTGGTCTGTTTCTGGTCATAACCATGGTAACAAGAATATAATCATCCACTGTTCACGATGCTAGCTACATCTAGAACACAGGTGTCAAACTCGGACCCTCCAGCTGTTGCAAAACTACAATTTCCATCATGTCTGGACAGTTAAAAGACAAAGCTCTGGCCGTCCCGGCATCAGGGCCGGCGTCAGCACCCGGCTGACTAGGGCAAGTGACGGGGCCCACAGCGCCTCTAGGGGCCCAGCAGGAGTATTGCTCGTCTGCTGGCCAATATAGATTGAACGGCCAGAGGGAGATTTGGTTGGACTGCAGGGACTAAAGGGGACCTGTGTAGTTAGTCACACTCTCCTGTGGTGACTGTAGGTGTTAATACAAGTGTTTCCCTGCAACCTGCCATAAAGCAGAGGTCACATCCTGGATGTGATCCTGCTAATGCACGCTAAAGGCTCACACAGAAGCCAGCTCCGGGCGACGGAGGAGGGGGCAGGGGAGCCGACATGCTCCACATCCACCAGCTGCAGGTTAGCGTGTCCATGGTACCCAGGACACCTCAAGTAGGGGAAAAACACAAGCAATGTTTTTATACAGTGAAGTTTTAGCCCAATTACACAGCAAAGCCACTGCAAGTTTGCATAGGTCATTACTACATTGTTCAAGGAAGGTGCAGGACTTTTTGTGACATCACAGTCACATGAACAAGGTCCTCCACCATTCAAGCACTGAGGAGCACCAGGGCTAAAACAAATAGTGGTGTGTATATTAATGTGTAGTGTATGCTATGTTTACTATATAGTATATATAGTGTAATGTATGCTCTTCTGTATAGAGTGCAGGCAATGTATGCTGTATGTATTGTCTGTTGTGTATTGTGGGGTTATACAGTATATACAGTGTATGTATTGTGGGGTGTATACCATATGTATAGTGTATGTATTGTGGGGTGTATGTATAGTGTATGTATTGTGGGGTGTATATTATATGTATAGTGTGTGTAATGTGGGGTGTATACTATATGTATAGTGTATGTCAGGGGTCCTCAACTGGCGGACCGCGGTCCGAACCCGGACCGCGGAGGCCAGCTGTCCGGACCCCTGGTCAGACCTCCTAATCGCCCCGGATCCGGTCCGTCCCGCTCCCCACCGCACTGCCTCCCGCCCCATAGGCGTACTGTCCTTAGATGTCAGTACGCCTGTGGGGCTGGGGGCAGTGTCGGTCCGGCCCCCGGCTGATACGCGCTCTCTGGGGATGTCCCGGGGATTCCCCAGCAGAGCGCGCACCACAGACCTCAGTGTACGCTGCCGGCCTGTCCTTCCCGGAAGTGCAGGCCGGCGGCGTACGCTGAGGTCACTGATGCGCGCTCTGCTGGGGAATCCCCGGGACATCCCTACAGAGCGCGTATCAGCCGGGGGCCGGACCGACGGGAAGAGAAGAAGACAGCCGCAGCGGGAAACGAGGTGCTAGGTGAGTTGTGTTTGTTATTTTTTTTTCTGTCTGAGGGGCATCTACAAGGGGAGAGCGCACAGGTAGACTATATACTACATGGGGGACCTCACAGGGGGCTATATACTACTGAGGGAGCTATATACTACTGGGGGGAGCGCACAGGGGGCTATATACTACAGGGGGGACCTCAAAGGGGGCTATATACTACTGAGGGGGCTATATACTACTGGGGGGGAGCGCACAGGGGTTATATACTACAGGGGGGACCTCACAGGGGCTATATACTACAGGGGGAAAGCACAAGGGGGGCTATATACTACTGGGGGGGACCTCACAGGGGGCTATATACTACTGGGGGGAGAGCACAGGGGCGCTATATACTACTGGGGGGAGCTCACAGGGGGCTATATACTACAGGGGGACAGCGCACGGGGGGCTATATACTACAGGGGGAGCTCACAGGGGGCTATATACTACAGGGGGGAGCTCACAGGGGGGCTATATACTACTTGGGGGGAGCTCACGGGGGCTATATACTACTGGGGGACAGCGCACAGGGGGCTATATACTACAGGGGGAGAGCGCACAGGGGGGCTATATACTACTGGGGGTAGCTCACAGGGGGCTATATTCTACAGGGGGAGAGCGCACGGGGAGACTATATACTACTGGGGGGAGCTCACAGGGGGCTATATACTACAGGGGGAGAGCGCACAGGGGGGCTATATACTACTGGGGGAGCAACAGGGGGCTATATCCTACTGAGGGAGAGCGCACAGGGGGGGCTATACACTACTGGGGGAGCAACAGGGGGGCTATATACTACCAGGGCAGTCACCCCCTTTTTACCTAATATCAAAGGCCTGGTGAGAGAGAAAAAAATGCCAGTTTTCCCGCTAATAAGCAGCAATTCTGTATATAAATAGTTGAACGTTTGTGACAAAGTAACAAAACACGTTTCCTACTGATGTTCAGCTCGGACCTTCACCTGACAATAGACCCCGGTAAGTGGACCTTCACTAAAAGTTGTTGAGTACCCCTGGTGTATGTATTGTGGGGTGTATACTATATGTATAGTGTATGTATTGTGGGGTTATACAGTATATATAGTGTATGTATTGTGGGGTGTATACCATAAGTATAATGTATTGTGGGTTGTATGTATAGTGTATGTATTGTGAGGTGTATATTATATGTATAGTGTGTGTAATGTGGGGTGTACATATACTTCATGCAATGTTTGCTTTATGTATTGCAGGATGTACATATAGTGTATGTTGTAGACATATTGTGGGGTTTATGTGCTGCCAACCCACGCGAGCAACACTGCACAGGGAACGGGAGAGCGGTGTAGTCAGTCCCACTCCCAGAAGTCTGCCTCCAGCCTCTGGGGTTAGTGACACTGCGGAGCTGGGAGGCGGGGCACCATCAGTATGGGAGCCTGACAAACTTTCTGTCTATGGCAGTACCAAAATTAGCACTCGTAAATGCTGCCTGCAAAATAAATATGCATTGGCTCTAGCGGACCCCTTGCCGGTGTCAGCCTTTTACTGTATGTGCTCCTGAGGAACACATATAGTTAAATGCGGTGCTATAATTTAAAGGACAAAAAGTCATTGGCTTTCTGCTCTGCTAATCAAGAAAGGAAAGAGCTGATAAGATGCAAAGATTTCTGTGCTGTGGCCACAGGCCAGCGAAAACCTCCAGCCGGCCCTGCCAGGCATGATAGAAATTGTAACAACTGGAGGGCCTGAGTTTGACACCCCTGATTTAGGAGGACTGTACAGAATCTCTCTATTTCATCGCTAAACAGTTTTAATATTTAAAGAAAAAAAAAAATAAAGAAATAAATAAAAACCCTTTTATGAGATCGCATCGCTCAATGTAATGGAAACTAAAATGTATCTAATGTATAAAGCAAGCAGATAACACTTTACATGCCTGTTCTCTGGGTGCAAGGTTTTAATTTTTTCACATGCAATGATTCTCGCAAAAAAAAAAAAAAAAATCATGCTATTTTAGGACTTTTATGTGTAGAACAGTGAATTCTTCAGATGTAATTTAAATAGAACACAATGTTTAAAAAATGTTTTCTATATTACCAAAGCTACATTAATGCAACTGATTCAATAGAAGGTATTCAATTTTCTTTTTTTTAATTTATTTGCATAACACTGTTCTACAATAAAACACTAAGTATGGTGCTTAACAAAAACTACTACAGAGGAAAAAGTGGATAGCAAAGTTCAACACCTTTCAATAATAGATTTCACTCAGCTAACTTACATTACAAAGATTATAGCCAGATACATTAACACCAAACCTGCGGTTAGGTCAATGGTAATCATTCTAACTAAAGATGCCTGTGGAAATGTTACAATTTTTATGTTTTTGCTTTTCTCCCAGGGATAGTCTTTTTGTGGGACCCAAAGAACCTTCTAACCCCCTTTATATTTTTTTTCACCATTCCTTGTATGGTAAAATCTTCAACTTGGGGGAAACTTATGCCCCTACATCTGCAGTTAGGTGTAAAAAAGTCACAAATTTTTGGGCAAGCTCCGATTTGTGCAACAACATTGGACCGTAAAAAAAAAAAAAATGCTTAATAGCTCAAAAATTTGCAACAATTTTACACAAAAAATTACACAAGTCTCTGGGGGTCTAGTAACCTGAAATGACAGCATCATTATAGTTCTAGTCAATAAAAACTGCTATAAAGCCAGAACACACTGCTGTATTACAGCAAAATAATGTGATTCTTCCTGGATGTGCCTGTGCCTTTAGACCTTGAAATCAACAAAAAAGTGCTGGTGGGTGTATGGTAAAACCCCGAGCTCCCCGCCTCTGTGACACACATGGCAGTTACTATTGGCCCAGTGACATGTAATAATGGACATTGTGGCCTATTATAATATATTTCAGGGGACTCGGGGGTTTGTGGAGATATCCCAGAGCTTTCAGGAGGGAGAGTGTGAGGCTATTATCTGCAATATAATATGCAGTGTTGGTTGGTGTGTGCGACAGTATTTGAGGCCAAACATATATGACCAGTAGCAGCTGAGTCGTCATCACTGCTAGAGATGAGCGAACATCGGAAAGACGTCCAGGCCGTGGCTGAACACACACACACTCTGCATTCAACTCCCACTGTCTGGGGAAATTGGAGGCTTTTCTGGCAGCCACGCGGCCAAAGCTAGGAGATTTTTGGAGTGGATAGAGAAGGAAGGAGAATGACTGTCCCCTCACTACCTCCTATTAGTCAGTTATAAAGTCTACAGTGAGATGATGCCTGGCGACCCTCTAGACTCGGTAAATATAATTTTCAGCATCATGCAATGGCACATGAACAGGGAAGCGAGGCCCTGGCTGCACTTCTAGGCCACATGTAAATACAGTTCACAATTAAACTAATAGGGTCTTTAGACACTGTGCAATACTTACATTTTCAAACACTGTCTTTAATGGAACTCATTCCCGGTTTACTACTTTTAAGGGTGGATAATGCGTTACAAACACAAATTAATGCCTGTGTAATGAATGTGGGCTTGCTATATACTATAATTACACTGCAGTTAGTGGTGCATGAAATATACAATATACTGGGATTGGAAAGATTAGAAAGTGTTATGGCTCTAACTACAACATGATGGGCAATGTGTTCTAAAGGGTATGTACAGTGTGTGTGTGTGTGTTTATATGTGTGTGTATGTATATATATATTTATTTTATAAAAAAAAAAAAATCTTTTTTTGTAGAGAATATATATTTCACAAGTCAACATTTGAAAAAATCATTGCAGTTTTATCCACAGCTTAAAAATGGAGTGCCAGACAATAGCCATCTTGTGTCCTCTAGGCCTTGAGGACATACAATGGCCACTGAACACATTCTTTGGATGGATACAGAGCACCACCAGCTGTTTAGCAGTGTGGTACTACTAATCCCAGCAGGACTAGTGTTTTAGAAGCAGTGTCGGCAGAACTTTAATTTGTTTGATAGCAATGGTTTTAAAGGGGTATTCCAACTATAGTAAATTAAAGGAGTAGCACAATGAAAATAAAAATTTGGCACAGGCAGGGAATTAGGGGAACACAATAAAGAACGTATACTTGCCTGTCCCCGTACCCTGCATCACTAGCTGTTCTGATAGCCGGCAGAACTCGTTGTCCCCTGGCTTCCTGCGATATCACAACTGATTCGTCGGTGTCCCGTCCCGGTCACTGACTGGCTGAGTGTACAAGCCATCAGCCTGATTGTGATGTTGCAGCAGCTGAAAACTCTGCCACTTTAGATCTTACTAACTTATATTGGAATATATAGCATATGAATGTTCAGCCATATCTGCTTTTCTCTTCATGGATGTCTAGATAACTTTAGCTATTTTTGGGAAACCCCCTTTAAGTTCCATGACTATTTGAAATGAAATATTTTCAGATGTATCTCTTATAGCTTCACAGTGTCTGTTGCCTTCATATATACTGTGTTTCTCATATAATAAGACAAGTTCTTATATTATTTATCAAGAAAAAAAGGGCCTTTTTGGGTTAAACCCTATTTTCGGAGAAACACAGTATGCCCCTACGCTGTAGTCCCACTCTATACGGTAGTAAAGCATACTGTATGTCCCACTGTTACGCTACTATACTGTAAGTTCCCTTGTAGTAAAGTCCTCTCTAATGTATATCTCCTTCTCCCCCCCTCGTAATTGTTTTCCCATACTGTATACACCCCTTCTATGTAGTAAGCCCTCCCTCATACTGTACACCTTCATCCCCCTCTGTAGTTGGGCCCCCATACTGTATACACCCCTTCTATGTAGTAAGCCCTCCCTCATACTGTACACCTTCATCCCCCTCTGTAGTTGGGCCCCCATACTGTATACATCCCTTCTATGTAGTAAGCCCTCCCTCATACTGTACACCTTCCTCCCCCTCTGTAGTTGGGCCCCCATACTGTATACATCCCTCCTGTGTAGTAAGCCCCCCCTCATACTGTACACCTTCATCCCCCTCTGTAGTTGGGCCCCCATACTGTATACATCCCTCCTGTGTAGTAAGCCCCCCCTCATACTGTACACCTTCCTCCCCCTCTGTAGTTGGGCCCCCATACTGTATACATCCCTCCTGTGTAGTAAGCCCCCCCTCATACTGTACACCTTTCTCCCCCTCTGTAGTTGGGCCCCCATACTGTATACATCCCTCCTATGTAGTAAGCCCCCCCTCATACTGTACACCTTCATCCCCCTCTGTAGTTGAGCCCCCATACTGTATACATCCCTGCTGTGTAGTAAGCCCCCCCTCATACTGTACACCTTCCTCCCCCTCTGTAGTTGGGCCCCCATACTGTATACATCCCTCCTGTGTAGTAAGCCCCCCCTCATACTGTACACCTTCCTCCCCCTCTGTAGTTGGGCCCCCATACTGTATACATCCCTCCTGTGTAGTAAGCCCCCCCCTCATACTGTACACCTTTCTCCCCCTCTGTAGTTGGGCCCCCATACTGTATACATCCCTCCTATGTAGTAAGCCCCCCCTCATACTGTACACCTTCATCCCCCTCTGTAGTTGGGCCCCCATACTGTATACATCCCTCCTGTGTAGTAAGCCCCCCCTCATACTGTACACCTTCCTCCCCCTCTGTAGTTGGGCCCCCATACTGTATACATCCCTTCTATGTAGTAAGCCCTCCCTCATACTGTACACCTTCATCCCCCTCTGTAGTTGGGCCCCCATACTGTATACATCCCTGCTGTGTAGTAAGCCCCCCCTCATACTGTACACCTTCCTCCCCCTCTGTAGTTGGGCCCCCATACTGTATACATCCCTCCTGTGTAGTAAGCCCCCCCTCATACTGTACACCTTCCTCCCCCTCTGTAGTTGGGCCCCCATACTGTATACATCCCTCCTGTGTAGTAAGCCCCCCCTCATACTGTACACCTTCCTCCCCCTCTGTAGTTGGGCCCCCATACTGTATACATCCCTCCTGTGTAGTAAGCCCCCCCTCATACTGTACACCTTCCTCCCCCTCTGTAGTTGGGCCCCCATACTGTATACATCCCTCCTGTGTAGTAAGCCCCCCCTTATACTGTACACCTTCCTCCCCCTCTGTAGTTGGGCCCCCATACTGTATACATCCCTCCTGTGTAGTAAGCCCCCCCCTCATACTGTACACCTTCCTCCCCCTCTGTAGTTGGGCCCCCATACTGTATACATCCCTCCTGTGTAGTAAGCCCCCCCTCATACTGTACACCTTCCTCCCCCTCTGTAGTTGTTCCCCCATACTGTATACATCCCTCCTGTGTAGTAAGCCCCCCCCCTCATACAGTACACCTTCCTCCCCTCTGTAGTTGTTCCCCCATACAGTAATGAGCACTTACAGTTAAATGTGGTACCACTGACAGACAACTACTCTGTTGGGGCACCCAATTACTATCAGGGGGCAAAGGCTGAAAACTGCCCAGCAACCATAATCTGTGTCAATAGTTTCTGCAGTTTTTATGCCACTGCGTGGGTTGCACTGAAAAGAAGCCCACCTTAAGGCCTTATTAAACAGCCCTATTTGCTAAATAAGCAAGCGCCGATCTAGCAAATAACGCGCTCGCTTACACAGCCTATTACACGGCTCCACTATTGTGAGGCAAGGGCTGTATGGACATGTTACCGATGTCCGTGCAGCCCCTGCTTTATATAGTAAAACATATAATTACCTGTCCATACACCCCGGTGTCCTCTTGCCTCTTCCCAGCTGACTGGAGCCGCCACTGAAGCTTCTACATCTATCACTAAAGTGACAGGTGGCTCAGCCAATCACTGACCGAGACAAGAGCACGATGCAGCCAGTGATTGGCTGAGGGGCCTGTTACTTCAGAGATAGGTGTAGGAGCTTCAGTGGCGGCTCCAGTCAGCTGGGAAGAGGCAGGAGGACACCGGGGAATGTGGGCAGGTAAGTATATATGTTTATTATTTACTATATACTTTCATTGGCCACTCATGGGCAGATCACTGTCTTTATTACATGGGGGGATACTTGCCTGAAATGGCCTGATTGGGCAGATAATCGTCCTGTGTAATAGGGCCTTAATGGGGGTTATGCATTATTAGAAATACATGGCCACTTTCTTCCAGAGACAGCACCACTCTGTCTCCAGTTCGGGTTTCCAATTAAGCTTTATTCACTTCAATGGAAAGGAGTTGCAAAACCTGCACCCAAACTGGAGACAATAGCGGTGCGGTCTCTGGAAGAAAGTGGCCATGGTTTTTCTAACGCTGGATAACCCCTTTAAGGCTCTGCAGTCTAAATGCCCACATTATCCTGGTGCCAGCCCTATCAGCAAATGTATCAAATTATGTAGCAAATTATCTGACAGATTACCCACCAAAGATTTGAAGCCAAAGCCATGAATGGATTTGAAAAGAGGAAAAATCTCAGACTTTCCTTTATGACCTGTTCTCTGTTTATAGTCCATTCCTGGCTTTGGCTTCAAATCTTTGGCAGATAATCTTTGTGTAAATGGACTCTTACTCAGTTACTACGCCTTCCTATGCCCCACCCACTCAAGAGTAGAAACCGTTCAACCTGTAGTTTCAGTGCATGCAGTAAGCTCACAGTGAAGACGTTTAGAAGCAAGGAGGGGGATTTCAAGATGGTGACGTCGTATGTAACCATGCAGTACTTGGAAATCCTATGCATGTATAGCACATAAATTCGAGCATCACTGTAGTTTACATTCATTAGGACCCCAGATATAACTATAAAACTAAACAGACTACAGTTTTAAACAGGAAATATGAAAATGGCAACATATGCTTACCAGCAAACCAAAAGGCTAAAAAACACAGCACAAGAGAACACAGTAAATATGTAAAATTTCTAATTAACTATTTTTTTTTATTTTTTTTTTTAACACTGCACAGAACGCTGAGGAATAGAATTATTGAAAGTCAAACATTAACATGAAACACAAAAAAGCAGGCATCATCACTTGACAGGTTACTTACATGCACAGAGGCCATTGGGAGAAAGACGGCATGAAAAATGCACAGGGGTCAGATATGGCTTGCAATATATTAATGAAACACATTTTCTGATATACACAAAATAAAAATCAGAGACGCAAAGCAAATAACACAAACGCACAACACTTTTAGTTAATGTCACATTATATATAAAACCTTAGTTAAAACTGTACAGAATTGGGCATGCTTTGATTTACTTGTTTCATCTTATATTCCAGGGGGAAAAATTATTGCTCAATAAATCACACATCAAAAAGTTGCCTAAAGTGATCATGCAGGATTAGAAAAACATGGCCGCTTTCTTTAAGAAACAGCACGCCTCTGGTCTCCAGTTTGGATGAAGATTTTACAACTCTGTTCTATTGAAGTTTACGGAGCTTAAAGAGGACCTGTCACCCCTGATGCCAGAGAATGAATGGTGAGTCCGACGCTCAGAGAATGAATGGTGAGTCCGACGCTCTATCCATTCTCGGCAGGGATTCCCGCGGAGATATCTCCGTCCAGGGACTGGCCGAAGAAGCGGGAATCGGCGCAATCAAGTAAGTATAAGGGGCTCTAGCGGGGGGTCGGGAGCCTCTTTAATTGCAAAACCACACCCAAACTGGAGACAAGAGTTGTGCTTTTTCTGGAAGAAATTGAACATGTTTTTCTAATCCTGGACAACCCCTTTAAAAAAGGCCTAGGATAGGGGATAACAAGGTGATTGCTGGGGGTTAGTCCGGCTGGACTCCCACCGATCTTGAAAACAGGGATGCAATAGTTACGCAATGAACGGAGTGTTCCCACAGCCTGTATGGTCACCACGGACTGCGCTCTAGTCATTCTCTATGAGACCACTGAACGCTTCCGAATGCTGAACTTGGAAGCATTTGGCAGCCCCATAGAGAATAGAACACAAGCCATGCAGGATGTGGTGAGGGCTCCATTCATTGGGAGGCAACTGCACCCCTGTTCTTGGTATTAAAGAGGTCTCGCTGTCTGGGCAACCAGTGATCAGCTTGTTTTCCCTCTTCTTATGGATAGAGAAAGCTGTAATGGGAATCCCCCTTTAAAGTGGGTAATATAAGGCTGTGTGTGATTACCAGCATACCCCAGAGTATCCCTGGAAACTACATATACTTCCTTTATCTTACTGTGCAGTCACAAAAGCTCTGTAGTCTGCCTGTAGCCTGTCCCTTTGGGGCAACATGTCACAAAATTAATCCATTAAACAGGCCTGGTTTGATGCAAAGTCCACGGAAAGATAATGGAAGAACTACAAATCTTTCAAGAAGGGGGTGAGGACAATGGAAATCACACAAGGCTTTATTTTTTTGAAAGTAATAACCCACTCAAAGGGACTTTAAGTCGTCCCTTTAATGTTGTGACTCATTACATGACTCATTGAGGCGGTCCCTGGTGGCTTCTGCCTGCCCTACTGGCCTTGAATGACAGATCTCTTTCTATACCCAAACAGTGAGTGACTTATAAGTGAAAAGCTGGTGGGGTTGAGGAGAAGCAACCTGTGACTCCACCGATCACTTATTGGCTTAGGCAGATTTAAAGGGATTCTTTGGAGCAACTTTTTGACATTGGATTTATTTAGCAATAACCCTATCTTCCCAGAATAACCCTTTTAAAACTTAATTGCACTAAAAACCTGCGAAATTCAGGCACAAATGCAATTAAAGCATAATTTCCCGATCATATGTACAAGGGTCCAGTGTGCTTAGATCTATGCTGCAGCATTAAAGGCCTTTGGTATAAACAGTCTGAGAATTTCAGTGACCTGAAAAGCTGTCCATACACATTAGAGTCAGCTGCGCTTACATATAGAATCTCTGCACGGGCGGCCATGTGTATTTGGAGATCGGGAGAGAAAACAGTCAGCTGAATGAGTGTTCCGCAGATAACTATGGCCAGCTTGGGAGGACCCCAACGACAAGGAAGATTTTTAAGGGGTTTCCACAAGATATATTTCTGGCATGGCGTATCGATAGGATAAATAGTTGATTGTGAGGTTATGAGACATTCTCTCTATATGCTATGAATGCTTATAATGAAGAAAAAGTTTGAGAGCAGAACCTCAGTGCAAGGGCAGCATATACTTTTGATATATTTTAAAGAGGGCCTGTCAGCAGCAGTATAAGGCAAGGTGCAAAAAGTTGCAGGCAGGTTGGCTTTAGCAGCTCTGGTTGTCAGATTCAGCTTTGTTTTTTAGATGACAGGGAAAAAAAGGCTATATACTCCGCTCTCTGACAATCATTACTCAAACACTTATGTGCTTATACATAAACACTTTTTCTACAAGACTCAAATACACTGAAGACAAAGAAAGCAAAAATATCCTGAATATGAGAATTACTAAGAAACTGCTGTTATGTGTGAAATAAATCTGTGTATTATTTGTGCCCTATCCATAGGATGTGTGACCCTCTGTAATACTGTAACAGTATAGCACCATCTATGCTTCTGTGGCTGCTTGTGGTAGGACAGTTCAGGTTCATTGATGTGACTAGAGCACAGGTGAAAGGTCAGACACAAATGCATGGATGAGACAAGAGTTGAGATTGGGGAGGGGGGAGGTTTTAGGACAATATGCTCCTTTTAACAATGAGAGTAATTATGAAAGACCATGCATAGGAGAATGAAATTAAAAGGAGAAGTCCGGCAATTTTTTTTTATTAAAGTATTGTATTGTTCCGCAAAAGACTTCCCAATATAGACTTATTACAGGAAATGATTATAAAGTGCTTTTTCCCTGCACTTACTACTGTATCAAGACTTCACTTTCTTGATAATATGGTGATGTCACTTCCTGGATAACATGGTGATGTCACTTCCTGGATAACATGGTGATGTCACTTCCTGGATAACATGGTGATGTCACTTCCTGGATAACATGGTGCTGTCACTTCCTGGATAACATGGTGATGTCACTTCCTGGATAACATGGTGATGTCACGACCCGACTCCCAGAGCTGTGTGGGCTGTGGCTGCCGGAGAGGATGATGGCAGGGGGATGCTCAGTGTCTCTCCAGTGCCTTGTGCCCCTTAGTGTCCCCCTGCCATCCTCCTCTCCAGCAGCCACAGCCCGCACAGCTCTGGGAGTCGGGTCGTGACATCACCATGTTATCCGGGAAGTGACATCACCATGTTATCCAGGAAGTGACATCACCATGTTATCCAGGAAGTGAAGCCTTGATGCAGTAGTAAGTGCAGAGAAAAAAAAAGCACTTTATAAGCATTTCCTGTAATAAGTGTATATTGGGGATTTGTAGAACTGTTAGAGGACAATACAATACAAAATTTTTGCCGGACTTCTCCTTTAAATATATAAATCCCATATATATATAAAGTTATGTGCTGCACAATCAGATTTTGCCCAGTTAAAAGCAATTTACCACTTAGGGTATGTTCCCACTACGGAACACACGCAGAGGTCGCAAAGAAAAAATTACATGTCAATTTTTTGGGCGGACGGCAAATTGAGCTTTACAATATCATTGAGTCGATGGGACATGCAGAATTTTAAGTGAAGTCCACTGCGCAATCTCGACTTGAAATTTCCGCGTGTTTCGCAGCGGGAACATAACCTTACATTAAAAGGGTACTCCAGAGAAATCAGAGAACATAAAACAGAGAAATGTACCATTATCGACCGGCGCTGGCATGGTCCTATTTTTGAATTGATGCCCAACGTGCGGGATCCGGGCATCAATTGAAAAATAGGACCAAGCCTACGGCATCCCTGCTCCGGTCTTGATCAATTAAGGTAAAAGAAAAAAAAAAAAAAAAAAAATGTTTAAGAAACTTATACAGATTTGTAAGTTAGTTCTGACACCAGCTGATTTAAAAACTTTTTTTTTTTCACCTGGAGAACCCCTTTAAGCACAGGGCAGTATGAGTTAGATAAAGCAGGTTCTACACACTATACAGCAACAAGAATGTCAGTGAAGTGGGAAAAAAATAGAACAATATACACAGACATTGTCACCATTTGCTCTGCAATACAGGAATAGGGTACCTGAGTGCATATTGTGGTAATAACTATAAACGTCTCATAACCCGAAAAGGAACAAAAGGCAAAACAAAAAAGCACAACTGCTGAAAGGGAAACCAGCCCAAAACCTGAGTTTTTCTGTAGAATGAGGACGTGAAACCTGACCATGGCTGGCAGTCAGTTTCTTTGCAAGAATCACTGCACTTCCAAAATTAAACTGCAGTGTGGGGCAGCTAGATGGTGAGGGAGCAAAGGATATAGATTGACACTTCATAAAAATTTCCATTAATACTTGGTGAGTTCATTTAGATTCCCCAAAAATTATAAAAATGCATAGATTTATTCATTCTTTAATCTTGTGCTACACCCCATAGTGTCCAGCAGCAGCTGTGATGTGAATTTACCAGTATTAGTTCCCTATTCTGTACAACACAGGTATTAAACTCTCCAGCTGGTGCAAAACTACAAATCCCATCATGCCTGGTAAAGCAAAGCTCTGACTGTCCAGGCATGCTGGGAATTGTAGTTTTGCAACAGCTGGAGGTCCAGGTGTTTGACACCCCCTGCTGGAGAACAAAAAAACATACTGCAGGAGAAAGATGCATGACTTCAGATCAACCTGCAAAGTCACTGCTTGGACTCCCTAAGAACATCTGCCTATCCCCAAACAAATGGTAAATACTTGGCACTGACATCTCATACCTGCATTGTGCTTTGCCAGATATTTGTCTTTATATTGTTTCTTCTTCTTGCCAAACCAAGTACAGCTGGCTTGCTGCTCTTGCTTTGTCTTTTCCATGGCAATGCAGGCAACACGCCTGAAACACAGCAACATAAACACAAATGTTATAAGACCCAAGATTAATAAAAGCAGCATCCCAATATCATACCTGGAACTGGGCATGAATAAATGTTAAGTAACGTTTCTAATTACCTAACTACAAACAAACAATGTGAAACTGTTAACACGCTCTGTCATTCACAAATGAAACCTTAGTGGCAAAGGGAATGATAAAACATGACTAATATAGGATGATATAGTGTTTCACTTTAGCCTTTAGAGTACGCGAACCTGGAGCATGCTCAAGTCCATCCGAACCCCATCGTTTGGCATTCGATTAGCGGTGGCTGCTGAAGTTGGATAAAGCCCTAAGGCTATGTGGAAAACATGGATATAGTCATTGGCTGTATCCATGTTTTCCAGACAACCTTAGAGCTTTAGCCAACTTTAGCAGCCACGGCTAATCAAATGGCGAACGATCATGTTCGGATGGACTCAAGCATGCTTGAGGTTTGCTCATCTCTATTAGATATATATGCATTATTGTGTAATCATAGAGGCAACATTGCGCGTCCGGTAATTTCACCATTTCATTAGAGGTGATATGTGCGCCAAGATCGATGCCAAAAAAATGGAAGAGTCTGTATTTGAGCGTGAAAATGTTATCGGCATATAGGGTTTGTCGGGAAAAAAGACATTTTAAGAGGAGAAAACTTTTCGATTACATGGTAAAATTTTATGGGGGGTTTTCACAACAAAACTACATTTTCTCTCTCCTATTTGGCCATATCAATGAACTTTTGCTCTTCCTGAACAGTGTCCTCCCCCGACTTTGCTCTTCTGGCTCTGAGTTCTATGGGGCATCCATGCCGGAATTCTGGACAAACCTAGGACATATAGGTCCTTATTTTTTTAGAGCTATTTTACAGAAAGGACACCCGCCAAAAAATCCTGAAGGGTATCCATGCCCAACAGAACTCAATGGGTCTGGATATTGGCCTGGATTTCCTGATAAGAAATCCAGGTACATTTTATGAACGTGTAAAGGGGGAATGTAAAGAGATGCCTAGATCCTGCATATATAATAGAGCTAGATGCAATTTGGTAGAAGACTGCTTTAGGTTGTCATCCTATACAATTTAAAAAAAAAATTAATTTTTTTTTTATTATCCTCTGGCTAAAGCTGATGGACTGGCTGCTCAGCCAATCAGTGACTGCAGCGGAGTGCAACTGGGTTGTGACGTTGGCTGGCAGAAGATCCGACACTGGAGAGGCATGGGGAGAAGTGAGTTAAGCTTGTTTTTATGTCCCCCTTAAAAAAACAAAAATACCCAAGTCCCTCTCGTGGCACTTCTCCTTTAACATTGAGCTGTTGAATTATTATTGTTCTAATTATGTGGTAATATGCTTTATAATGGCATTGTTCAGTGCTGTGAATCGGCAGAAACAGAATAGTCATTTTACAATGCAGCCATATTATAACCCTGTTAAACATAAAATAAAGATCAAAACATTAGCTTACAAGCTGCTATTTCACAATCTATGCACTTTAAATGTAAATTGCAGGAATACTATTACCTTGCCGCTTTTAAAAGGACAACTATATATCTCCTGCCTTAAAATTAGTTTTACTCTGTTTCCCAGGAGATGCTGGAAATACAGCAATTAGATGATCATAAAAGTAAATCTGCCCCAACAGATGAAAGTTTACCACCCAACTGCATTGTAAACACTCTAATAAAACCAGGGATTTTTTGCAGTTGACAATAATTTCTGCTGAAAAGGGTAATTTAAAAGAAAATGTACAAAGTGTGACGGTCCCAAATTAGAAGAACACAGCTATTTTTATCCAGAAAAAGCGCCACATAGCTCAGCTTCATCGAGCAAATGGGGTTGAGCTGCAATACCAAACGCAGCCTGTGGACGTGTGTGGCACTGGGGTTTGCTTCCTCAACCTAGATGATCGTGGAGCGGCTTGCACCCAATGCATCTTGATTTTATGCTGATATAGGTGGTGTGCGCTCAGCACATTCCTCATCACTACTACTATCCCCAATTGTGTCTCCGATTTACCCATGGGGCGCCTATTTGTTCCTTTTAGCTCTGTATTCTGCAATATAACCAATGGCTCAGATTGCTTATGCTGCCTGGAACCCACACGCTCTGGTTTTTCCACCAGTAACCAAGTGTTGACAAATCTGGGCTATTGTGGTTTATACACCAATGAACCGATCAGATGGAACCTCACTAGCGTTGCCACTCTCCTAAGGTGAACCACAGTATTTCACATGTACCTTCTAAGTGATGTCTCTCTCGTCGCTGCAAAGATTGCCCACTAATATCTTGCAAGAACAATTTAAGGCTATGTTCACATGATGTGAAAATAAGTGCAAAACAGCAGCCATTGTGTGAACATAGCCAAACCCTTAGTAAGGCTAGGTGAATTTTTACATACTGAAGAGCGATCCTGTAACTGTGTAAGTCAATACCAGTCAAGTTCTATACAGTCGTTCTTACATACGGTCACTGCCAAACACTCAAGAGAATTAATCTACTTTTACATGTAAACACATGTTTTTACAAATGGCCAACTTAAACTGCTAACAATTTTCTATCACATTAACATTACATTTAAACTCCTTAGAGATGCAGTAAAATGAATAGAGACGAGCGGACTGAACTTCACATATTTGTTACGAGTTTTGCTAAAATTTCTGTTCCGTAAGAAACCAAACTTTTTGCAGAGTTCGTAACGAACCAGATTCAAGATGGCGGCTGCACAATTTAATACAAATAGAAGACAGAAGAGTCTGTGCTTACCTGTCCATGCTCTCCCGTGTCCCCCGCTAAATCCAGCCCCTTTCACTTCCTGACAAAGACTAGTGTGACAACCCGTTCAGCCAATCACTTGCGGCAGTGCTGTCCAATCTCAGTCAGTGATTGGCTGAGCGGGCTGTCACTCTCGCCTTAGTCAGGAAGTGGTGGCACCTGCAATCAGCAGAGAACAACGGGGAGTGTGGACAGGTATGTAGTGATGAGCAAACTTGCTGAACCACACTAAAAAAAGAGGTGAACTCCTGCAATCATTTGGCTGTTTTAGGGAGGTTCATATAAGGTTTGATTTGGACGAATACGAACTTTTCTTCAAACTTCGGCGAACCTGCTAACCCTAACTTTTTAAAAGTTCTCTCATCTCTACCTTGAAAAAGATGGTGTGAGGTCATCGAAACGTCGCGTGTGCACATGCCGCTTTACTTTCACATGTTTGAATTGTCTTTTTTGATGGAATAAACCACATTTTTTTGCACGAATCTTTTGTAGTGCTGCGGACTATTTTGCACTAACTAGAAACATAGCTATATTACAGCTCCATACAAGCTAACATATACAGTACGGTTCCCAGTGTAACATCCTTCTATGTAATGGCGCTGCACAGAGGTACCTCATCATTTCCATTTGCCACTTTTAGAATGTGTTAACATCTCAACGTCAATTGAGAACCACCATGATTTTAATGTGCCGTGAACATACCATTTGAATCACAAGTACATAGACTTTTATTTAACCCTTACCATTCCTGTAGCTCAGGAGAAGGAATGAGACCGGCGGTACCATTTTTTGCGTTTTCCAGTTTGCCTTGCCACCAGTTGTGATCATCTTTACTAATAATTTGAATAATGTCTCCGACTCTAAACCTGATGCCAGCTTCTTTGCAGGGTATTAGATCATCCTTTGCTGGATCATATTCAAATTGTGCTCTAACATATATCTAGAAAATAATATACACACATTTTATAGACAGGGAAATTTACAATGGAGCGATAGTAAGGTCCAAAGAAAACACAGCTTAAACGGGTAAATGAAAATACAAGAAATGGTTGCTAGCTCACACAAAGAAGGAGATCGCAGTGCAAAGCATACAAAGAGAATGGACGTGTTCCTTACTGACAATAATAATGCCATAAACGGGAGACAAAGTAATACACTGGCATACCCATTGTTAGGCGTTCTGTATATACTGACGGTGTGCACTTGAAACAGACTCCTGGCATCATGTATCATTATGATGCTGGGAGCTCAAACACCGGTTAAATCTTAACAGTACTGTAATGACACAGCCGCACAAAGATTTAAACAGCTTCGGAGCTCCCAGCATCATAATGCTACACTATGCCAGGAGTTCAGATAATCCTTTCCGTTGCACACTCTACGTATATATGAACCGTACACGGAGGCCTAAGCCAAAATGTATGTTGGCCTTCTAAATGACAATAAATGCTTCCAGTAAAACACTTCCTAGAAAGCAATATAAGTTAAACACTAATGTAGAAAGTGAGAAGTTCAACCAATATGTCAAACTCTCTCTTCCTGACTTCTTCATTCCCCGATAGTTATATAAATAAGGGAGCACAAAGATTCACTGTGGTCAACACTGGAGATGGGCAAATTTACAGTATTAAAGGGGTGCTCCAGCGAAAAGCTTTTTCCCAGTAATTGAAACACATTACAAAGTTATATAACTTTGTAATATGCTTCAATCACCTATCTGCCCCCTTTTCCTATCTCCCCCCCCCCCTTAAATGGGAACCTGCTGTCACCCCTCGTGCCGGGTCAGAGCGCGGCTGACCCCCTGGTGGAGACCCTTATATTTACCCCGTGCACGAAGTCCCGCTCCTGGACCCGCTCCCGTTGCTGAGATATTGCCGTGGGAAGCCCATCGCACGCTCATCAGAGATGAGTCCGATGCTCAGAGAATGACGGCTCCATTCATTCTCTATGAGCGTCGTATTCATCTCCAATGAGAGCACGGTGGTGGTGTGTGTGTGTGGGGGGGGGGGGGGGTTTGACAGGTCCTCTGTCTCCTGTGGTGTCTAACTGGCTCTGTAAAACTGTTACATGGCTTACATCTTGTTCAGCTAATCAGAGCTGAACAACCTGAGTCATCTGACAAAGGGAGACTGGCCTAACAGGGCTTAGACCCGCCTCCATCTTGATGATGTCATTGTCACAAAATGGCTGCCACAGAGCAGCCTAGGGTCAACAGCTATTATGTAAAAATGAAATTACTTCACTTCCTGTTGGGGGGGTGAAAGATAGGGAAGAGGGGCACATAGGTGACTGAAGCATATTACAAAGTTATATAACTTTGTAATGTGTTTCAATTACTGGGAAAAAACTTTTAGCTGGAGTGCCCCTCCTGCTGCCTTTAAACTCCATACCGGGGGCCTGGAAAAGCTGGATCCAGTCCTGGGAAACCAGGAAAAGTTTCCCAGGGTTGGATCCAGCTTTTCCAGGCACCCGAGAAGGAGCAGCACAGAGTTCAAAGGCAGCAGGCGGATAAGCAGACTACCGAGCTAATGAAGCACTTCGCTTCTTTAATACTGTATATTCGCTCATTTCTAGTCAACACTCACATATTTACCACACAATAGATGGGATCAATCCTCAGGTATTTTATATGCAGTATGAGGAACAACTATGAGGACAATCTTGGCAAATTGAATAAACTGAGTCTATAACAGTAAAAGTATGGGCTCACCGGTGGAGCAGGACAGCATGCTGGGATAATTCCTAAACTATTTTTAACACCGATTCACCCATGTATCCATTCCCTCCTTGTATATCTCCCTTCCCTTCATCCATCCCCTCCTTGGTTGAACTTGATGGACATGCGTCTTTTTTCAACCGTATAAACTATGTAACTATAAACAGTAATCTCCTGTGGGAGGTATCCCCAGCCCAGACAACCAAGGCTTGCGGTTAGTGGCCTTTTCCAATGGATCATTTATTGCTATCCACTAATGTGCAAATCAGAATTTGCTGGCTTCAATATTTTTATCATTTCCTTATTAGTTATTATTGAGGAAACAGCCTACATAAGGCACAATTAATAAAATAGGAGACGTAAAGAACAATGGCAAAACAAACAGGAATTTTTTGAAGGGGAAAAAATAAATAAATAAATCACACAGAAAGAAGAAAAAAAAAAAAAAAGATCTATTCACCTGTCGTCCTTTTGATTGAGTAGTTGATGGTATGTCCTGTAGAACAAAGCCAACCGAGAAGAAGACATTTGCATCTTATTAACAGTTCATTATATACAGTCATCATCAGTTTTAATGTAAGTGTCAGTAATAAATATGGTCTATTAAACATCTACAAAAACAAAACCAAAGCTCGAGATGTTTAGCTAAAGCTTAAAGGAAGCAGAAAAGTCGTAAAGCGAGGGAAGGACGCTTAGCAAAATAAAAGCAAAAAACTGTCATCAGCATCTTCAACACAAACGCATTGGTAAAACAATAGCAGGTGTGATGGCCGGGCAATGTGTGTGTGTATAGACAGACCTGACTGTGGGTGCATGTAAAGAACTGGTGGTATAATCACTCAGAAATCATATAATATATATATATATATATATATATATATATATATATATATATATATATATATATATATATATATCACTGTAAAATCTGTACAGTGGATAAAACATTTGTTAATCCCCAGGTATCTATTCTGGGGAAAGAACATTCCGGCATCCTGGTTTAGTTTGAGATATTGATGTGAGCCATGTGGGCAGTCTTGAGGGGAGTAATTGGTGGGTTTCCATTGAGTTCTCAGTTCTGAGTCTCAAATAAAAAGGCTCATTTTAAAAGTCAGCTTTTACAGCAGAGGTTTATTGTCGCTACCACAAATGCCTTGGCATATTTCGGAAAAAAAAAAAGAAAAGCCAACATGCAAATTTGCGGTTTTAGCTAGAACAAATATGATTACGATAATACGGGATTTTGCTTAAAAAGCTGTGTCTGAAGAAGCAGCTCTCACTGCGTCATCTAGCAAGCCATTTGTGTTAAAGATGTTCCTGAGAAAAGTCTGTGGAGCCGTGTGCAGCTAATGCACATTTCAGTGTAATTTAACCCCAGGACCACCGGAGAGCGGAACATAATAGGCCAGGCTCATGTTATGCAGAATACTGGCAGGGGACACAGCAGCAGAGGGCACACCAATTCAGTAACTCAGATAGCGGAAACTACAGTCTTTGGTACAGACTTTAATTTTATTTATTTTTTTGTCCACTAGAAACGATGGGGCAATCCAGTAGAAACTAGCGACATAAGGCCTTATAGTCTCTATAAGGTCGAAACTCAACGGGAAGTGCAAGCTCTGTATTCTATGTGTAGCTGGCTGGTCTGTTATATTAAATAGGAGTCTTTAAAATACAAAATATGAAAAAACACAATTAAAAAGATCCTGTTAAGACTTACCAATACTTTAAATAAAAAAAACTAAACAAAAGTTAAGCTACAAAAGTTACGATGGGAATGGTTATCCGTAAACTTAAAAGACATAGATGTTAATACAGAAGTAGTTGAAGACAACAATCCTTGCGACGCTGATTGTGTGAGTGGTGTGCATATGTAAGTGCTGATCTTACCGAAATAGAATTGTTAATGCTGCTATGGCCATTAGCTGGGGACTGTCTGGATGTAGAGGGGGAATCTCTCTGAAATAAGACACAAGTTTTGTTAACACATTTCACTATGGTAAAAGTGCACAGTTACCTCTGAATCATCACAGAATTCCCCGCACCAGTTCTATTTTTCCAGGTTTTGTCCTTTAACCATATGAATTTTTGCAGCAATGAACTAGTATGTATATAACCATAAGTGCAATTCACCAATTTTACACCAGGAGGAGCCCAAGGCCCAGACAGTGCCACATCACTCCCATCTGCTACCATATTCGTTATAAAAACTAGCATGATTAAGTTTTTCCCATTAACACTAATATAAAAATTGCTAAATGTATGTAAATCGTAAGTTCCAAAAACTCCACAAAGAAGCTGTTCCCCCCCCCCCCATGCTGCATTCATACACAGCAGAACAGTGTTGGCATCTCTCTGTAGTAAATGGGGGTGCACAGTGTACTGGTAAGATGAATGTTGAGGTAAGGTCACAGTGGCCAGTCCTCATGAGTGTCCTCATATGCATATTCTGTGTATAACTCATGTCCCATGGTTTTTAACAGGAATATACACACTGTAGACCACACTGTATGTAATGGGGCTAATACACAGCAACACAGTAGAATATGCAGCAGTAGCCAATGGTTTGCCTCGCTTTTGTGCTGTGTATGTTGCGGTGTATGAACTTACTCCCTAACAGCCACTTATGCATGGGTTAACCACATTATGTAAGGGTGAACCGCATATTTGGGGATAAATGCACTTCAGGGAACATTTAAATGGAGAAGTCCAGTATCGGACTAGATGCTAGCTAGGTGTTTGGGTCTGGAGACACATGGTGCTTTTCATATATCCATCTATGCTTCTATAATGTAGAAAAAGGCTTTTCTTCTATAAGAGTCAAAGAGGTGTTCCCAAGTTCCTGATGTGCAGGAAGCTGTAACATCTCCTTGCTCCCCCTCCCATACCTGACCCTGTTTGGGACTCAACCTCCAGGTGTCCATCAAGAAGGGAGGAGGAAGCATTCCGGCCTGCAGCTATTCAGGAGCTTGGAAAAGCCTCTGACTCCTTGTACTAACAGCATCTTACAGTGTCAGCAGTTTGGAACATGCATTATAGCTGACAGATTCACTTTAAGGGGGAACTATCAGCAGGTTAGATTAATCTAACCTACTGATAGCCTCTTATTGTGCATGGGGACACCGAGGAGGACAGTATGTCTCTTACCTTTTACCTTTCTCCTCTGCGTTGTTCCTGTGCTGTTAGCAGTGTAATCCATGGTCTGGAGCCCTGTTAGGAGCACTGCCCCACTCCTATTGCACCAATACGGCCTGTCCGCTCCATTAATCATCATTAGATAGAGCGGGCTCGCGCTCTGGGCAGTGCTCCTAACCGTGCCTGGACTGAGGAGTACACTAATCACACAGGAGACAGACCTTCTCCCTTGGCGCCCCATGTGCAATCAGCAGGTTAGAGTCGTCTAATCTGCTGATAGTTCCCCTTTAAGCAGGATAGCTTTCAAGTTTGGTGTCAAACACACGTTATTATAGTTTGGCATTCTTTTTTGTATCAATACCAGAAGTGGATCCATGAGGAGCAGAATAAAGGATTTGTAATTCTCTTCCCACTGGATCCATTTCCGACATTACAACCTTTTTTTAAGCTTTAAAAGGCCATCCCATCTGTTTTTATACTAATGCACCTAATATGAATGAATGAATGAATGAAGCGCCTTTATAAAAGGGTCTCAATTAAAAACCTCAGACCATTATGCATCTATACCTTCCCATCTTTGGTTTATAATAGAGGAGGATGGGTAATCTCCACAGATGACACAGTAGTGTATTGGGATAATGTGCTATATGCACAGGCTTGGTTTCTATTCAAACTTTTGGCCGCATTGTTGATCTCTGACCCAGATGTATGATGGATGCAGATCGGGTTATACAAAGCACTTCTGTCGGTTACACCAACAGGGTAACGGCATAGGGTAAGCAGCTGACTGCTATCCTGATAACTTTATATAGGGTAAGCAGCTGACTGCTATCCTGATAACTTTATACTGGTATCCCTGGTTTATGGCACATATAGCGCCCCCTCTGTTTCAAGTCTGATTGCACAGACATACTCTCTTCCACCTGTCTCTGAATTCTTGCTAACAAACTCAATGTATGTCAGCAAGAAGTAGCGAATGCAGCATAAGACATACAATATACCACAGCCTTTGGCTGTCCAGGCATGATGGAGATAGAAATGTAGTTTTGCCATAAGGCCCAGACTACACACAATTAGGCTGCAGTCCGCTACAATAGAGACACGTAACGCTATGCATTAGCTACAAGCACAACACAGCTGAATATTTATAAGCAAGCTGCTTACACTGTAGCTACATTGGAATAATAAAAAAAAAAATTGTGTAGGTGGACAAACACTTTGCTTGCCATAAACATGACAAATCGAGCTGGACAAGATACAAGATGATTGACATGACTGCCCCCCATTACTAATCAATATTTCAACTACTAGATGGGCTAAGAGTCTGCTTATTGCTTAAGTGATCGTTCATAAAAACGGTACTTAAAGGGGGTTGCAATGCAGGATCATTTTAACTGAGACCGTGTAACAGAACAGGATTCGGCTATTCAAGGTTAGTTCTCTCCCTGCTTATCTCCACGAAATACCTGCTTAGCCAATAACTAGCTGACGGCCAGTGATTGGTTGATATTTCTATACATTTCCAGCAGTATGTGTCAGAACAGCAGAGGCGGAAAGGTCAGGCAGGGGTATAATCTTTTACCAAGCCTAGCCCTTTGAAAAATTTATCCTGCTGGACAAACCCTTTAAATACATTTTCAAGCCATTCACAACTGGTTGAGGTTAGGTTTCCAATGAATGCTTAGTACTGACAGAATGTCATGATAATTAGGATAGGGCCACACTGCCGTTTTGCTGTCCGTTTAATGTATCCATTTTATGGTAACTCATTGACTTACATACATATGCAACATATAGAAACGGATCTGACCACATTAAACATTCAAAAAACGGATACAGTGAAATAGATCCAAAACGCAGTGTGAACCTGGCTGTAGAACAAAAACGTCCATCGACGTCTGGTACAGGAACTGGGGGAGGCTTCTACTGCCGCAGGCTATCTTTGAGACCATACCCACCTAAAGTCCTAGGGGACAAATTTATGGAAACTGTCTAAATTACGAAACTGCCACAAAGAAAGACTTTGTAGCCCACAGCAACCAGCTCCAATTTATTACTAAAAGGAATAAAAACTTCACAGCTGTTGGTTGCTATAGGCAACAAAGTCTTTCTTTTTGGCAGTTTCATAAATCTACCCTATTGTTTGTACAAGCATAAGTGGCATTAGGAGGAAGCAGGGGGGAGAACAAATGGAAGGAGCAAGACATCGCTAAGGGGCATGGATTATACTGTAAATGATAACCTGTTTTTTTTTGCATTATATTTTCTTATTCCATGTAACTAGAAATTATTCTTATTTGTAAAATAAAGGTATCACTGAACACCGAGGCTGGAAAACATCAGACATCATGGTTGGTTTTTATATCATATTACAAACAGTTACACGGAGACTGTTTAATCGTGTCTTAAATGAGATATTCTGAGTATTAGATTATTCCAAGCGTTTCCCTTAAGAGAAGGGAGTATCTTTCCAGCAATAGCATTCTAAGGCATAAATCACCTTCTCTGTTCCGTTATCTTTGTTGTAAAATTGGTGTGCATGGTCTATGAGCACAGGCAGAAAGAGCAGATAACAGTCAGCCATCAGCAGGTGGTTAGCACCAGGATAACACACAGAGAACTCCCATTTATGTACTGTGTCATTACCTCACAGGAAGAAGACTGAGTGCGGTAACTCGGAACAATCTTGAAAGTGATACTGCCCCTCATTTCTCTCTGAAAGAAAGGAAAGCAAGATATAAATATATAAGATGAACAAGCAAATACAATTCATTTAAAGGGGTACTCCAGCCCTTAATTGTTTTAAAAATAGTACCTAACAGCCTATTCTTACCTAACCACACAGCCCCAGGGGTCTCCTGCAGCACCTTTGGGTCTCCTGCTTAGTGCTCGTCTCAGATGTGACCGCCCGCTCGGCCACTTACTGACTAAGAGGGACAGCTCCGCAGCCAATGATTGGTTGAGCAGGCTGTCGCTGCAGAGATGAGTCTGTCTCAGAAATGGTGGCGGAAGCATTCAGCAGGGACCTAAGGACCCCACAGAAGTACCCTGGGGAGTGTTGTTATGTAAGACTCTAGATAATGTTCTATAAAAGAACATATATATATAAATAACATTTTTTACGCAACGGAGTACCCCTTTAAAACAACAAATATACTAAAAACAAGCACACACTAAGATTTAAAAAAAAAAAAAAAAAAAAGACACTCACCTGTATCCTTGAACAGAATGCCATCTGATTACTATTCAAGTCTACGGCATTCCATTTTCACAGTGGATTTGCATTCCGCTGCGAGAATATAGTGCTATAAGCCTCGTATAACTTAACTATTTAGCTGCTGTGACATTAAAAATAAAGAGGCCCTCCTGCCTGCTTCTGTGGGTTCCCTGCTCTGACTGTCCTGCTCAGCCAAACACTGTGCTGTCCCACTGCACATAGTCACTCACTGAGTGGGCTGTCACTGAGCAAGGAAGTTAGCGGGAGTGTGAACAGGTAAGCAAGATCTATTATTTTTAACCTCACAACAGCTAATTAGTTACGTTTTACAGGGCTGCGGCACTATGTTCTCTCATCAGAATGAAGTGAATGGAGTGCCATCGACTTTCACAGTGAAATCCGCTACCACACTGATTTCACTTAACACTTAATTCACACAGCGGAGTTTCATTCTGAGGAGAGAATATAGTGCTGTAGCTTAGTAAAACTTAAGGGAGAAATCCCATGGAAGGGCAAAAACTTCACAGGCTGGTGGGGGCAAGAACATAATAAAGACCTGAACTCACCCCGTCCTTGTGCCGCCGATGCACCGCTCCCGCGTCCTGTCCGCAGCAGCCGGCTGTCAGCTTCAGCTGGAAACTGGGTACGTCATGTACCCTGCTTTCAGCAGCTGAAACGATGCAACACCGGCTGAGCAATTGCCGTTTTACAAGGCTCTGGAATGTTATTCTCTTAGGGGAATGAAAACCTGCTACGAAAATGGAGTGCTATAGACTAAAAATCCGTATTGCAGCGTGAAATCCACTGTGAACTGAGTATGTGTGAACGTCCCCTAAGGAGTATTCCCATCTCAACTAATATAGATAAACTTGTAGGGCTCATCAAGTTATATAAGTTTGCAAATGTGTTCCTTTAGCAAACTTGGCTCTTCCTATGTATACTTATTTATATACATTATACAGCATATACACACTATATATCCATACATCTACATTATAGTTATACATAAACATAAGCCAGACCACTGTTTTAGAGCAGAGTGGTGGTTGGTAACCCAGACGATGAGCTGTTAAGAATAGGAGGCAAAGAGCAAACATTTCAGGGGAAGGAGGCAAATTTGCAGAAACGTATAACTTGACAAGCCCTACAATATTAACTATATTAGTCGATGAGAATATCCCTTCAAATATATTTCTGGAGACCTTTGGGGCCTTATTGATGACACATTCAGGTATCTTGCACCCATTTTACGGAGAGGACATTTAAAATGTAAGGATAACTAACCAGCATCTTTTGAAGCTGTTCCACCGTCTGGTTTGCTACACTAATTCCATTTATTTCCCGTATTTCATCACCAACATGGAGGGTACCTGCAGAAATAGGAAATACACCAAAGTCATTTCAGGATCACCACACAGTAGAGAGATACAAAAACCGCACAAGCTCCATCCTAAGCAAACGTGTGAGTGCACAAAGGTGGGGCCTGTGCGACGACTTCTGTCACGCTGTGATAGAGCAGGGAATGATCCATTCCTCCCACAGTACATTAAAGCCACGCGCCTGTTCCTAACACAACATTGGTACTTACAGCCGGCAGAGCATGCTAGAGAATCTAAAATGCAGTCCCCCAAGGTATTATTTCTGAACCAGCCAGTATATCTAAAAGGGTATTACATGGGAGTTTCCATCTGTTCCTCAATGGCAAACATTCTAGTGAGAATTAAGACTAGTTGACTACGCGGGAGCAAAGACATTTATTTCTTAAATAAGGTGGAACTTTAAAATAACAGAGAGATCAGAGCATGTTCTGCATACAAACTGAATACAGTAAGGGAGTTACTCATAGGCTACCTGTGACATTACTTCATTAGAACATAGTTGCAGGTAACAGCATAAAAGATTATTTTATATATACATACATATATACACACACAAACATATATACATACACACACAGCAATAGAATGCTAGTGACAGGGGGCGCATAAAATGTGTACATTTGTTAACACACAGCATGCGCTACTTTCATCCACTGTGCGAAAGGTAGAACGCCCAAGACTATAGAGCCATATTTGATCCAAAACGCATCGCTGCCGTCTTTCAACAGCTACCCGTGTACTTTGCTGTTTACTTGAATGGCTGTCCCACAATCTGCTCCACTCTTCTATAGGAGCCACTCCTCTCCAGTCATGTGATCCTATCTCTTCTCAAATCTTTCCGCCAGTTGAAGTGGGCAGGCCACATTATTGTATATTATAGAAAAAAGCAAAAATTGGCAGCACCTCTATGCCTCAGTTCACACGGTAGGTTGCACGCCACATGTTTGTACATGTACATGTCTGTACTTTAGCCACATGCAGCATGCAACCTACAGTGTGAACAGAGGCATAGAAGTGCTGCCAATTTTTGCTTTTTTCCATTGTTTGTGGGGGGGTGTGGCTACCTCCTGTTGGCTTGCACTTCATCTGTGTCCAATAAATACAGATTGTTTGGAACCTATCTGCCCAATTTGTAGGCTTATTGTTAGCCCAGGAGAGGCCATTGCTAGTGTGAGAATGCTAGAGTAGGGACTATGTCCCTGAGGACACCTTAACGTGGTGACATGGTATACTCTGTTTGATCAAATCCTCAAATCCTCATTTTTTTTTTTATATCTACAGGGCAGGTTTTTATCGTGTGTACGCCGGGGGGAGTATATACAGGGGTAAGCACCTGCAGGTTGCTGTTGCACTTAGTTTTTTTGATCACTGTATATTATGTCACTCAATCTCTATTCAGCACTCCCTCCTCCCGGTTCCTGCTTTTCACCTTGCCTCTATACAGGTATTTTTCAGGTCGCTGTATCGTTATTTGAAAAAAACCCAATTGATAGGTTAAGAGAGTTTTTCCCTCACACTTTACCTCACTACTTTTACTTCTGTACTGCTGGACCACCTTAATTCTTCTTATGGAAACTTAAACTGAGTGTAAGAATACACTAATACCTAGAAAGAATTGTGGGTATGTGGCTTGCCACCAACATTGATGTGAAGATCCCTTTATCTGCAATTTAGTCTGGAGAAACCTGAGCCAGTGCGAGCGCCTGCCTTGTTCTTGTCTGACGCTGTGATTACTTACACTCAGCGTGCACAGCTGGAGCTGCAGAGTTAATTTTTGCACCAGGTTGCGGCTGCTTCTGTGTTGTGGTGACTACAGCCATAAGCCATCAAGATTTCATTTGCAAGGTTTTAAAAAGAATCAATAAAAGTTATATGGTTTTTCTCTTTCGGTGACGGTATTTTGAGAGTCAAATTGCCGTTCTGTGACAGCGCCTTGTTAAACGTCAGCAGCTAAAGCAGGGATGAGGAACCTTCGCTTTGGCTGTCCAGGCATGATGGGAATTGTAGATTTGCAACAGCTGGAGGGCCAAAGGTTCCCCACCCAGAGTTGAAGTAAAAAAAAAAAAGCCAATATGGCTACACCATAATTCACACCTATTTTACTTGTTTTTAAAAGTTTTCAGAAATGGAGATATGAGAGTAGTGATGGGGAATTTTCTCCTGAGCCTGAAATAACGCTGCTAAGCCTTTATACATAATAGGTCAACTGAATAACAAAGAGGGAAAGATAAAATAAAGGCAAGGACACTAAAAAAAAAGACATTGGGTGATAACATGGAAAAACAATTTGAAAAACAGAACTAAAATAGACAGGTTTACAAATGTGTCGTCCCCTGAGAGATATTCCTGACCTTATACTTGAGAAACACTTCAACAAAAATCACTATAATGTTTTCGACCAACTGCAGTTGACATTCAAACAAATTGCGTTTTACCCACCATGAAAGCGGCAGTAACGCTACCAAAACAGGGAGATGAAAAGGGCATGTGTGGAATAGAGTGCTTCTCGTAAGATTAAGAATCTCCTCCCTAACCACAGGCCCTCTCCTCTGGTAGTAGACTCTTCAGCAACATTTGCAAGGGAGGGGTCCCAATACCCAATAACGCACCACTTCTTATGACCCTAAGCTGTTCATCATCCCTGTGACCGAGATTGGGCAGAAAGGAAAACTAGACATAATATTATAAATACACACACACACACCCTGCCGTCCAAACCACTTGTACCTTCGGATAGCTGCTTTTAATCCAAGATCTGTCCTGGAGTCCGTTCGGCAGGTGATGCAGTTATTGTCCTAAAAAAAACAACTTTTAAACTTGCAGCCCTGTGTCAAATTGGTGTGGCCTATAGTGTCTGCATTAGGCTATCACAACCTCTCTGTCCTTCCTCCCCATCATAAGGAATGCCCCAGGCAGGATTTCTCCCATTCCTCACTTGTCTGTACACTGCACATGTGCAGTGTTCAGACAGGTGAAGATTAGAAGAAATCCTGCCTGGGGCATTCCTAATGATGAGGAGGAGAGGAAGGAGGGACGGAGAGACGGTGTAGGAATAGGGCACAGACACTAGGCCAATTTGACACTGTAAGTTGGGCTGTAAGTTTAAAAGTTGTTCTTTAGGACAATAACTGCATCACCTGCCGAGTGGACGCCAGGACAGATCTTGGATTAAAAGCAGCTATCTGACAGTACAAGCGGTTAGGGGGAGCAGAGATGCTTTAAGTCCTTTTTTTCTGCCAAATGCTTTGTTTCCCTAACTCCTGTACACTCCCTATACAAAAAACCCTGTAATTTACAGCAAAGTTTTCCATTTTACAGTCAGCATTACCAATAATTTATCCAGGACCCATGACAATTGACCCATTAAGATCAGTTCTATAGTGGCGTGTTGGTACGCAATTTGACAGTCAGTGGAAGTGCAAGCTGAAGTGCACACACAGCTGTCAAAGGAGCAGCATGCAAAACAAATGTGAGGGGTTTTGGAAAGTGAAAAAAAAAATACATACATAAAAAGGGCCACTTTCTTCCCGAGCATTTTTAGTGCTTAAATAGGGAAGTTTATACAAACACTAAGAGGAGTTCTGTGCAACTAATCAGGAAGCAACGATTTGGCTGATTCAGATGAATTCTTCCAGCGTTCTCCTCTGAAATGTCATTAAGAACACTACTCATTCATAACCGTATAGTAAAAGCCATTCATGCTTGAAAGGGAGCTCTAAACTGTGAGACACATGACAGCAGTTCCATGATCACAGGAGCCTGTAAGTCAGTCACCGTACCTTGTCTGTGAATCATTCCTCCATGCATAATTCTAGCAACAATGCAGTGGTTCAGCTCATTCATCTTTAGAGTTATTCCCTGTTCAAAATAAAAGCACTTTTGTCACGACTTACAGAATCAATAGCCAAGAATTGTTTTTATACAGCAGAAAATACTGGTTAGAAGAGCATTATCAGGGTTTCCACTTACTACCCTGGGACCCCTAACACCCCAGATTTGATCCAAACAGAGCATCATTGTTCATGTTCATTCTATCGATTCTCCCGCATGTATTGTCCAGCAGCTGAGGGAGGCACTGCAGTCAGTATGGTACAACTAACCTTACTGAGCTGCTCTCAGTTCTGCATGTGGTGGCTACTCTGGATACTAGCTGGTGGTCATAATAACCAGACTGGATTGTGTAGATTGGAAGCGCTAACTCCTCTCATTTGAATTGTTGATTAGTCTACTACTCTAATTTCTGATGTCATCTCTTTCCTTTGTTTGAATTAGTGATGCACAAGGCAACAAGATATCAATACCATCATCAATACTAGGTGTTTCAAATCTGTTTGATACCAGGATTCCCTGGTGTTTGATGCGCAGACTTTACGCTCAGCTGCGCAATAAAGTATACTGCTGCAGAAAATACAGCGGATGGCAAAATGAGCGCCTGCCATGTTTTCTGTGTACCACTAACCCACCCCTAACGTCACCTACTTGGCCCAGCCTACTCCCCGACCACTACACTGCTAATTTCAAATAGCCAGCACAGAGCTCCTTTTTACTTTATTGCCTCTGGGTTTCATCTTTGCAGGGCATTGGAGTTGTATATACTACTATTGCCACTATATATACTATTCTAGTTGCCCTACCCGCTGGCCCAGCACAGGTGGTCTCTAAATACAAATTACAGTCTTGTGCCATACACTGGGTGTCCACTAGGGGGTGCTAGTATCATTAGCACTCTCTTTTATATTTAAACTTTGGATCTAATTGTCCAGTAATACTTACTCCCATATATACCTCATCGACATCTGCCCCCTTCTCCAGTTGTATACCACTGTGCATTTTTATCCCATGTTGGTACTATGTATTAAATTATTGATTAAATAAAGAAATATATATATATATATATATATATATATATATATATATATATATATATATATATATATATATATATATATATAATTTGATTAATTAAATATTTAAAGATTACAAATCTGCATGTGCCAAGAAAACCGAAAACATGTTGTGCGTGTTTTTTTTTTTTTTTTTTTTAAAGAAACAAAATTTTCTAGGATGCTAAGATGTAAAGAAATTTTCATGGATTCATGCAATTCAGCTTTATATGCTGTATATTAGAGCTATATTGCACACTAAATATGTTCGCATCCATAAGTCCATTTGCTGTGGTGTAGTACTTAAAGAAGTCCGGTGAAAATTTTTATTAAAGTACTGTATTGCCCCCAGAAGTTATACAAATCACCAATATACACTTATTACAGGAAATGCTTTTTTCCCTGCACTAAGTACTGCATCGAGGCTTCACCTCCTGGATAACATGGTGATGTCACCTCCTGGATAACATGGTGATGTCACTTCCTGGATAACATGGTGATGTCACTTCCTGGATAAACATGGTGATGTCACTTCCTGGATAAACATGGTGATGTCACTTCCTGGATAAACATGGTGATGTCACTTCCTGGATAAACATGGTGATGTCACTTCCTGGATAAACATGGTGATGTCACTTCCTGGATAACATGGTGATGTCATGACCCGACTCCCAGAGCTGTGCGGGCTGTGGCTGCTGGAGAGGATGATGGCAGGGGGATGCTCAGTGTCCCTCCAGTGCCCTGTGTCCCTCAGTGTCCCTCTGCCATCATCCTCTCCAGCAGCCACAGCCCTCACAGCTCTGGGAGTTGGGTCGTAACATCACCATGTTATCCAGGGAGTGACATCACCATGTTATCCAGGGAGTTACATCACCGTGTTATCCAGGAAGTGAAGCCTTGATGCAGTAATAAGTGCAGGGAAAAAAGCTCTTTATAAGCATTTCCCGTAATAAGTGTATATTGGTGATTTGTATAACTTTTGGAGGGAAATACAATACTTTGATAAAAATTTCTGCTGAACTTCTTTAAATGAGAGGCGAGCCCTTTCCATGGACTTCGTGTTCTTCTCTTTTTCTGGATCCTTTGTTTTGGTTACCAGTTGCACACTAAGGCCTGGTTCAGATCACGATTTTGCTATGCGTTTAATGTATCCGCTCTATGGGAAAAAAAGAAGAAAAAAAAACGGATGCAAAAACAGTTGCCATTGTATGCCATCCGTTTTCCATTGACTTACATTATAAAAAGAAAAGAAAAAACCCGATCACAACGGATAATTTTTTTTACATTTTGAAAATGTTTTTCTGTACATTTTGCAAAACTGATACAGTGAGACGAATTGCAAAATCGTGATGTGAACTTGGCCTTACAGTAAACATTTTTCTTACTTAAAAACAACTTTAAAGCTGACTATACAGATGGTTGATGACCAACACACATTCATGAATGAATGTGATCTCAATGGCGAAAGGGAAGAAAGCTGCTGCTAGAAGTTTCTGGCAGTGGCTTATCCCCTTGAAAAAAAATAAATAAAAATCAAAGCATAGTAAAATGTAAGTGCCTGAACCTTGTTGCTGCCAGCAGATTTATAGCTTGTTGTTACAGCACCAGCATCTTACCATTGGTTCATCTGTATTCTTCTGGAACTGTACTAAACGGACCCGTGTAACATTTTCCATGTCCATGTCGCCGTTTGCACTTTCTGGAGAATCTCCGTTTAAGTAAGGAGATGTCGGAGGTGGTGTAACTCTTAATGCGTCGTCGCTGTAAACTTCATGGGCTACCACATCATGAGTTTGTAGTAAGGCCTGAAAAAAAATAAGTAAAGATACGTACATTTTTACATATGTTCATACAAAACCTTTGTTTAAAATTCTGTAAAACCATATGTGTATGTGTAACTTTAACACAGTGAAAACACAGTGAAAATGTTTCAATCACCTGATAAGAAAACAGTAGTCAAATTCTTTTTGGCCATGTATTTAGTCATCCACGGAATGCTTACTTAAAGGGATATTCAGGTGGGAAAAAAATGCTTTCAAATCAACCGGTGTCAGATTATACTTCTATTTAAAAATCTCCACTCTTCCAGTACTTATCAGCTGCTGTATGTCCTGCAGGAACTGCTGTATTCTTTCCAGTCTGACACACTGCTCTCTGCTGCCACCTCTGTCCATGTCAGGAACTGTCCAGAGCAGGAGAGGGTTTTCTATGGGGATTTGCTGCTGCTCTGGATAGTTCCTGACATGGACAGAGGTGGCAGCAGAGAGCACTGTGTAAGACTAGAGATAATACACCACTACCTGCAGGACATGCAGTAGCTGATAAGTACTGGAAGACCTGAAAGTTTCAATAGAAGCAAATTACAAATCTATATAAAACTTTTGTTGTTGTTGTTTCCTTTTTAAGGAGGTATGCCATATTTCTATGATTAGAGGGTGTCAAGTGAAATAGTATTAAAGAAGCAGTTCAAAAAAAATTTGTTATTGACCCCCAACCCCCCCCAGGTGCTGGCACGTATACTCAACGCAGGTCCTGCAAGGCCGTTCAAATCCAGTGCACTCTCACGTCATCCGCTGCTGTGACCCCTCTTCTGTCTCCTGTGATTGAATGCGAGAAGTCACGCGCTTCCATAGAGAATGCACTGTAAAGCGTTCAATCACAGGAGACAGAAGAGGGGTCACAGCAGCAGATGATGTGAGCGCGCGCTGGATTTGAACGGCACGTAAGACCGGAACGAAGCCGCGCCGCGGGACACCGATCACCTGTGGTGAGTATAAGCGCCAGTGCTTAGCAGGGGGGACAATAACAAATTTTTGAGAACTGCTTATTTAAAAGGGAACTATCAGCAGGTTTGACAACTCTAACCTACTGATGGGGCTACGGCACTCGGAGCAGGACTGATCGGAGGCTCTTCGTGCTCCTAAAGGCTTACCAGGCACAGGATTTCACAACTGAGAGCATGGGAACAGCACAGAGGATGAAGGCAAGAGACATATTGCCCCGTGAGCAATAGTGAGCTATCAGCAGGTTAGATTCGTCTAACATGCTGATAGTTCCCCTTTAACTACTGCTGGTAGTAACTACTGTTTGTAACTAGAAGACTATTGTGTTGGCAAAAAGTAGTCCACCTCACCCCATCCTTCTACACTTCCCGACTGACATACACTAGCATTGATACGGAAAAGAGGTGGATTTGGAGGAGGGGTGTACACATTTCCATTTTATTTAAATTTTCAAGTTTTGAAATCAGACTCAAAAGATGCAAGAACAGAGATGACGAGAGGTTTCCTTTATGCTGTTTTTTTAGTGGTGGCTTTCCATAAATCAGCTGCACTACATGTATCATATACCATCTATAGAGGAGCTATCACTATAATTAGATTTACATGCAAAATTGTGTTACGTTCCCTGAAAAGTAAACTTCAGAGATTGTAAAGAAAACAGTGTACTACTAACAGTGGCTGTACTAGATAAGGCCGGCCATGATGAAAGGCACGGATATGCTGAATCAGATAACACATAGGGAGAGTGGTGAATAGACTCCAATACATCAGACACAGAAGGAACATTCTGCTAGAAAGGCATAATTGGCAAATCCTTCACCAGCCGCTGTAGCTTTCCTCCCCTATGATCAATACCACTGTAAATAATGGATGACTACCAGAGCCAATTAGAGGGCTGAACTCAATGGACATATGTTTCCCCATCTTGATTCAAGTTCCTTTCTTTGTTAAAAATAAATAAATAAAAATAAATAACATGCTACAAAGAATTCCATTAAAATAGATAAGAAGCGGACGCTGATGAAAACGGGGCTGCACAGAGCTATTAAAGATCAGCCGCAATAGAAAAGAAGTCATGTCTGAAACTAATCCTAACTGTATACATCCCAGGTTACCAATATACCGCAACACAAAGCAGGATCATTGTAACCGCTTGAGAGAGGCTAGAAAGGGGTTTTTCTATGTCAGGAAAAACAGTCAAGACTAAATTGCTCAGAGAAATTACAATTGCTCAGAGGTATTACAATTTGGCTCTATTCACTTCAATGGAAGTGAGCCGTATACCACACCTAAACTGAGGACAAAAGAGGCGCTATTTCTGAATGACAGATTTACAACACAACAAAAAACACATTTTTAAGTGAATGTACCACTCTAACTACTCAACTGATATTTCCTTATCACCTGGTCAGCACCACCGCACACACAATGTAAAGGTGCCATCCATTCCCCTCTTCTGCCTGGGCACTGGAGGCGGCCCAGCACGCAGACATCTCTTCCCCTTATTGATGCGCTGTCTTCCCCAGCCTGACCTGTCACAGTGTGCGGCCTCCAGTGCGGCAAGACAGACATTTGCATAACTACAAACCGGAGATCTCACTAACCGGATGGCACCTTTATACCGAGTGTGGTGAAGATGATCAGGTGATCCAGAAATCCCAATTGAGAAGATTTAGTGGCAGATTCACTTTAAGTCCCTGTAACATGAAAGTCCAACTTGCAGCGGAAACACGCCTCCTCCTAGTACAGTGTTAGCATTACCATTTAGCCGCTATTGCATTTGCATTGACAGGACAAAAATAAATAAAATGAATCTCATCAATAACCATTAACCAGTAATGGCTTCCTTAACGCAGACAGGGGCTTCCTTTCTATGGTAAACCACATTTTAGTGGGATTTGTTTCCTTCATCAATTGTCATTAGAGTTTCCAGTTAATAGCCATTTACCTGACATTCTATGAACGGTTTCTCTGCGGTACAAGCCATCTTCTTGTTCAGTACTTATGCTATATAATATATGATAAAATATGATTGTGTAACCATCCCCACATTGTAGTCATAATCTGCATTACAAAACCTTGTCAACAACTGGAATTACAATGACTAATGGCATGGCAAGAAGCACAGGGCCGCTGGGCCCTAACCCCCCTCCTCCTCCTCCTCCTCCCAATCTATTCTCATGCAGTGAGGTAATATCCACTTAACAGGGCTGCTTTCCCAGAGGATGCAGAATCAATAGCCACTATTGTTTGTAGGGGCGTTCAGATCCAGGCTGGCACAGGCACCAGACATTCTCCTTTGGGTTTTACTCAAAGAGAAAATGTTCTACCAAGTCCCCTATCTGAGATGCGGCTTACACAATATATCAGATAGGGCAATGCAAACTGGTATTCTAACCCTGGGAATATAGAAATCCAGCAGAAAAGAGCATAAGATGTGAGCAACCTAGTGCAAAATGAGGCATACAGGAGGCAGATATGCAATAATAGTAGAGAATAGTAAAAGTGAAGCATAAGAGAGTGCTGAGATATACCTCTAAATCTGCTGCTACTATAAGTACTGTATGAGCTGTGGTTATGGTTATCCTTACCAGGTTTACCACTGTCTATCACACGCTGGCTGCACATAAACAGGAATACAACCTACCACAACTATTAGATAAATACTGGAGAGCAACAATTGGAGAATTCACAGACTCCTGTTTCCCTAAATAAAAGGTGTACATAACGGAGGCAGGTCCGCTATAATAGGAACAATAAGAAAATACAGTGGTACATTAGCATCCCCACCCTACATTAGTCACCGATGGCCACCATGTATTAATTGGTCTGGGCTTATACAAGGACTGATCTATACTGAAAGGTTCCTGAAAGGTATACTGATCTAACTGAAGTGAATGGGACAGAATGGTAATCCCAGACAACCTGAGAACAGGTGCAGCACTGTTTTTGGAACAAACCAGCCATGTTTCTGTAATCCTGGATAACCTTTCAACAATACAGTAGTTTCCCCCTATGTATATGCTGTAGGTTTCAAGTTCAACAGTTTGTTTCAACAGTGTTCGTGATGCTAGGAAAAAAAAAATCTGCTGCCATCTTAAGCAGTCCTATGGTAAGTGACGGTAGTGGTAGCATGTGCGGTCTGCTGCCACCCTATTCATATGGGAGAAAATTAAAGTGGTGGTAAATCACGGAAACTAGAAGGATACCAGGATGCAGACAAGAGGGATGAGTTCCCACATTGCATCTGTTACCTTGTTATATTATATTATGTCGTTATGCTTACCATGAAATGGGGTTGTGTCAGAATACGCTTCAGCTCTTTTGCATCATTATTCTCAGGGTAACAAGATATTTCTTCCAAAACCTGCAGATTACAGCAAAGAAAGAGTTAGATGGGACACCAATGGAAAAGCATAAGAAATTAATCTGCACTTGAGTAACCATTAATATACTAGAACAGGATTATAACACGTGGTTTAAAAAACATGTACACAAAAGTAGCCGATTTCCAACATCAGGTGTGGAAAGAGGGATCCATTGTCCCATCTGACCAGCTGCGAGACACACATGCCCTCTCCAACAGAGATTGTTAAAAGTATCTCCAGGTCAGATGATTTCACAGAGGGGGCGTGGCTAAGTGGCAATGTGGGCGGGGCTAAGTGGCACTGCAGTCGTAAGGCCCCATCCAGGTAGAACAATCCTCAGGTGATAAAAGATCACTTTTTACAGGAACAAGCCCCATGACGTATGATTTAAAATAAGGTATGAAAACTGCTAAACCTATATAGAGAAGTCAGAATGCAAAAAGGGGGTGACAGTGTCACTTTAATGAATCTTACTCCTTTCACTCAGTTAGGCTAGATTCACATTCACTACATCCGTTTTGGAAAGTTTCATTTAAATGTACAGAAAAACAACGTTTTTGAGTAAGCTACAGATTGTGGAAAAAACAAAAATACAACGGATCCGTTTTTATCTGTTCTTCTAAAATTTAAGTTGTCAGATGGCATACAACAGCATGCATTTTTTTTATCCCCCATAGAACTGATACATTAAACGTATAGTAAAATTGAGATGTGAACCCGGCCTAAGGCACTATGACTGTCACAGCCATTTCTAGTTCATAGAGAGTGTACAGAACCCCAGCTTTCCTACAACAGATAGGACCTGAATCACAGTGTCCAATATGTGAAATGTCACTGGGTAGAAGAAACCTCAGAGTCATGGAACTGGTCCCCTCAGGGGATTTCAGCTCTGACACGTATTGGGGACTGGTCTGTACCAACAGCACTGGGTGTAGGGCAGCACAGGAACTAGGGCTTAGGCAGCCTGGCAGTTTCAGACACAAATGTTGGCGGCTGCAGAGGCCCCTATCGCCCCTTACTGCTGCCAATCAATGGAAAATTATGCATTAATGAAAAAAAATTCATTAAAATTTATTTTAATTGACACATCAATTCTTCGAGTGGAGAGCAGCAGAAGCGGAGGCGCGCCGCTCCACCGATTATACTGTGTAATCTGTCCCTAAAGAGAAAGGAGCCAGAGATGAAGGTAAAGAAATGTTTTAGTGATCAGTAAATCCTCAGCCACATTTATAGAAGTTGCTGTGTAGTGCTGCTCTGAAGAAAAAATCCAAATTCTCAGACACTCAGGAATGACTTTTTAAACCATGTACATCATCTGTTTTAGAAGTCATTCCCTGTACAGGGAGACCTTAAAGTGGGCCTGAAAGCATGAAAACAGAAGTTTAAATAAGCCAATGGCTAAATAGGGCTTATCATTCCTTTTCGGCCCTGAGTTTGCGATAAGTAGAGATGAGCGAATTACAGTAATACAAAAGTGAAGCGCTCCCATATCTCTGCAATCCGCTCATCAGCCGCTGCCTTATAACTCACTGCCGCTCCTCCCCGGGTGCTGGGAAAGTTCTCACAGTTTCCTAGGACTGGATCCAGCTTTTCCCAGCACCCGGGGAGGAGCCGCACAGAGCAGCAGTTCGTTCTAGAGCAGCCGACAGATGGGCAGATTGCAGAGATAATGAAGCCCTTTGCTTCTTTATTACTGTAAATTTGTTCATCTCTAGTTATAAGTATTTTTGTTACAATGTAAATGAAGCTCAAAAGCCCATGGGGTGTTCCCAAACATGGTAAAAGTCCATTTCCTCCATTCCTTCCATTTATTCACCCCTTCTCTACCTGCTCGCATTCTAGTGCCCCATTTAACTGGAAAGGACTATGGCAGTCAGCCTGCAGCGCGGTGTGAATGCCGCTACTACCAGTCAGCCTGAAGCGCGGTGTGAATGCCGCTACTACCAGTCAGCCTGCAGCACGGTGTGAATGGCGCTACTACCAGTCAGCCTGCAGCGCGGTGTGAATGCCGCTACTACCAGTCAGCCTGCAGCGCGGTGTGAATGCCGCTACTACCAGTCAGCCTGCAGCACGGTGTGAATGGCGCTACTACCAGTCAGCCTGCAGCGCGGTGTGAATGGCGCTACTACGTGTCAGCCTGCAGCACGGTGTGAATGGCGCTACTACCAGTCAGCCTGCAGCGCGGTGTGAATGCCGCTACTACTAATGGCTCCATTAGAATCAAGGAAGCTGCATTATGGAAGAGCGGGGCTTTCCTCCAACTGGGGGTGGGCGGGCCCGCCTCCAGAGCTTCACCCCTGGTCGGTGCCCAGGAATAGGATGAGCCGTACACGGAAAACGGGCAGAGGTTCAAAAAAGGGACTGTGGCACTGGCTTTCCCGTTCTATTCATTGGCAAAATTTTAAGCGAATGTACTTGATGGTACATTCGCTCTAAACTCTGTTATTTGGCATTGTATACACAAATGTACTAGAAAAATACAGCAGTGCAAAAAAATAAAAAAAATTATATATAAAAAAAAATGAAAAAATATTGCTTTGACAATCTGTAAATAAGCCATGCCAACTTACAAATATTCTAGTCTATCATACTGTAAATGTTATGCTAATAAACTTTGTTCAGATAATAAAAAAAATAAAAATAATAATAAATAAATAATAATAATAATAATAATAATAATAATAATAAATGAGTAGTTAGTTGTGACCCAAATACTCAGATAACAGCAATTAGATTGACTTCAATAATGTCTTCATTTTGTTAGTAAATTAAGCAGAGAAAATGTGGAAAAATGATCTGCGATGAAAATCTTCCAGAAGAAAAGCCAATACCTATTGAGGAGTAATAAGCACTAGATTTGTTGTCTTTGAAACACCAGTCAGATTACGGCTAAATAATAGAGCTATTCATTATGGATGATTAGTTCTACAAGAAACACTCTGAGTGAGTGGCTAAGTGTCAGAGAGTGGTTACTGCTTCCATAATGTCATCTTCCTGCATCTGGTCCGATCATTAACAATACATGCTAAACAGACCTGAACCGAGATTTGATTCAATCACTGAAATGAGATCAAGGACATAAATAGTAAAAGTGGAAGAAGTTACCTCTTTGGCTCGCTGTACAGCGTCACTTGGAGGATTCCTGATTTGTGGCGAAGACTTTGTATTGATTTTGTCATAAAGCTGAAATCAAAAGGACAAGAATTATAGAATCAAGCGTGGTCCTGCGATCGGCCATACCACCGGTACATTAAAGCCCTCGTTTTTAATAATTCAGGAGGCGCAGTACTTTAAGCTGCTTCTATTTAGTCTCCAGCACACGGAAACACTGGGAATAATGTAGTACACTTCTAGAAAGTTTCCTGCTGTAATAGCTGTCTCGAGGAAGTGATGAAAATCCCTCATTAAGCTCTGGCAAAATGTTTTTTTTTTTTTTTTTTGCAAGGAATGTGAAGACGTAAGATTAGGCTACAACTGCTTTCCCTATTACCATTTATGAACTAGAACAGTGCTCAATATATTTCTTCTACGGGACGGCACTGTACTAGAAGCTGCACCGAGGGTCATTATAGAATCTTCAGAACAGCAGGAGTTTCCATCTGCATAATTCAGATGCAAAGGTTAGTGCAAGACAGCGCACACACACACATACTACGAGATGGCACAGGGGCTCTCCATTACTGCACTCACCAAGGTCTCAGAAATACAAGGAAACCAGCTTATTAGTCTGAGCAGCAAAAATATGTATCTAGATCACTTATTAAAATGTAACAATAGCTTTTGGCTTCATAGCTCATTTAACCATGCGTAAAACAGAGATGAGGTTAGAAAACGGACGCTGCACTCCCTGTCCCACAGAACTGGTGTTACGTGATGAGTAACAAGTGTAGACAGAACGTACCCAACAGAACAAAACACTAAATTAGGAGCATTTTTAAGTCAAATGGAACTTTCACTCACAGCGTATCTTCATCCTCGGATTCAGCCAAGTCATTACTAGGCCGGTAGCAGCCAACATAACATATCAGATCACAAGATTGTTTATTTATAGCCCAGAGTTCACCTGGGTACATACGCCAGACCAACTAGAGCTGGGGACAGCGTATTGGTCACTACAAATAACTTTTGACATGTCAGACAAACTGGTGTCAGAAAATTATATAGATTTGTAATTTAAAAATCTGATGTTTTCCAGCACATATCAGCTGCTGTATGTCCTGCAGGAAGTGCTGTATTTTTTCCAGTCTGACACAGTGCTCTCTGCTGCCACCTCTGACCATGTCAGGAACTGTCCAGAGCAGGAGAGATTTTCTATGGGGATTTGTTACTGATCTGGCCAATACACAAACACAGAAAAGTGCAAAAGCAACTTATAAAGAATCAATGGAGCCGCATCACAGAGAGTGAACGTCACCTGCCCCCAGTGATCGGGAGTAGACCAGCACGGACAGCAATATATTATATATACACACACACACACACAGCGGCACTGGCATCCCTGTGCCAGTCTGTTCACATAAGAAAACACAAAGCGATGTACCTAGTGGTACATTTGCTTTAAATAAGTTAAGGGATAGACAAATCATGAACATTATGGAGGAGATCAAACTTCCTGCAAAGGATCAGTGGGGAAAATGCCCATAGGAACAAAATTACATTGCTGCCTCTTTTATTTTTAAAAATGCATTTGAAAAGATTAAGCTAGAACCTGATTGGTTGCTATAAACCCGGGATTCCTTGTTCCTTTGCACAAGGTTTGATAAATTCACCTCCATGTTAATTGTGTGTTCCACTTTTTACCAAGGCTGGGTTCACACTGTTTTTAAAATGGCCACTTTTTTTTTTTCTTTTTACAGACTGCAAGAATGCAATATAAACCCAGCCCAATACAGATACTAATACCTAAATGGAAGCAGGCATTTGGGAATCTACTCCTAACCTTGTACTAAAGAATGCCGCACACAGGCTAAATAATAAATAATAATAATTAGGCTGGACAGAGTAAATTCTTTATTTCATTTTCATGCTCCTCCAGCCAAGGACCAAAGCACCAAACACTGATAGGAGCACCGCCATCCAGAATGATTGCTTTACCATCTGGAAAGAAGGCCATCCCTTTAACCCTTTGAGGACCAGGCCCAAAATGACCCAGTGGACCGCGCAAATTTTGATCTTTCTGCTTTCGTTTTTCCCTCCTCCCCTTCTAAGAGCTCTAGCACTTTCATTTTTCTATCTACAAGGCCATGTAATGGATTGTTTGTTACAGGAATAGTTGTACTGTGTAATGGGGTCTTTCATTTTACCATAACATGTATGATGGAATCCCAAATATATTATTTATGAAGATATAAATAGGTGAAATCGTAAAAAAGAATGCAATATGGTAACGTTTGGGGGGTTCCTGTGTCTACGTAATGCACTATATGGTAACAGCGACATGATACCACTATTCTATAGGTCAGTCCGAACACAACCATATGCAGGTTACACAGATTCTCTAATGTTATATATATATATATTTTTTTTATGAAATCCTTTTTGGCAATTATTAATAAAATGGGCCTATTGTGTTGCTTATTCCGTCATGATCTCTAGTTTTTATTAATACCATATTTGTGAAGATCAGACGTTATGATCACTTTTTATGAATTTTTATATATATATATATATATATATATATATATATATATATATATATATATATATATAGTAACAAAAATCGGTAATCCGCGCATTTTTTTCCCCTCTTTTCGTCTACGCCGTTCACCGCTCGCAATGACGCTTGTTATATTTTAATAGATCGGACAATTACGCACGCTACGGTATATTATATGTTTATTTTTATATGTTTTATTTATATAATGGGAAAGGGGGGTGATTTAAACTTTTATTGGGGGAGGGGTTTTGGGGTAGTGTGTTAAGTGATTTTAACTTTTTTTTTATGCATTTTAAGTTTGGGGGACTTGTACATTGATTACTTTCATTTAATACACTGATCATTGCTAAGCCATAGGCATAGCATTGATCAGTGTTGTCGGCGCTCTAGACACTGACTAGACACGGGCAGGGAGCTGCCCAGATGACTACCTCCCCTGTCTCTGCGCTCCCAGGCTATTTAACTGCTTTTTAGCTGTAATAAAGCTGCTACTGCAGCCACATACACTATGTCCCACAGGCTGGGCAGCAGCTTTATCCAGCCATGCAGGGAACCATATCAGCCAAAACAGGCTGATTGGCTCCTTTAAGTTTACAGTGATATAAGCTACTTTACTTACAAAAAAAAAAAAGTCTGTTACCGGTGATACCAGGTGTCAGGAAGAGATCGATTTGACCACATACAAATGGGGGTGTTCTAGCATCTTCTGTGTATCAATCCATGAATGGACATCTATAAAGCGGCCCTTTACAAGTGTTACACCTTCGGATGGTGCCATTTCTTTCAGTAAGTATACATTCTGCATCTCCAAACATCACATTACAATAGCAAACTACTTAAAGCGTGTTTTATGAGTCGTGCAATAGTAAATGGTAAAGTGCAGATTCTTGCTGTACCGCTGCTGTGTAATGACCTTGTGCAGTAATCATTCCCATTTAATGTTCTTCTCTTCCACAAAGGAAAGCTGTAAATATCCGGCACGCGAGTGACAGAGTCCTCTCTTGGCTCTTATCTGTTTAATGTGGAAGCAGGTGTAGCTCAGTCAACAGTAAACAGGATTAATAAGCACGCTAATGGCTTCAATTTCCTAGGTAAATAATGCACAGAACAACAATGCTTGATGAAAAGATGAACATTAGTCCATTACTTACATGATCACCAACACAGAAGGAAATACTTAGTCTATAAAAAGAATCCACTATTACAGGTTTTATTGGGCATAGTAGACTTAAGGGGAACATGTCTGGGTCTTCAATCGACCATAAATTTTATTAAATAAAGGAGAAGTCCAGTGAAAATTTTTATTAAAGTATTGTATTGCCCCTAAAAGTTATACAAATCCCCAATATACACTTATTATGGGAAATACACAAAGTGTTTTTTCCCTGCACTTACTACTGCATCAAGGCTTCACTTCCCGGAAAACATGGTGAAGTCACTTCCTGGATAACATGGTGAAGTCACTTCCTGGATAACATGGTGAAGTCACTTCCTGGATAACATGGTGAAGTCACTTCCTGGATAACATGGTGAAGTCACTTCCTGGATAACATGGTGAAGTCACTTCCTGGATAACATGGTGAAGTCACTTCCTGGATAACATGGTGAAGTCACTTCCTGGATAACATGGTGAAGTCACTTCCTGGATAACATGGTGAAGTCACTTCCTGGATAACATGGTGAAGTCACTTCCTGGATAACATGGTGAAGTCACTTCCTGGATAACATGGTGAAGTCACTTCCTGGATAACATGGTGAAGTCACTTCCTGGATAACATGGTGATGTCACTTCCTGGATAACATGGTGATGTCACTTCCTGGATAACATGGTGATGTCACTTCCTGGATAACATGGTGATGTCACTTCCTGGATAACATGGTGATGTCACAAACTGACTCCCAGAGCTGTGCGGGCTGTGGCTGCTGGAGAGGATGATGGCAGGGGGATGCTCAGTGTCCCTCCAGTGCCCTGTGTCCCTCAGTGTCCCCCTGCCATCATCCTCCCTAGCAGCCACAGCCCGCACAGCTCTGGGAGTCTGGGTGTGACATCACCATGTTATCCAGGGAGTGACATCACCATGTTATCCAGGGAGTGACATCACCATGTTATCCAGGGAGTGACATCACCATGTTATCCAGGGAGTGAAGCCTTGATGCAGTAGTAAGTGCAGGGAAAAAGCACTTTATAAGCATTTCCTGTAATAAGTGCATATTGGGGATTTGCATAACTTTTGGGGGGCAATACAATACTTTAATAAAAATTTTCACTGGAATTCTCCTTTAAATCTCAGCTTCATTGATGCTTAGGAGTCCAGTGGGCGGTGACTGACAGCTGGCTTTGGCTTCAAGTCTTTGGCAAATCTGTCAGATAATCTGTGTAAATGGACCTTAAGGGAACACACAGCTCAGTTAACTATCTGCTTGGTTCTGGAACAGCTTTCCATTACGGATTCTGTTTGAGAAGTGAGGTTTTAGTGTTTAAAAGTCAACTACTGCCTTAAAGGGAATCTGTCAGCTCTATACAAGGTACAGAGCTGATAGACAACAGTAGTTAGGTATATTATATATATATATATATATATATATATATATATATATATATATATATATATATACACACACATTAATTGGCCATACCCACTAATATTGCAAAAATGGTGCTGAGGATAAGGGTAAGGAAATTTATATTTTTAATTCTAAAATATATGCACCGGATTTGGCGCAGACAAAAAAAGTACAATTATCGTTGCGACATGGGATGCACAGAAAAATAAGTTACAAACTATGCTATAATGTGTACTCCAAAGCTATGGAAAAGGGCCGAGGCACAAACATTTAGTATAACCGAAGAAGAAGAAAAAGGTGGAAGTGAGGGCGAAAGGAGGAGGGAAAGGGGGAAAAGAAATGCAGGGGCAGGGACTATGCGATCTCTCACCGGGCTAGTAAAGGCTTGAATTTTATAGTATCTGTAAACTGCTCCCAATAATATGTCCGAAAGAAGCGGGCAGGGCAGTTGTGCAACTGAGCTATCAGACCTTCAGTATGCTTTGTGTCTTCAACTTTACGCAACCAAAAGGGAGATAGCAGGAGGTTCAGAGCATAGCCATAGGGCAGATATACTTGCCCTTACTGTGTTAACCAAGTGCGTAATACAAAGTGTTGATAAGTTTCGAGTGATATTTCCAAGTTGTGCAGGAGGAAGAAAACTTGGGTAAAAGGAACCTGGTAGTAGTCTGTAAAGGTGGAAGCAAAGCACCACACTTCCCTCCAGAAAGACACCAGCTTGGGGCAGCTCCACAGTGTGTGTAAGAGACAGACGGGGAAGTATACTTTGTTTAATAAGTTCCCATCTGTCTGCGTCTTTTGCATTTCACAGGACTTTTCTTTTAAAAGCAAAATCATTCAAATACTAAATTAAAGACTAAGCTATTTGTGCTTTGTTCAGAATATTGGATTCTTATTTTACAATCTCACATGCTACAATCTGGATTTGACTAAAATTAAATTTGTTATTTAGACACTGAATACTACACATCCTCTAATTCTACTTCTCCCTATGGTGGACTGGTTAACCAAGCTTTAAATATTTTTAAACATTAGGTACTTTTTTCAAATTTATTTCCTTTATTTCCTTTTTAATTTTGTGTACTATAAAGACTCTTTAAGCGTTGAGATATAAACCTATAAACAAGGCTGACCTCATCATTTGCAATTATGTTCCAGTTACATCTATGATTAAGCTCACTAAAGGGTCCATTTACACAAAGATTATCTGCCAAAGATTTGAAGCCAAAGCCAGGAATGGATTTGAAAAGAGGATAAATCTCAGGCTTTTCTTTATGACCTGATCTCTGCTTATAGTCTGTTCCTGGCTTTGGCTTCAAATCTTTGGCAGATAATCTGTCAGATAATCTTTCTGTGTAAATGGACCCTTACATACAAAAACCTAATAAAAAAAGAAACACTAATGAGAGACTCCAGCAGCATGCCTCAATGCACTGTGAGTTCTGGCAGCAGGGGATCAGACCAGATCAGTCAGCCTTCACCACCTAGGCAACCTTTTTTTTAGCTTGGTGTGTCAAAATTCAGGTGGTATGTCACTTAATCCAAAACAAAACATAAAATTTTACGATATTTATAGTTTTAACAAAAATATACAACCCCAGTCCCCATCCAATCACCAGCATACACCCCAGTCCCCCTGCCCCAATGCCTTCATCGGCATACACCCCAGTCCCCCTGCCCCCATCCCTTCACCAGCATACACCCCAGTCCCCCTGCCCCAATGCCTTCATCAGCATACAGCCCAGTCCCCCTGCCCCCATCCCTTCATCAGCATACACCCACAGTCCTCGTGCCCCTAATGCCTTCACCAGCACACATCCCCAGTCCCCCTGCCCCCATCCCTTCACCAGCATACACCCCCAGCCCCCCATCCACATACACCCCCAGTCCCCCTGCCCCCATCCCTTCACCAGCATACACCCCAGTCCCCCTGCCCCAATGCCTTCATCGTCATACAGTCCAGTCCCTCTGCCCCCATCCCTTCATCAGCATACACCCACAGTCCTCGTGCCCCTAATGCCTTCACCAGCATACATCCCCAGTCCCCCTGCCCCCAATGTCTTCACCAGCATTCACCCCAGTCCCCCATCCCTTCACCAGCATACACCCCCAGTTCCCCTGCCCCCAATGTCTTCACCAGCATTCACCCCAGTCCCCCATCCCTTCACCAGCATACACTCCCAGTCCCCCTGCCGCCAATGCCATGTACAACTCCGACATCAAATTGGACTGAGCACAATGTCTACAGGTCTCCTTCACTGTGTTCCACAATTTGTAAAAATATTCACAAAATAAAATGTGGTAAAGTGGATAACCAGCAGTCATATGTTTCCTGTTACTCAGAGACGAAAGAACTTGTGTTGTGGCTGCAGCTTCCTCAAACAACAAGAAAGGCAAACTGAGGAAGTAGGAACCATTAATCTGCAATTTTTAATACTTGCTGTTAAAAATATCGGATCACAATGTACCGAAAGGTGCAAGACAACACTTTCCACACTTGCACTTGGAATGAGTGTTTGAAGCCATGCGCACAGTTCCTTCCCAATAGTCGTGTGAGGTTGCTGAGATTACTGCCAACATTGTGGCTAGGAGTTAAGATATGAAAGCATGGTTAGGATATGAGAGCGAACACGAATGTGATAACTTACCTCTATGTACAGTTTGTTAACACAGTAACATGCAATGGGTGTGGACATGTCAGGCCTTAGCCACACCCAAGACTTTAGCCTTAAAGGGAATGTGTCACCTAAATTTCATTCACCGATTAGAATCAGACACAAAGTTATTTTACTCTAATCTGTTTCTATTTTTTAACAATTTCCCCCCCCCCTATTTGCACATTGTTATGGAGTCTGCCATATTGCCTGGGCTTAACAGCATTTAGTGACATGCTTTACAGCAAGACTCATGAACATGGACAACAATAGACAGACTCTGAATGTGAAACATTAATGAGCGCTCTGTGACCTGTGAAGAGGTCATTTCACAGAGATCTGCTATTGTCTCCTTTACCCCCTGGTGTCACATGACGCTGCAATGCTGTACAGATCACTTTACAGCAGCCTCCTCTTATCACCACAGACACAACAGGAAGTCTCGGCTTAGTTTTAGCCCCAGTAGTGAAAATGAAAACTGCAAGATATCAGGATTATTTTATAATATAGAGAAAAATGGAAAATTAGAAAAAAAAAATCATTTTCTAACAACACATTTGCTTTAAAACCCTCTAAGCCAGAGATGGGGAACCTTTCAGCCCTACAGCTGTTAAAAAAAACTACAGCTCCAATTATGCATGGAAGGACAAAGCTTGTCATTGTGAAACATCTGTAAGGGCCAAAAGGTTCCTGATCCTGTTCCTGGACTGTGGAGACTGGATTTCTGCTGCTAGACGGTACCAGGTTTCTTCACAAGCGTGGTCCCAGCTTGGGAAGCTGCAAGCCTAGTGGACCAGATGAAACCAATGCATGGCAGCCAGTGGGTCTGGGAAGAGGAGTAGTCAGAACTGTATTCAGAAAAGAAATCAAATACAGGCAGGCAGTACAGCTTCTGGCCAGCAACAGGAGAATCAGTTCAATACAGGAGAGGTCAGGCCAGAGAACAGGCACAGGTAAGGACGCCTACAATATCAGGATGGCACACCTTTGCAATGAACTCTAGGAACCAACAATGCTCAGTTCTGGCCTGTGAAATATATGCAGAAGGCCGCAGCTGGCCCCTAAATACAAAAGGAGGAAGACAGCAGCTGCACAAGGCATGGAGCAGAGGAAGGAGTGGAAAGCACAGGTAGGCCTGATACCAGGAGCAAAGCGAGGCTGTGGCAGGATAGCAGATGTGCAGCAACTACTCTGACAGAACTGTGGTTCTCAACCGGCAGCAAGTAGGACCACAAGGGGGATGTAGAATGAGGGGTACACACTGTGTGGTTAAAACAAAATGAACACTTTGGGCTTCCAGTGCAGAAGGGTTGTTAAATGACACCATTCAGTTATGTCCTGAAGTACTAATCATGGCTCCTAGGGAGCCACCCACCCAGCTTTCCCCATAAACGCCGCACGCTGTGTACTCAGCAGACAGGAAACTGGAACACAACAAGGTAGTCAGTGGCACGGTGTGGAACAAGTATTTCTCTAGCTTACATCTGTAAATTAGAAATAGATTATGGAATTACTACACATGCAATTCCCAACAAAAACCCAGCACATTTTCTATAAGTCAAAGAAATGAGAACATATATCACACAGACGGCATAATAAAGAGCTCCAGTCCTTTATGCAGTACTCACTAGTGCCTGAAACTGTGCATGACAAACCATCCGGTGGTTAGAGTCTTTCCAAGTATTTGCTGTATCAAAGACGACTGGACGTTCCTAACCAATAACTATAGTGAAAGGTGAAAGAATCTGAATGACAGACACAAGCAAGATTATAACCATTGGACAATGCTTGTGTAAAATATTTTGTGGTACTAGGTCTATCACTCATCAAAAGCATCAGCCATAAAGAAAACAGTCAGCCACTTACCAGGGTAAAAGCTTAAATATCCAAGTAAAACCCCATATTAAAGAGTTTGGCCAATATCTGCTGCATACTGAACACATTGCACAACTACAACGAGACCTACGGGTAAGCACACAACCTCTGATCCCAGACTGGCCGCTGTTTAACAAAAGGAGATATTGCTCTTCTGCTCAAGGGAAATCTAACTAGTAAAATGGTTGACATCGGTATTCAGAAAGCTTTTCCTGGAATGTGACCACTAGGCCTGAGTGTAAAATATACAGATTTCTCTGCATGCCTAACCCCAGCTAGTGACAAAAAGGACCGCAGACCATCAGAAGCCACTACAGAGCCAAAGAAAATTATATACGCCTTAGTTACAATCTCTATAAAACAAAAACATTGTATAACAGTTATTAAAAAGCAACAGGTCGTATGTGAACTCCTGTAGGTGATGTAATACAGATTCAAGCCAATTGGTTACACCATTTTGGAGTTATAAATAAAAAAAACCAATATGTAAATGAGCTGGCGCACTGGGGGAGTGCACTGGCCCACCTGCTACACCTACTTAAAGAAGCCGTCCACTTATTTGGTGCATAAACTTACCAATGATGATTGATGTCCCGCTGCGCGGCTTCATTTCAGTCCTACGGTGTTGTTAAAATCCTGCGGGCAGTGAAGTCACAGCCCTTCTGACCCCTCCTCTTCTATAGGGCTATTTAAGGCCGGAAGTCAGGGTCCCCAATGCATCCCCATGAGAGTGCTCTGACTTCCGGCCTCCCTTGCTGCAGGTCATATAGGCTCCCACAGGATTTCAGCTGCACTGTAGCACCGGACTGAAGATGTGGGGGAGGGATTAAAAAACAAAAGAAAAAAAAAAAACAAAAAAAAAAGTGCACTGCTGCTTGAAGCATATGCATATAACGTATACATAGTCACACCTTCCTTGGCCTAGGTAACGGACGCTTACTGCACAAGCGGGGGATACACGCAGTGCACCAAAGCATCTCATTTGCATGTTAGTTTTTCTCATCTATAAAACAACCCAACTTTTTCCTTTAATAAGAATTTGTATGTCTCTAAAAGAACTTTGCCTACTTTTTACAATGATTTATTGTCTTGTTATCCAGTGTAACCGGCTGCAGTAAATGGCATCTGTATTCTGTCAAGATGAATTTCCAGGTCGCCACACCACTATAGGTTGCCTTTTCTTAATGTGAAATAGATATTAAGGGTAGCTTCACACAAAACGGATCCACAGCGAATTTTCATTCTGCTGTGGATACGTGACCCGGCCCCTTTAAACCACCCCCGCACCATACATTACTGAAGGGGCCAGGTCACAATTCCGCAGCGGAATGAAAATTGTGAGCGTCACTATACCAGGATCCGCAGCGGATTTCGCTGCAAACCCTCCGGTATGTGTGAAGCTACCCTAAAAGGGTATTCTGCGAATATTTAATTTTTTTATATAGTGCAGGGAGTGATTGGGGGAGATGTGATACTTCCCTGCCCTGTTTCCTCACAGATCCCGCTTAGGCTCCTTTTGGTTTTGCGCCGCTCATTCTCTCTCCCTGCCTTCAATACGACCTATTAGTGCTGGAGCTTCTCACCAAGCCATTCAATGGTTGCAGCGGTGGTCAGTCTTCACCGGTGATTGGCAGAGTGGAGAAAATACACTATATATATATATATATATATATATATATATATATATATATATGCAGTAGATAGAGATCCCTATACTTTGGCAATGCAAAAAAGTACTCGACATGGCTAGAAGCAGCTGCACCTTTCCTGTCTGTAGTAAGAGATGTGCGAGTTCTTTGTCAATGTAACTTGAAAACAATGTACAGAAACTTACATCTAGAAGTGTGTGCAAGTGCTGGTCTTGGAAAACACTATGCAGGAAATCAAGGTCTTTCTCACTGCAGTCTGTAAGTGCATGGATCTCCTCCAGACTATCCAGGACTTGAGACACTGCTCCTATAGGCAAACAAGAAGGGGGACAAAAACTGAGACATTTCTATGGAAAAATGACCTTTGGATAAGAAAAGCAATTGACTGTGATTAATGAAAGTCTTTACTCGGAAAGGCAACGCCATCCAGAGACACTTAGAGAATAGGAAGCGGCAAAGAATACAAATCGGAACCTGTGGGAAGAACAAATGAGCTGAAACGATGAAAATGTGTTACTGAAGGGCTTGATAAACATAGGAAAGCGTACAATAGCTGCACACTTCTGCCTGCCACATCCTCAGGTTATAGAGCGGAGGCAGACTACTTCAGGAACATTAGTAACAATTGGTAGGAAGAACTACATCTAGCACATTTATGGATAAATGATATTTTATATTCTATTGAGCAAGAAACAATATGAAGAATATCACCAAATCCAGCGAACACAAGACTGTGCCATAAGTCACTCTGCATACTGGACATTGTGAAAATGTGAATACAAAACCCAATGTCAAAGTGTTCAAATAGCAGAAGCACCAGATGCGTAAATTAAAGGGGTTATTATGTGTTATTTGTTGTCAAATGAAAATGTATAGGCTTTGTAATATAAAACTTCAGGTCTGCAAAATTGCTCAGATCATAAAACTGATGTGTTTATTGAATTGTAGTCACATAGGCCATTGTAAGAAGTATGGCAGTGTCTGTTGTGATCCACAGCTGTAGCTTCTAACCACACTTACACACTGATCAGCCCAAACATAACAGTATTAAGTCCCTCTCGTGCCACAAGGACAGCTCTGACTAGTACTGTCCAATCCAAACAGATCCACAAGTTTTCTCAATGTCCTCTGAACGCGAACGCTCATCATTTGACACTCTGTGGCTGGAGAAGTTTGATGCCGCCCTAGGGCTGCCAGGAAAACATTAATACGGTCTATGGCTGTAACTATGTTTTTCAGGGCTCCATATAGTGGCATCCAACTTCTCCAGCCATCGGGAGTCAAATGAGAAGCATTCAGGTTCATAAAACGTTGTCAAATCCGAAGAGTTTGGTAAGTTTGCTCAACACTAGCTCTGACCTCTTCAGGCATGGACTCCAAAAGATCATTGATGGTGTTCAGTGCTACCTGTCATCCAGGATACTAGCAGCAGATATTAGAGGCCACTGCCACCTAGGGAATACTGCTGCCATAAAGTTGTGCAACAATGTTGCGGTAGGTAGTGCATGACAAGTAACGTCCACATGAATGCCAGGATACAAGGCTTCCCGGCAGAACATAGCCCAGCATGTCCCACTGCCTGTGCCGGCTTGTTGCCTAGCCTTACTGCATGCAGGTCCTCACTCTTCCATAGGTAGGCAAGGCACCCAGGGGTCCACTTGATGGAAGAGAAAATCTGATTGATCAGATGGGCCACATGCCAACATCCAGTGCTAGTGCTCATTCTTCTGTGGGCAAGGGGTCAACATGGAAACTGTGTGCTAATGTGGTCTGTTATGCAGCTACAATGCATGGTGTGGTCTGCCATTTCTCTTTCTATAATATCTATCTTTTATATGACTTTATAGTACACCATATAAGCATCTTATAAGGTCATAATAACAATGAAAGAAAATTGTTAATTAAGAACATGCAAATGGTTCCATCAGATGGAACATTGGGAACCAAGATAGCAAAACCATTCCAATTAAATTATAAAAAGAGAAAATAACAAACCATAGCAATATGCTAAGTGCTACAGTAGCCCTTGGTGAGAACAGAGCAGATGTGCTAGACTTCTCTCCACGGGTATCAATGAGCCTTCAGCACTTTTCGGTAGGTACTAACTACTTCACACCACATGCATGTGAGAAGACTTGCAGCTTTGGAGGTGCTTTGACTCCCCTAGCTATCACATCATAGAAACTGTAGACTAGACAGACCCTTAAAGTGTCCCTGTCCTTTAAAGAAAAAAAACAAACACTTTTAACAAGTCAAAGACTTGGTCGAGGTCTGAGTGTTCAGTCCCATACTGATCGTGAAAATGAGCGCTATGTGCGGCCCTCCCATATCGGCGTCATGTGATGAGCCAGGCTCCTAATGTAGGTCTATGGAACCCGACTCACTGACACAAAGCCGGAAGCAGTACAAAAATTTTAAGCAGCAGAGTGTAGTAAAAAATATATAATAGGGAGCTCACCAGACTGGACCAACCATCCGTCAGACAACCCCAAGCATAAGCGGAGACAACAGGAATAAAACATCACCTTTTAGTTGAAGTGTTGTCTTCGCTTATTCTTTACAAAGCAGGGAGCAGACTGCAGAACGGTCCTCTCCCCGCTCATTCCCACTATTAGTACAGCTTTTTTGTCTCTATGACAAGTCAAAAGTTTTTATAACATTGACACTTTAAAATACTACTATCTCAAGTGACCCCGGAAGGCTTTTTTTTAAGAGTAATCTGATAAGTTTTTAGCATTTAAAAACATACAGAAATACCTTATGAGCCAAGCATTCTGCATATATACAGAAGAACAGAAAGTGGCCACAGACTGGGGCTGATCTTACGTGTAAGTAACCGATCTGTTCAGCATTTCTGTCACTAGTTTATGCTGCCCTCATTTAGGGTGTGTTCACACGTAACGGATCCCCAGCGGATTTCTCGCTGCATATTCGCAACCAGATCCGCTGCGGATCCCTGCCCTGTACACTGGGCAGACAAACTCGCAGCAGGATGCCAGATGCCGCCAAAGCGTGTACATCCCCTGCTCCCCGCTCCAGCTTGCTTCGGTGCTCCCAGCACGTCCCGCTCGGCCAATCAGTGCGCTGCCCCGCCGCAGCACACTGATTGGCTGAGTGGGACGTGAGGAAGCCGGGAGCCCCGAAACAAGCCGGAGCGGGGACCAGGTGACGTATACACTCTGGCAGCGAGGGGTTAACGGGACAGGCTGTGGACATACTCACATGAGGATATGCATCCCGCTGCGAGTTTGTCTGCTCATGTTTATACAGGGCAGGAATTCACAGCGAGAAATCCGCCGCGGATCCGTTGTGTGTGAACGCAGCCTTAAAGTTGCATAAACCTAGTGACAGATTTCCTTTAAGGAATTAGATGCACATACAGGTACAAACACATTAATATATCCATAAATGTGCCAATTATTTCTCCTCTGTAAAAAAAAAAAAAAAAAAAAATATTATATATATTAGGTGAAATGGCATTTATTCTCTATGGGCATGCAAAAAGCAGTGAGGATAAAGCATAAGGCAGTCAAAAGGAAAACAAAGGAATACCTACTTTCTGCAGCTAGGAGTCCTAGTAGGGCAGCATTAAGGCGGACAGAAGTGTAGATTTAGAAATAGCATGTTAGTTGCAAGCATAAGCCAAGCAAATTACAGTAAGTATACAATGCAAAACTGTGGATCTAACACACATACACATATACATTTCCTATATAAAATACAATAAATAAAAATAGACCGATTTCATATAGGAGTTGAGATCTGTTGATGCAGAAGTAACACTATAAATCACTTCTCAGGCGGCCTGATAACATAATTTCTGCTCATGACTCATTGAATGCAAACACATACTCCGTGTTATCACAATAAATCCACTGCCGCATAAAGGACTTACCAGACTGTAAAATCCCAGTGAAAATATCACTGCCTGTATGTAATACTATAGAGAGACTAAGTCCTGCTTCTGTCAATATACAGGCATAAATGGGACATGGGCATAAACTAAACCAAGTGCCTATCTCCCCATCCATTTCAATGTTTTGTTTTTTTTTATCATGTTTGTTGTGCTCCATTTGTAGATTTCAGTCAGTGTTCCTTTGGACGGACATTAAATTTGTTAATCCCACATTTTTTGTCCATTCTTGGATCTCGAAAGAACAGTGCACTTCAGTTTAGATCCTTCATAAATGATCATAGTATAGGAGAGAGAGAAAAACGGAAGGGATTTCCTTTCACGTCCGTTCACTGAACATGTGCAGACGAAGATAAACTGAAGCAAACAGATGGACAAGAGTCAATTTATTTTTTTTTTATCCAAAATGTAAACGAACCATTTCAAAAACCTGATAGTTTTGCAATCAGTTTGCTCATTAGTTTGTATTTATCTGCTCATTTAATATGGAGGGACTTATACAGGAAAAACAGTGATGTGAACCCAGCCTAGGCTACATTCACACCTCAGTATATTTTCCTGGATGGAAATCTAGATCCTCTATTTTTCATCCGCATCCGTTTTGCATCCGTATTGTGTTCCGTATTGTTATCCATTTCTATCAGGCAGGATAGACGGATCCGTGATACGGATGGTTTTACGAATTGCAATGTACTCTCTGCAAATTTTGTGCTCTCCATAGACTTGCATTGGGGTGTCCTTTCTGTAATTACGGACCGTATTACAACATGTCCGTTTTTTTTTTTTTTTGTCACGGATCCGGGAAAAAAAAACAAAAAAAAAAAACCTGGATGTATGAATAGCACTACAGAAAATAATGGGTTGTAATGTATTCCGTATTTCCTGGTCCGGGAAAACGGATGAAAAATACTGACGTGTGAATGTAGCCAAACACAGGTATTATTCAGACTATCATTCTTTACATTTAGTGCTGCCCTCCCTATAAGTGTGTATTCTAGTCATACAAAGGATGGCTATTTTCATTTAGATCAAAGCATCCACCATATTACCAGTATGTAAATGAGGCAGAATCACCCTAGTGTTGGCGATCTTAAAGTGAAAGAGTTTTCTAAAAACTTGGGGAGATCACTACTATATAGTACCAATCATGTGGCCATCTTGGTCACTTTTCCTTGCCCTGATTCATAAGGAGGCCGATCAGCTGGATAAAGAGGAAGGGCGTTCCCACACTTTCTGAATGACACCAGCTTATATACGTCAAACAAAAAACACATTACAAATCTGTGGCAATATGTGGCAATTCAGATTTTATGGGACAATGTTAAACCCAAGTAAATCAGACCTTTACATGAAGGTTCTCTCAATAGATTCTTTGTTGTATAATGGAAAGTATTATCCACTAAGAAGAACTTCTTGTACTGGAGAAACCTCTACAGCAAACCCTGCAATGTGGATGTGTTCTATGAACCACTGGCACCAGCATGCCCTGCAGCTAGAAGGCGCACATCTGATGTCTGGGCTATTTATCACATACTGTATATATCTAGGCAAGGCTGAGATGACATTTGCATTCACATTTCTGCTCCGTTATGGTAACAGAACCCCCCCCACAAGTGTAATGCTGGATTTTATTGATACCAATGGGGGATCTCTCCAACTTTAATGGTGTCTGAAGGGGTTCCCCAAATGTTCTAATTTTGCAAAACTAAAATTTATAACACAGCGAGGCCATTTAGGTATGGGCACTGAACATTGAGCTGCCTGTCAGCAGAACAAACTATCCTCTCAACTGGTGATCAACCTGGCATGCCACGTGCGCATGACCTCAAGTAACCCTCCTCCCAACACTGTATCATGGGTTGTATGCAAGTATGAGTACATTATTAGCATTTACAGCCAGGTCCTTCACTGGCTATGGCTGCCACCTGTTACTTTTCCAGTCAACACAACCAACTGAAATCTATACCAATATATCAGGAGGATTAGCAATGTAAAAATAAAGTTCGCTGTAAACGATGGACTATATGACCTGTATAAATCCAAACAAACTTTTTTTTTCTTTTATATTTGTTTTTAATGCAATATCCTGCATATGATTATGAAAAGCAGCCATCCTGCATGACCTGCTGCAAACAGCATTCAAAGACATGCTTTACAGTAGCCACATGGATCACTGGAAACAGTCTGCACTCACTGACTTCTATGGGAGAGTTTTCTGAGCATGATCTGTCACCTGTGCAGTGGTCCTTGTGTCTGGGGGAGAAGTTGACCTTCTGAATGGCCTGATCCTGTCTCATATGTATATGTAAAATCGTATATGTATACTGATGACTGTCATCCTGCATGTGATGTCAGTGAGAAGTAACCTCTACAGCGCAGGAAGTTTCAGCTTACCATCAGCTACTTTTTTCCCACTTGGATCGGCAGAGATCCAGGTGGTGCAGTCCTTTTTTTTAAAAAACAAACAAAAACAAAACACACTGCCCATTTCCCGCACTCGGGTACATGGGAAAACAACATTGTCAATGTCAAAAATATAAAAAAAAAACAAAAAACGGTGTGGTTTACATCTCTATCACCAGGAAACCATTGCACAGCCAGAAATTGCTGAAGAGGATATTTTAACATTTTACAGATAAAAGCACACTATATTTAACTATCAAAGTGTTACCACCACCCAAAAAACCACACACACTCTTTGAAATATACAACAGTGAGAAAATCGGCTAGAAGTAAACCAAAATGTCCTTCCTGAACAAGGCCGGCACTCCACTTCATTGGGCAATCATCTGATTCTTTTAAGCACTTTAAGGGGTGTTATAAAACAAAGTTATGTCGTAAAGGAGAACAAACGTGTTGTTTTTAGTAGATTACATCCCTGCACCAGTTTTATTCCTCATGTATCTACTCACTCCCTGGTTCCCTCTCTGTTCAGACACTTTCCCACAATCCCCCTTGATTGCAGGTGAAGTGAAAACCAGCAACCAGTACTAATAGGACAAATCATGTGACTGGGATTGCATTGAGCATTAATGACCCAACACAGTGGATGAGTGGCTGGCCATAACCAACAATGCAGGGAACATGGCCGATTAGTAGGTCTTTATCTTTCAAACGATACATTTGAAGAAATGCTTGTACATTTGAAATTTTATTTATCATAATGCATCTGGATAGGTTGAATTTTCTTTGTGACACTCCCCTTTCAGGCAGCAGATTGCTTAAAGCAGAAGTCTGGTGAAAATTTTTAACAAAGTATTGTATTGCTTCTAAAAAGTTATACAAATCCCCAATATACACTTATTTTGGGAAATGCTTTAAAGTGCTTTTTCCCTGCACTTACTACTGCATCAAGGCGTCACTTCCTGGGTAACATGGTGATGTCACTTCCTGGGTAACATGGTGATGTCACTTCCTGGGTAACATGGTGATGTCACTTCCTGGGTAACATGGTGATGTCACTTCCTGGGTAACATGGTGATGTCACTTCCTGGGTAACATGGTGATGTCACTTCCTGGGTAACATGGTGATGTCACTTCCTGGGTAACATGGTGATGTCACTTCCTGGGTAACATGGTGATGTCACTTCCTGGGTAACATGGTGATGTCACGACCCGACTGCCAGAGCTGTGTCGGCTGTGGCTGCTGGAGAGGATGATGGCAGGGGGATGCTCAGTGTCCCTCTGCCATCATCCTCTCCAGCAGCCACAGCCCGCACAGCTCACAGGGAGTCGGGTCGTGACATCACCATGTTATCCGGGAAGTGACATCACCATGTTATCCAGGAAGTGAAGCCTTGATGCAGTAGTAAGTGCAGGGAAAAAAGCACTTTATAAGCATTTCCTGTAATAATTGTATATTGGGGATTTGTATAACTTTTGGGGGGCAATACAATACTTAAAAATTTTCACTAGACTTCTCCTTTAATCAGCTGACCGTTGTTCAACCCATTTACTCTATAGACATGCATGCTTGGCTGTATTTTCACTAAAGAGAAGAGAGTCATATGATGCTGTGCTAAGACATGATGGCATTGGTAGTGTAGCCCAGTTAAAAAAAAAAAAAAAAGCAGGGTGAAATCTAGGAATTAACCAGGCATCTGATCTAAAGCAAAGAGAAGACTGGCCAGTAACATGTACATATATATATATATATATATATATATATATATATATATATATATATAATGAATATGCAGTCTCCAAGATCATCATCATCCATGGTGGGACAGTACGGTATCATGCAGACGCTACATTTATAGCAACCAAAGACACTGTAATACAAGAAAATCTACCTGATGAAGTTGGGTCTTCAGAAAAGTCTGGTAATTCTTCAGGAGGATCTCCATAAAATGAGTTGAATTTGTGGCTAGACACGGCAGCTAAAACTGCTCCCTACAGAAAGACAAAATATTATATACTGATGTGTGACGTGTACAACATGTAGTTATTAGCAGGAGAAAATTATAGAGGGGGAAAGAGAAATATGGCTTCCTTTACAGGCACCACTAGCGGCCATGGTGAGCACTGCGGGTACACGAGTAGTTATGAAGCCATAAGCTGTTGCAGTAGAGAATGGGATGCGTTAGGTAGGGTCCCATGGTTAAACCCCCTGCAAACAGCTTGTTATCCCCTATCCTACAGAAGCATCTATGGGAACAGACAGAATAAATGGATGTGTAAAAGGGGCCACGGTCTTAATTTGTACCGGTCATTAGAAAAAAAAACTTGACATGTCACAGAGACATATTAAAAGTTTTGAAAGTTTTGGTCGGGGTCTGAGTGTTCAGACCATGATTGATCAGGAGAATGAGCCAGCTCAGCGTGTTCTCTCCTGGCTCTGCATTGTATGACCTAGACGTCCGAATAATGTAAGTCTATGGAGCTCAGACAGACAGAGCAGGGGGAGTACTGCACAGAATCTCAGTCGTCTTCCTGACTTAAAGGTCACTGGAAACACAGATTTAAAGAAACGCTTTCAGTGTTGGGATAATTTATAAACTAACCTTTAATTTCCTCCTTGCATTAAATTTTCGTAGTTGTTCTACAGTTTCTGGCAAGTGGATCTTGTATGCATAGCGATCTCTTTCCTGTGACAATGGAAAGTTCCATTTAAAAAGGTAAAGCAGCAAGGCAAATGAAAAATTTTGTGAGACAAATGTACATATAACTATTTAAAAAACCACAACAGCACAACACATTCACATAGGCCCCGACTGATAATCTGGCAGGCCGGGCAAATGCCCGCTGGGATGCTCAGTTTATCAGTTGGAGGGCCGCCGACCAGCCTCTCTCCTAAGTATACCACCGGCTGAACCTATACTATGTGCGGGGATACATATGGGGGGGGGGGGGGGGTTAATATGTTGCGGCTATACTATGTGGGGGCTGGCTACACAGGGACCTATACTATGTGCAGGGCTACATGGGGGGGGGGGGGAATATGCTGGGGCTATACTATGTGGGGGCTGGCTACACGGGGACCTATACTATGTGGGGGCTACAAAGGTAGGATATAATTTGTGGGCTACACAGGTGGAAGGGCTATACTATGTGGGGGGCCTATATTATGTGGGACTGCACAGGTCATCTATATTATGTGTGGGGGGCTATATTATTTAGGGGCTGCACATGGGGACCTGTGCTTTATAAGTTCTGCTGCTCAGTGGGACCTATGGTATATGGGGACTGCTGCTCAGGGGAGCCTACTATAGGGGAGCATTAAAGTCGCCTATATAATGACATAGCACGGAGAGAGTCTAATACTATATAGGCACACAGAGCTGCCTTCTATTTGGAGGCACATACTGGGTCTGACTGCTTATGTGGGAGCACAGAGGGGGCACTGTTGTAATGCAATGTAACTATGTAAAGCAATGGGGAGTATAGATGATGAGGTATAAGGTTAGGATGGTGCTGGAACGTGGAGCCTAAAGTGTTTGTCTCGCAGATTCTGGGGAGATGATTCATGACTGGAGAAATCTTCATGATGGGCTGAGCCAGATGGAAAGAAAGGAAAAAACAGACAGCTTTGACTACCAAAAAGGTCACTTATGATTCATGTAGAGCAGACGCCTCCTGTAAGTCACTGGATATAACTGCACTAAAATCACTTTTTGGGTGCATTTACACGTACAGGATCTGCAGCAGATTTGATACTGGGTTCCGTCATTGAGTAACAATGATATCAATGTACTCTTGAGGCCTGTAAATCCTTTGTATAGCTGGATCTCTACCTCTATTTGGTCACTGCTAGAGATGAGTGAACTTACAGTAAGTTTAGATTCACATGAACCCAAATCCTCTGAACTTCATCTCTAGTCAATGCTGAGGCAGATATCAAGGGAATATTATTAATAGACAGTACAGCAGTATTATCCAGTCACTGTATGGTGATGATGGCGGTGGTCATGGTGTGCCGGTTTATTGGTAATACTTGTGTTCACATAGTGGATTTTATTCAGTGACAGTATAGTGGTATTAGTCATGTTGTTGTGATGATGGTAGTGGTCTCAGTGTTGAGGTATTATATTTTACTTGTTTACTGTAATAATGGTAGTATCAGTCCCTTTATAATAGATTGGTCAGTAACAGTATGGCGGTAATATGTATAATGATAATATTCGCTTCCTGTTTACTAGTGTTATTTGGTAACTATGACAGCTATTTAGAGATAGACAGTATTATCATGCATAGAAAATTGTCTTACCAGTGCTAATATTACACAGGACGTGTGTAATATTATTTTACATATCCTAAAAATTTCCCTAGGACCCTACTTACACCTCTTATCGCTGCTGTAGTCTGTTGATGCATAAGAGATAGTAGATAGGTAGATAGATAGATACATGATATATAGTAGAAAATCCACAGCACTCTTTAGCATTGCTGTGCTGTGTTTAGATAGATAGAGACAAACAGATAGATAGAGACAAACAGATAGATAGATAGGAGATAGATAGATAGATAGATAGATAGGTAGATACAGAGGAGAAAGGAGCCGCACTTCTTCACAGGTGTAGCGGGTGCAGTTGGATGCAAATCCCTTGGCAGGGGGGATCCCCAAGTATCACACGAAAATCCAAAGCACTCCAGCATAAGGTAAAAAAAGGTAGTGGTTTATTACAGAAATGTGCAAAAACACAGAATGCAACGTTTCAGTTCTCTCACAGAACCATGCTTGATAATGGTTCTGTGAGAGAACTGAAACGTTGCATCCTGTGTTTTTGCACATTTTTGTAATAAACCACTACCTTTTTTTACCTTATGCTGGAGTGCTTTGGATTTTCGTGTGATAGATAGATAGAGATAGACTTTGCACCATTCCAGTCAACGGAACTGAGCTGCAATACAACACAACAAGACCTAAGGACACAGTGTGATATGGTATGTGGGCTGGAGGGGTGTGAGTGCCAGGGTTGATTTTCCGTCCCAGTCTGGCCCTGCATTCACACACATGCATTCTACTTACATCAGGGATGGGGAACCTTCTGCTCTCCAGCTTTTGCAAAACTACAATTCCCATTTGGCATGCTGGAGGGCAGAAGGTTCCCCATCCCTGACTTACACGTGGCTTCTAGGGCATAAAGGGCCGATCCACCATTGTCCGCAGGGAAGGCTGCCCGCATGATCGCTAGATCGTCCGGGTAGCCCATAGCATATAGCAGCAGTCTGCTGCCGCTCCTACTCCGCACGGCGACGGCAGCAGATTGACGGCAGACGAGTCGCTTGTCTATCAACATGTTAAAGAAAAAGACTTCAACGATCAGCCGGCATTGTTTATGTCGGCTGATTACTGCCTTCTATTACACAAGACGATAATCGGCTGATAATCGTTTTGTGTAATAGGGTCTTAAGATTCAATGAATATCAGCTATTGAAACAATCCTGTCAGAGGTATTCTCCAATGGAGACATTGCTTATTGTGGTACCAGCCGACTCACCATTAGAAAAGTGCCATCATTGTGACACAATTTGCACAAAAAAAAAAAAAAAAAAAAAAAAAAAAGGTTTTGGTGATTTGTACTAGGGATGGTCCGAACAGAGTTTGGTTCGGGTTCGTACGAACCCAAACCCTCGGTAATGATTCCCGCTGTCTGCCTGCTCCGTGGAGCGGGCGGATCCAGCCGGAGGACCGCCTGGAAAACTGGGATACAGCCATAGCCATAGGCTGTATCCCAGTTTTCCAAGCGTTACTCCCGCTGCCGAGCGGCAGGTTTGGACCATCCCTAATTTGTACCACATTTGAGTTTCAGTGACCTATGATGTGTGACTTATCAGAAAGTAATTGTGGCTAGTCTTGTGTGACTGTCACATGTATGGGGGCCTCCTGACTTTCCCCCCCCCTAGCAGGCGATGGATTGCTATCCCCCAGTGCATTGGTTCTGTTCATCTCTTTTGAGCTGTCTGGATTATGGATTTTTAACAGAAACAATGTGAAGCCATACGGGACTAATGCCTTGCTGGGGAAATGAGCCCTGTCTTTTCTGTACACACTAGCTTTTATACAACTGGGAAGAGGGAACAAGTCCTTATGGGGTGAAGCAATGCTTCTAAAACTATGAGACATCTACTAGTTACTGGAAAGGCGAGACCAGGGCTGTGGTGATGACCCTATGGCACCCATGTCAGAGAGGGCACTCAGGGCTTTGGCTGTCCAGACATGATGGGAATTGTAGTTTTGTAACAGCTGAAGGGCCGCAGGTTAACCATTCCTACACTATGGAAACATAGCAGCTGTGTTAGTGTCCCCTTAACGTATGAGTGTAACACAGCTTTCTGGGTGATGCAATAACCATGTTCCTCATGACAGCCGAGAGAAAGTGATTATTGCCACACAACACTGACTTATTTCGCCTCTATGCACATCACTGGATGGAATATTTTTTTTGTCAAGTTGAAAATTTTAACTCACGTAAAATTTTTCAATGGGGACACAGAAGCGTGGGACGTATATTATTTGAACTATTTTTAGATCTATTGGCTCATGGTCTCCCAGTATTTGTTTTTGCTTGCCTGATCATCTACTTTGCGACTATGTACAACAACTGGAAAATTGGCAAAATAAAGCACTTACTGCCTCTTATGTAACCTCCAGTCATCCTAGTCTGTAAGCTCTCGTGAGCAGGTCCCTAACGGTCTATCATATTCTGTTATTTTTTATACTTATTTGTTGTATAATGTATTATAAATATTACCTGATCTGTACTTGTATATCTAAAAAAGTTCTGCGGAATCTGTTGGCGCTATACAAATATTATTATTTTTTTTTTTATTATTCAAATATTTTATTGAAAGAAGCAATAGACAACAACATAGATCCAAGATGATAGGTCATATGGACATTACACATAGCACGACATAGTTTGACAGTAGATCAGATTGTTACCAAGGACCAGCACAACTGTCTAGAAGGAGGTAAGCCCCAACCAAGGGGGCATGCTGTACAGGGCCCTGGTAAGTCAAACAACAGTAAGTTCCAACCGTACTTGGTGGCTCGTTTCTGCTAGCCCATCATCAGGATTTAAAGAACTGGAACACAGGAAAAGGTAACTGAAAGAGTAGGTTGTAGAAAGAAGAGGGAAGGAGAGACCAGCACAGTCCCGGGGAGGGGGAGAGAAGGAGAAGAGAGAGAAAGGCCATGCCAAGACCACCTGCGGAGAGTGAGCACGCACAATAGCTCAGCCGTCCTGTATGTCAGCCTGGGGCGCCACGTAAGAGCGATATAGAGGAGTGTCCATAAACGCCACCCAGTGAGTCCACATAGCCGTGGTAGCGGGGGGTGAGCCAAGGTCTGCTCTCAACTCCTCCATACGATGGAGGTGTTGTATTTCTGCAAACCATTCTGACACGGAGGGGGGGGGGGTCTCAGACTTCCATTTCCTAGGGATCACTGTCCTGGCCGCCAAGAGAAGGAAGCGAGTGATACCTTTCTTACATTGTGAGAGTGTGCCCGGGATCATGGACAGTAGATACGTAGAGGGCTGATTAGTGAGATTTACACCTGCTATCTCATAAATCAGCTTCGCTACCGCTGTCCAGAAGCTTGTCAATTTAGTGCAGTCCCACCATATATGGCTCATGGTGCCTGGGCTTTGCCCACATCGCCAGCACAGCTCCAAGACAGCCGGATAGTAAGAGTGTAGCAAAGTCGGTACCCTGTACCATCTTGCCATCACCTTAAAATTAGTTTCCTGGGCCTTACTCGCCACCGAAGACTTATGGCAGAGAAAGAAGGCTTTTTCCCAGGCAGTACTCTGGAAAGACTGATTCAGTTCCTGTTCCCAGCCCACCTGGTACGGGAGTTTGACATCAGGAAGAGGTTGCGTCAGAATGGCGTAGACAAGCGACACTACATGAGCAGGCGCTTCTGTGAGTACACAGAGGTCTTCAAAGGGCAGTAGCTGTCTATGAATTCGCAGCGAGCGAACCGAGGCACTATAGTAATGTTGCAACTGCAAGTACTGCCAGTCATATCGCTGTAAGCGGTGCAGATCAGGGACCACTGCCTCCAAGGGCAGCAGAGCCGAGGCTGTAGTGACCTGGCGGAATAGAAATCTACTGTCCATTGAATGTGATAGGAAGTCCGTACCAAGCGTGCCAGGAGGGAAGTCAGGATTATTAAGAATCGGTGTTAAGGGCCCATCAGGTGTGAAGAGCAATGCCTGCGCTTGCGTCCTTCTAAGGATAGACAGGGAAGTACGCGTAATGAGGGGCATGCACCTAAGTAACGTAGCAGACCAAGCTGCCGGACGCACCCATAAGGCATCTGGAAGGGCATATCTAGAAAGGGTTTGCTCTAGTTGGACCCATATACAAATATTATTACTTATCAGCCTGCAGCAAGGGAGGGAAAAAAAATGCACTGCTTCTTTAATGTGAGCCTCATAGATGCAACACAATGCAAGGTACACTATGCTTAGGTTTAGGAAAGTTTTTTTTGAAACCCTCTACTTTGGGAACAGTGATAAAGGGAAAGGCACCTGGAGCAACGCAAAAGGTATACAGGGGCCAAGAGTCTACTAAACGTTGGCAAAGGCTTCCTTGTTCCAGCTATCCAGCTGTAGACCCCACTGATGCTATATGCTCACAGCAATTTAAATACAAAAAATCTAACTTAGTGACTTTAGTAATCTAAAACTTTTTAGCCTTTTTTGCTTTGTGATTGATTTTGAGAAACCCTTTTAACTATTTACAAAAGTAGATGTTACCCCTCCCCAATCACAAAGAATGCTGACCAAAGGTTGCAGGGATTAGTGTGGCTTCTTGTAGAAATTGGAGTCAAAACAGTAGTGGGTTCTACAAGTGGCGTGGCAAGGCAAGGGCTTCTTATCCTTCCAGATAGATACACTCACTGTTTAATTTTTTTGTGCCACTTTTTAAAAAACAAACCTCCAACCCCCACGTTTAAAACAGGTGCAATATGTTTAAACCCCCCGTACCTTCAGCCAGGGGTGATTGAGCGCCTCATAGACTGTTATCCTTTCAGCAGGATCCAACATAAGCATGCGGCGCACCAAGTCTTTAGCACTTTCTGATATATGGCTCCATTGTCGGGGATTCATCTGAAAAAAACAAAAACCATTAAAAATATGAAACACCCACAATTTAAATTACAGATAAAACTTGAATATTTTCATTTGAATTTTATATGTAATCTACTCATAGTATTCTGTATCAGATGCTTTTGTTGGCTGTCAGATCTGTAAGGACCTCACTACATAAGCCTTTTTTGGTTGAATGATTGCACTACTAAAGGCCCTATTACACTAAATTTTCAGCCGTATTTGGCCAATTACCATCCATTTCGGACAATAATTGTTTGGTGTAATGGCACACGTTGAAAGAGCAAGATCAGTTGACATGCATAGCATTGAAAAAACCCAGCGACGTGCAGTGACTGTCTGCTGCTTGTCACTCCAAGTGATAGGAGCAGCAGACCAACATGGACTTCAATAGGCAGCCTAGATGATGCTGTAGGTGCTCAGGCAATGAGTGGGGAACAAAGAAGCAGCAAGTGTTGTCTTGACAGGTCTGCACTCGCCTCTTCTCAATATAGTGTCATGTAATAAAGCCTTAAAGAAAAAATTTTATTAAAGTATTCTTTTGCCCCCCAAACGTTTTACAACGTTTTACAATATTTGAGGCTGTATGTTTGAGGCTGTATAGCAACCAAAACAAGGAGTGGATTGAAAACACAGAAAGGCTCTGTTCACATAATGTTGTAATTGAGTGGATGGCCGTCCTTTAATGGCAAATATTTGCTGTTATTTTAAAACAACGGCTGTTATATTGAAATAATGGAAGTTATTTACAGTTATATGGCGGCCATCCACTCAATTTCAACATTGTGTGGACAGAGCCTTTCTGTGTTTTCAATCCACTCCTGGTTTTGGTTGCTATGAGGACCTGACATGAGAACCAAATACAGCCTGAAATATACGTAGTGTGAACCCAGCCTTAAGGGAAACACACAGTGTTTTTTTCTCTGCACTTACTACTGCATCAAGGCATCCCGTCCTGGATAACCTGGTGATGTCACTTCCTGGATAACCTGGTGATGCCACTTCCTGGATAACCTGGTGATGCCACTTCCTGGTCAACCTGGTGATGCCACTTCCTGGTCAACCTGGTGATGCCACTTCCTGGATAACATGGTGATGTCACTTCCTGGATAACATGGTGATGTCACTTCCTGGATAATATGGTGATGTCACTTCCTGGATAACATGGTGATGTCAAGACCGTGGCTGCTGGAGAGGATGGTGGCAGAGGGGACATAGGGCACTGGAGGGACACTGAGCATCCCCCTGTCATCATCCTCTCCAGCAGCCACAGCCCACACAGCTCTGGGTGTCAGGTTGTGACGTCTCCATGTTATCCAGGAGGTGACGTCACCATGTTATCCAGGAGGTGACGTCACCATGTTATCCAGGAGGTGACATCACCATGTTATCCAGGAGGTGACATCACCATGTTATCCAGGAGGTGACATCACCATGTTATCCAGGAGGTGACATCACCATGTTATCCAGGAAGTGACATCACCATGTTATCCAGGAAGTGACATCACCATGTTATCCAGGAAGTGACATCACCATGTTATCCAGGAGGTGACATCACCATGTTATCCAGGAAGTGAAGCTTTGATGCAGTAGTAAGTGCAGGGAAAAAACACTTTATAAGCATTTCCCATAATAAGTGTATATTGGTGATTTGTATAACTTTTGGGGGGCAATACAATACTTTAATAAAAAATTTTGCCGGACTTCAATAGCGAGGCGATTCATCGTAGTGTATATTTTTACACACTATGGGGGACATTTATTATCAGACTAAAAAAATCTTTTCACGGCGCAGATGGGTCCGATGAGCATACATATATTTACAAACACTGGTTTTGCGAATATTGCGACGGAAAGAGTGGCAGAATAGGGGGTGCGTCTGCATGCAGAAGGGGTGCAGACTTTGCCGCATTTAATATTTGTCCACTGGAAAAAGGTTGTTAAAACCTACACCAGCAGTTTGTGAGCCGGGAGAGACTCCGGGATTAAGTACATACTCACAGAAATCCTCAAAGCCTCGGCACTGCAGGGACATTTTTAAGCCTGGCGCAAAAAATGCCGGACTTAATAAAAGTCATCTATATCTCATGACTGATAAGTTTACTAAACATTTTATACCAGGACCGTATACCAGTTAAGGTTAATAGTATATATTGCACAAGAACTAGGACTCCCATCTGTTTCCTAAATAAGAGAAGTATTCTTGCTGAGGTAAACAGAAATACAGGTCAGGGGGGGGAAAAAAAAAAGTAAATCATGGTACTTCTGATGACGTCTATATTGGGTAAGAATATTTAACGGATAAGAGGTTTGTCCAGAGCAGCACCAGTGCTCTCACCAGCTACAATCAAGACCCTTTGTGTACTGCCCAAGATGCCGCTGCCTACATAGATCTATACAGTCAAAATTATACCCAGAAAGTTAATACGGTGACACTCACTCAGCCGTACAGAGTTAGGCAGACATTTATAACCTATCCTGGGGTATGTATGCAGATTTATGGTTAAGATGACATAACATTAACATAGGTGACACCTGCCTATAACCTGACAGCAAAACTTTAACTATTCAGCTTGATGCAACTGAATGTTTTATGGACACCTATCCATGCAGCACTAGGCCATGTATGCGTTCCGTAAATGTATCCGTAATTGCAGATCTGCAATTATGGACAAATTTAGGGCACAATGATTTCTACTGGGCTATTTACACTGTAGTTATAGAGATCTGCAATCCAAGCCACAAGAAAATAGGACATAGTAGTTTATGGTAGTGTCCATAAGAAATATCTGTAAAATATAGGGATCACCTTACTTTAACCATTACCTTTTTTTTGCGGATTTGCTGTTTAAATTAGTGGCAATTTTCAGTGAATTACAAGCGCTAGCACTACATGTCAGAGCACCCCAGTTTTTTTTTTCTAAAATGCAATTTTGAAGCAGGGTAAACTCTGCCTACATGTGCGCACCCCAACAGTAACAGAAACAGGGTTACGTACCTTGTATTTTCCTTTGATAATGCCCTCAAACAATCTTTCCTTTGTGCCATAAAAAGGCAAGCAGCCACTTAACAGGATAAACAGAATGACGCCACATCCCCAGACATCTACAGGTTTCCCGTAAGGTTCTCTTTTTACCACCTCTGGAGCCATGAAGTGCGGAGTTCCTACTCGACCTATTCGAAGCAGACAGGGCAGACTTTATTACTCAAGTTAACATACAGCAAGTGAGTAAACTGTTTACAGAGATCATGGCCTGATTCTAGTACAGTATTACCATTGCAGAATATAAAAGTTGGCTCTGCGAGAGTTTGCAGAACAATATAAAAGATCCCGGATATCTTGTTATTCATTTTACCTGTATATACTAGGATTTTCAGCAGTTTTTCCCTTCCATCTCTTCTGTAGGGACTGAACACTTACCCCTCCACACCAGTCTGTGTCCTGCATCCTCCGCTTCTAGTGACCATCCTACCATCACTAGAAGCTGCCAGGCCATATAGCCTGGAGCGGCAGGGGGTGAGTGGTAGGCTGTGCCCCCACTCTGCATACATGATAGAAAAGGACTGTGGAAGCATAGCCTTACAGCACTTTGAGAGCTCTTTTCCCCGTTGCTAGCATATGTGGATGCAAACTGGAGGCAGAACCTGGACTTGCAAATCAAGATCTATAACTGCATGCCTTGTGTTTCATTTCATTTGGTTCACTTTACCGGCTTAGGCTCTGTTCACACGGAGAATAACAGGAGGAATTCTCCACCGCAGAATCCCAGCAGCCTCCCTGTCATGATGACAGTTTATAGGAGGCTTGTGTCCATTCTTAAGCGCGGAGAGAGAGGAGGTACGCGAGCCTCCCACTGACTGTCATTATGACAGGGAGGCTGGCAGGATTCTGCCTGTTTTGCTCTGTGTGAACGGAGCCTTAGGGCCCTATTCCACCGAACGATTATAGTTCAGATTATCGTTAAATCGATCGAATCTAAACGATAATCGTTCGGTGGAAATGCAGTTAACGACCGAACGAGAAATCGTTGATCGCTTTATAAGACCTGGACCTATTTTTATCGTTGTTCGTTCACAAAACGTTTGCAAATCGTTCGCATTGAATAAGACATCGTTCGGTCGTTCGCAATAGATACGAACGCAATAGCGAAGAAAAAAAACAATCGCAATTACGATCATAAGTAACGATTATCGTTCCATGGAAATGAGTGAACGTTTTCAGGTCTTTCGCAATAGCGGTCGTTTGAGATAGTTAATCGTTAACGATTATGCAAACAATAATCATCCGGTGGAATAGGGCCCTTCGTAGTGAAGCAGTCTGACAGATGGTGTCCATTACAAAGCTAGGGCTTAGCCACAGGGGTGCAGGGAAGGGGCTACCATCAGGCCTGCAGTATCAAAAAATAATATTCCAGGCCTGGAGTGGTAGCAGGCTAAAAGGGTGAGAAGGGCCATTTGTAAGAAAAAAAAATGGATGTGCTGCATCTGCTTCTAACCAGTAAAAACTAACAAAAAAGAAAAATTCTCTTTCCTATCTGCAACATAAAGAACATAAATTATAAACAAAAATGACTACAAGTTGATGAGAGTCAGACTTTGATCAGTAGAACGAGCGGCATTCCTCGTTCTGTGAGGGGACATGCTCTTATACGGCCCTCTCCTCACAGGGCACAGAGCTGGGAGAGGACAGCGCTGAGAGCCATCTTCTCCTGGCTTGGTCTTGGTCTAAACACTTAGACCCCGAACTATTAAAACTTTTGACATGTCTCTCACATAAAGTCCAAACGGGGAAATGGGTCTGTGAAGGAAAATCATAGAAGATTGGATGCTGTAAAGCTGGCAACCCCAACTATCAGCAAGTTAAAGGGGTTATCCAGTGCTACAAAAACATGGTCACTTTCTTTCAGGAGAAAACACGACTCTTGTCTCCAGGTCTGGTGCGGTTTGCAGTTAAGCTCCATTCACGTCAATGGAGCAACAAAATCCCACCCAAGCTGGAGACAAGAGTGGTGCTGTCTCTGGAAGAAAGTGCCCATGTTTTTGTAGCACTGGATAACCCCTTTATTATACTAAGAGGCAAAGCCACTGTTTGTACCCAAATACGCAATACAACCATTTTGTTTTTTGCTGAAAACTGACTGCTGCTGGACTTCCTTGCCTGTATATCTCTGGCATGTCAAAATAGTCATACAGGAAACCCTGATGAGGTGTCAGATAATATCTAAATGTGGTATAACAAAGAAAACTAGAACCACACTGGACAAAAATAGTATGTTATATAGACCAGGAATATATATACACACACAAAGGTATCTTGGTTTAAGAGTAACTTGGTTTAAGAGCGTTTTGCAAGAAGAGCTCACAGTTTTTCAAAATTGTTACTTGATTTAAGAGCATTGCTTTGGTGTAAGAGCTCCCTGTACTGGGTGGGAGGGGGGGAGGGGCATGGTCTGTATAGCGGGGTCTACAGCACTGTACTCTGACCCAGGGAGTCTCCCTCACCTTCCACATCATAGCAGATCCACTTCAGGCTGGGGCTTACATCAGGGGACAGGACTGTGGAGGTAATCTCTTCATAGCTGTAACCCCTCTCTCCTTGGACAGAGAGTGCAGTTATACTGAGCCCACATCTGCCCTGCTCATTCCTCCCTGCAATCTGTCAGCCCTTGCCTTTTCCATCTCTATTCTTGCTATAATGTGCCTGCACTCACACTCCGCTATACATACTGCTGCTATAATGTGCCTGCAATTGCACTCAGCTATACACACTCTGCCTCTGTCCTCACTTCCTGATTGGTCCATGCTAAACACACACCCCTTCCCCCTTGCTGTCATGTGACCACACAGACCTCTGACAGCAGCCCTGCTTCTCTATTCTAGCCTGTTGTACTACGCTCCAGCATTTTGTGGATCTGTAATTCCATCTTGTATCTACAAACTGCTACTGTTTGCACTTACTATACATTATACATGCTGATTGCTATATTGTACATTATGTTTCATTCGTTTTGCATGTTGTTCAGAATAAAAAAAATAATCATTTTTGGGGTGTGGAACCAATTGTCTGAATTTCAATGATTCAATAATCCAAGGCACCATGTGTATGTATGTGTGTGTGTGTGTATAATATATATATATATATATATATATATATATATATAATGTAGAAAGGGAAGAGACGGCACTCCGGAATAAAGTGAAGGTGTATTTTATTCACCCAACACGTGTGGCAACGTTTCGACTCTGCTCTAGAGTCTTTCTCAAGCCTCTAGAGCAGAGTCGAAACGTTGCCACACGTGTTGGGTGAATAAAATACACCTTCACTTTATTCCGGAGTGGCGTCTCTTCCCTTTCTACATTACTATCCTGAAGGTACCGGGGGTCGGTTAAAGTGACACAGTCACCTACTTTGTGCATTCTGACATCTCTACACAGGTGTAAAGGGTAAATTTAGCGGTTTTCATACCTTATTTTATATCATATGTCATAGTGCTTGTTCAAGTAAAAAGTGATCTTTTATCAACTGCAGATTGAGTTAAGTGGGCGAGGTCTCGCGGCATTAGCGCCACTTAGCCCCGCCCACAACGCCACAGTTGGTCACGCCCCCTTATCGCCCATTTGAACAGGCTGGCCGAAAGGTCTAGACCCCACCCCCTTTACGTCGGCCACCCAATGGGCGTCAAGGGGGCGGGCCAACGACGCCATTGTGGACGGGGGTAAGTGGCGCTAACTCTGCGAGGCCATGCCCACTTAATACAAGCACCATGACGTATGATATGAAATAAGGTATGAAAACTGCTAAATTTACCCTTTACACCTGTGTAGAGATATCAGAATGCACAAAGGGGGTGGCAGTGTCACTTTAAGATTACCCAGAAAGCATCTGTTTAAAAGAACTGCAGGTCCAGCCTCTGTCTCCTTCAATACAATTGCAGCTAAGGAAATTTGTCAGGAGCTGCTAAGCATTTTATGTAGTCTCATCTCATCACTTTTCAGTGTATTTAAAAGGGATCACAAGTGTAAAAGTTGTCCCCTAGTCTTATGCCGCACTCTTTATACATCTGTTATCTATGCTTTTGGATTCCTGCTGAGTCAGGACCATTCTCATAGGTATTGTTACCTATTTTCTCCCCATCCTTATTATTTTCTGTACTCCCCTTCTCCACACCACTGCTTAGATTTTTGTCTATAAATAAAACAAACTTTTTGAAAGGCAAAGAGTTTTCCTCCAATCACAGGATGCAGCTCGACCGTCTGTCCGTTCATTCTCTATAAAACTCTGCTCAGATGTGATCATCAATCACTGCATAGGACCAGCTGATGCACTCCTAAGCCCAATATGGGAAGAGGGGGACAGGAGAATTACACCATACTGAAGGGACGATGGATGGGACATGTATCGCAAGATTATGGCCAACAACCTCCTTCCCTCAGTAAGAGCATGAAGATGGGTCGTGGTTGGGTCTTCCAAAATGACAATGACCTGAAACACACAGCCAGGACAACTAAGGAGCAATTTACCTTCCCTCCTCTGCACCGGTCCTGCGCTGTTAGTCTGCGAATCTTTGTCTAGGAGCACGGTAAGGAACAGTGACCTGCCTCCACAGCATCAACCGGACGACTCATTCTAATTATAATGAATGGAGCAGACCAAGTGACGCTGTGGGAACGGGGCAGTGCTTCTGGCCAAAGATTCGCAGACTAACAGCAAGATTAAAACCTCTAAAAATGTAAAAAGGACTAAACAAGGTTCAAGAAAAAAAAAGACTGGATGGACCAGGGGGCTTTTTTCTGTCGACAATCATCTATGTTTCTATAACAATGTTCAAAAGAGAAAAACTTACCTCCAGCTACTAAGCCAGACTCGCCCAATTGTATTGCAACTCCAAAACCACCAAGCTTGACAGGGGCAGAATTTTCTTTTGAAGCAAGGAGTACACAGTGTGGCTAAATAAGAACAAAAGAACAATACGTTAACAGTCTGCAGGTGTGTACGGAGCTTTGTGAGGTGGGTATATCTGAGCAATTATCATACAAGCAATGCATTACGGCATATAGGAATGCTGCCCATCTATGGCTGCTCCCTGTGTTATAGTAGCACTTCAGATGAAACAAAAACCTAAGAGAGCACCAATACTTTACTAGATGACAGACAGTCCTCTGTATTCAGGCCATGTTTGATATAAGATGGGGTGGTTTGGTGAAAGGAATATGAATCGCTTTATTACAGAGTTTATCCAAAAATAGGACAGGGTCTTATATTATTTCATCCGAAAAAAGCACTGGGACTGAACGCAAACAGGTAATAGCAACTGCGTAGGCCACAGGGATGGACACATTGTGCCAGCGGAGGGGCCAAGCCAAGACACCCAGATTTCCTAATGCCCCTATGGCCGAGCTACCAGTTAGCTTCAGGATCTGTCGTTGGGTTGCATTGATCGCACACAAAAGCTCCTGAACTAAATCCTCCACATCGGGGCCTCTGCTGTCAGCAGCACAGAGGGGAAGAAGGCTGGTCCAGTGCACACAAGCCCCTGCTAGGGCACTGCACAGCCCTGGCTGTCATTTTTTAGGCCTGTAAGACCAGCTATGGTATGCCATTCTCCACTTCCATGATGTCAATGACATCACATGGCCTGACCTAGCTTTGTAAGCACTGTAACTAGGGTTTATTTTCGGAGTAGCGCTTGTTTGTAGAGAAACATTGTAGATAGAGGCAAAAAAAAACAACAAAGTGTTTAAGCCACATGTAATTATTCCTTTAACCCCTTCAGGAACAGGCCTAAAGGACCAGAGCACATTTTCAAATCTGACCTGTCTCACTTTATGCGGTTATGACAAAGCAGTTGAACAAAAGTATCCTACATTAACCTGGAGGAAAAAAAAATGGATTAAAAAGAAAAAGAAATGCCCACAAAACAAGAAACTCTGTATTTTGCAATCCATCCAACCACTTCTGCAAATATGTTTTGCACTTAATAGGTTACAGAGCGCTCACTTCACTGCATGATCGAGAATTTTCTACAGATGTACAAGCTTATTGTAACGAGGAAAAACATGAAATACATTGTAAGAAATGGAATGGATCATGATCAGTTTCTTATAAAGCATGACACAGTTCTGTGGGGATAGGAAGTGTAAGCCAGGCACACAAGGCCTGACAAGGTTACAATCTACAAGTAATGCAAGGCAACGATAAGCTGGAGCTCTGTAAAGCCAACTAGAGATTTTAGATGGACAAAAAGGTCAATTCAAAAAGGGGCTGTCTAGGACTTAAAAAAAAATCTGTACATGGTAGAGGGCGGTGAAAAAAAATTAAAATAATACATACCTCTTCTTAAAGGGGTTATCCAGCGCTACAAAAACATGGCCACTTTTCCCCCCTCTCTTGTCTCCAGTTCAGGTGCAGTTTGCAATTAAGCTCCATTTACTTCAATGGAACAGAGTTCCAAACCCCACCCAATCTGGAGACAACAGTAGGGGGAAAGTGGCCATGTTTTTGTAGCGCTGGATAACCCCTTTAAAACCATGCAGCCCCCAATCTAATGTCATCTGGCTTACAGACTCAGTACAAAGATTGTACGCCCCTAACCACTTTAAATTACTGTCTGTCTGGCCTTTTTTGACAGAACTGTTTCATATATAAATATTTAGCGATGTCTCCCTACTTGGCCTAGATCTTGTGCTTGCACAGTAACACTGGCCGCTGGCATACATGCAATCTTACTGTGCAAAATCAGGGGCGGGGGAGAGATGTCACTTCTTATGCATATATGAATATCCATAAGTAGGAGGCAATGAACGACACAACGGACAGGCAGGGTGGTGCAAAGAAGGCCCCAGTGCAACAGATGGGCTAATTTACATATTTCCTTTGGTCAAAAATACTACAGAATAGCGGAGTAAGATAAAAGGACCAGTGTTGGAATTTGCATCCCCCCCTTACAGGCACACAATTGCAGGTTTGTATGAGCAAACCTGTTGTTACTTTCCCTTTAAGGGAAATCTGTCACCAGGTTACTAGCCTTAAATGAGGGCAGCAAAAATTTGTTATATAAATGCTTAACAGATCGGTGTATTACTTACATAATTTTTTCCCCCAGCCGTTCTCCTAATATGCAGGAGAATAGGATTCTTGCCGCACCCCTCCCCCCACCTTCCAGCTGCTGATTGACAGCTGACTGCCTATACACAGCATGGATAGATAACTGCCAATCAGCAGCTGGTGGGTGGAGTTTTCTTCTTCTCAAATTCTGAGGACTACTGGGCTCACACACACATATTAAAGACTACTTATTCTGGTTATTTAAGAGGATGATATCTCGTAATCGGCTGCACAGAACAATGTAAGCGATATGTCATTCTGTTCAGCTTCTCTGTTACTAGTTCATGCTACCCTGAGATAGAACATAAACCTACTGACAGTCTCTTCAAGCATATGTCTTGCTCTATTGAGTATCTGTGAGACTGTTGAAGTCATCTATTGGTTATAAGTTTGAAATGCCTTAAAAAATTAAATATACAAAAAGCCCTATTAAAAAAAATAATTGATTTTCCTTAAAAGGAAAAAAAAAATAATTGATAATCTGTTCTGCAGGGAGGCAAGGCTGGATCTATGCTCCGAACCAAACAAGCCCTGGGTAGTGACTATGCGGACCACTGATTTGTTCAGAAAGTCAGGAAAGAAAAAAAAAAAAAAACACTTAAAAAAAAAATCACCAAACAAAATCCAGTCAATGATGGCAGGTGCACTTTCATTCAAGCTATATAAAATAAGCATATGCATCGTTCTTGTCATTTTATAACAGGACATTTCATCAGGACTCTCACATTCTACTTACACAGCATTTTAGAGGCTACAACAAACAAGGAAGCAGGCGTAGCAATATGAGCTAACCAGACACACAACCGATCTGAAGAAAAAAACTTCTCACAAAACAACCAAAAAGGTAAGAAACAATCAAATATGCAGCTTCATAACTACTTAATAATATGTAAGGATTAAATGTATTACATTCTGATCTTAAAGGGATCCTGTAACCAAAACAATGCTACCTAATCTAAAGTCATGTTATAGTGTAGGAAGAACTGAGCAGATTGATATATATATATATATTGTTGTAGGAAAAGATTCAGTATAACTTGTAACTTGTTGACTGAAATCCCTGACCATTCTGTGTTAAGGCGTCCAGTGGTCAGATCAGAGTGTTCAATCAATAAATTACAAGTTGTACTGAATATTTTCCCATAAATATATATCAATCTGCTCGGCTCCTTCTGCTCTATAACATGATGCCGATAGCTTAGGTAGCATTTACATGGTGACAGGTTCCCTTTAAGCCATTAATACCCTATATTATGATGTAGCACATCTACTCAGACGTAAATTTAAACTTGCACTCATATGAGATTATTGAGAGTGTACAAGACTACATGAGGAAATATATTTTAACATACACAATTCACAAAAGATTACATAAAAAAAATAGAGATTGTAATTTAAATTTGTGGAATCGAAATATTTCATTTATTGCTTAAATAGAGAGAGATTGGCATCCTGTTATTCTTCAAATTCTACATTTTGCTGTGAACTTTGTCCGCTGATTTTGTCTCTCTCTCTATAATATATATGTGTGTGTCTCTCTCTCTATAATATATATGTATGTAAAGACATACTTTATCCAGGACTCCCAGGAGAAACGGTGAATCAGTTGGGAGCTGCATCTTTTTACATTTATTCTCTCTCCCTCTCCTTGCACCTCCAGGGTTCTCTGTAGACCAATGTCCTAAAGCTGGTACAATCATCCCATAATGTTCTGCCACAGTACCCAAGAATTAGGAGGGGTGTAGGAGACAGGAGTGGTATCTGTACATCTGGTCTGGGGTCTGCACAAATGGGGGAGCTGCATCTTTAGGGGGTCAGTAATAAAGTACCATGATGGGGTATGATGAAGGGGGTCACATTGTATTAGTGATTCTCCAAGTCCAATATAAACAGACAGGGTATACATAAATAAATGTCTTTATGAAATACATACAGGTTTTACTATAGTAGTCTGAATGTCCTAAATGTTCCTCCTCGATTGTTCCCCTAAAAGGAACACAATGATGCTTTAGAAACGTTTATTAAACTGTGTAAAGTAGAAATTGGCGTAAACTGCCCACAGCAACCAATGGTACCAGAGCAGAGCTGTGATTGGTTGCTGTAGGCAGTTTACACACTTTGATCAATCTGGGCCATTGAATACTATATAAACCAGCTGACTAACCCTACAATAATCCAGCATCCTAGAGGCAAGCTGCCTGGATAAATTAGTTTACCTTTTAAACCTTTTGGCTTTAGTACAGTAAGTTATACAAAACCCAATGGAATTGAGTATTAAATGTAATTTTTAACAATGGAAAACACTACACTACAATGAGTAATGATCTCAGTAAGCAACAAAGAGGAAATGTTTTTAGCAGACATGCATAAATATACCTAGTATGCCCCCTTGAGTTTTAAAATGTTAACACATACGCTAAAAACATACTAGGTTATGGTCTATCAGTACTGAGCATGGTGGATTCAGTTTTTATTGTGTTTTCACATAGCAGAACCCCCCATATGTATATACATAGCTATATCTATGTGTGTGTGTGTGTGTGTGTGTGTGTGTGTGTGTGTGTGTGTGTGTGTGTGTGTGTGTGTGTGTGTGTGTGTGTGTGTGTGCGCCCTATTACATCACTCTGTGTAATAAACACAACAATCAGCCGATGACAACGTTTGGCTGATTGTGGATATAGGTTTGGACCTATAATTGTCGGGCACTGACCGCTCATTACTACGTGTAATAGCTGTGCGCGGCCGGCAGCTGACGTTTTACAAACTGTATACATTACCTATCTATGCTGCAGAGCGGAAGAGGATCCCTTCAGCATGGACAGGTAATGTATAGAGTTTAAGCAAGGGCTGCAAGGACATTGGTAACAATATACCTGCAGCCCTTGTTAAACAATTATTGGTCCGTGTAATAGGCCCAGTAAATGAGCACCGATCTAGCAGACCGGCGCTCACTTACAGTTATTATCGGGCCCCCATCGGCCCGTGTAATAGGACCCTAAGACAGATCTATGATAGCTGTACTGTAAGCAGCCATGCAGAGTAGATTTTATCCATTAAAAGTAAACAAAGTTCTAATTAAAATGACTGCAGGAGACGCCCTGGAAACAGAAGTAATGCATACAGGAAGTATTAAGGAAGCGTGAACATAACTTCCATTATGAATTATCATATTAATGACATTTGCTAAAACTTGATTAGGGTGGGTTCACATTGCGTGCATTCCATCCCTTTTTTTTTTTTTTTTTTTTTTAAATAAAATAAAATACAGATGGGGAAATTTAAAAAAAAAAAAAAAAAAAAAAAAAAAAAAAAAACACACGGATCAAAACCGATCTTTTTTTAACACAAAAACAGTCACTGATTTTTGTTCGGATGCATTTTGATTTTTTTTTTTTAAATAATGGAAGCCAATGGAAAAACTGATCGAAACTGATGCACACAAATGCATCAGTTAAAAAAAAAAAAACATGCAGTGTGAACACACCCTTATCCATTGATTTCACTTTTTTCAATTGTAGCCTTATATAAAATAAAACATTTTGTTCCCTTTACAGGAAGAAGAAATGGAGACCACTAGTAATTCTCATATTCCATGGACGACACATTTACAGGACAAAACGGACTATTTTACTGCACAGATTGGAAACAGCACCTCCATGAACAACTCCCACATGTGCACTACGGACGAAACCACCCTTAACTATTTTCTATGGATCTTCTACTCGCTCATTTTTATTATTGGACTGATGGGCAATGCTTTGGCCTTGTATGTGTTTGTATGCATTCACAATAAAAGAAACTCAGTACAAGTGTATCTCCTGAATGCAGCCATTGCCGATCTCCTCTTGACGGTCTGCCTCCCGTTCCGGATAATGTATCATTTCTCAGAAGAGTGGAGAATGGGGACCGTTTTCTGCAAAGTTGTAGGCAACCTGTTTTACATGAACATGTACATAAGTATTGTCCTCTTGGGTCTCATCAGCATGGATCGTTACGTTAAAGTGAAGAAATCCCAGCGAAGACGCAGCATGTCCAACAGGAGATTCAGCATCCAGATCTGCTGCTGCCTATGGGCGGCAGCCATCTTCTCCGGGATATTTCTCATTGCTGTACAGTCGCTTAAAGAAACCTCTCCTCCTCATCTGTGTTTCCACTATACAGACCGGAAAGACAAAATCTGGCAGGCGGCCTTTAATTACTTTGTGGTGCTCATCTTCTGGATCGTCTTTGTTCTGCTGATATTGTCCTACGTAAAGATAGGGAAAAACCTTCAGAGGATCTCCAGAGAGCGAGCCTATATACCAAATGCTGGCCGATACAACCGCACGGCATACAAGTCCTTCTTCGTGCTCTTCATCTTCACGGTTTGCTTTGTGCCATATCATACGTTCCGGATTGCTTACATCGCAACACAACTGCAAAGCCTCTCCTGTTATTGGGTGGATATAGTCCACAAAACTAATGAGGTAACCCTGATGTTGTCCGCTATTAACAGCTGCCTGGACCCCATCATGTACTTCTTATTGTCCAACAGTGTCCGGAAGACAGTGTTCCAGCTACTTTTGAGAGCCAGCAGAGACAGCAGTAGAAGTGAAAGCAACACATCAGATCTTCATCCGGGACACACGCTACCTGGAAGTACCAACAATGCCTATTCCCAGACTCCTACTCCGCTAACCAATAGGAGACTCAGAATGACTGCGATTGAAAACCTATAGAACGGCACTAAGATTACTCACCGACCAACAGGACGGATGATAGAATTGTAGCAGATGCACTACTGCTCCATTCACGGAGAGCACCCAAGGACCGTCATCTTAGGCCGTCCAGGCGCCATACATTTATCACCTGTACTATAGATTTGTGATAAACGCTGTAAGTGGCCTGACCCTTCTATGGAGCTTGTTAACACACTAAAGTGGTCTGTATACTGGAGAAGGGGGGGGGGGGGGTGCAAGGTGTTTTCTGCCACTCAATCCCAGCTCTTTCCCCCAAGCCAATGCACCTTCCCCCAGAGAACTCGTGTAGACATCTCCATTTTGCACTGCTTATGTTAGTTTTTTTAAAAAGTGGGTGAGGCGTGCCAGAAAACTGGTGTGAATTTGAGCAAAAGTCGGCTCCAGCTTCTAGCTGGTATAGATTGTGCACTGTTCACGTGAACAGTCAACAGTGCACAAAATTTATTAAGGGGTCTGCTCCGATAACTTTTCAGAATCTTAAGCTGTTGGTCTTTATTGTTGGCTGGTTCTATATGGCACATCTAATATCTACACAAAGTTTTGCAGCTTGACACACTGTAAGGGTATGTTCACACCGAGCAAATATGGCGGAATCCCACCGTGCTCAGATGTGAGTGAATGGCGCACGCTTCTCTGCTGCCACCGCTCTCTGCTCATAGAAGTGACATGTCACTTCTTTGAGCGGAGAGCGACTGATGCGGAGGAGTGCGGGCTCTCCTAGACGGCTATGGCACACTGAGACAGGCCTGTTTTACTCAGTGTGAACATACCCAAAGACAAAAGTGTCACTGTCTTTTTTTTTTTTTTTTTTTTTTGCGCAGAAATCCAACAGTCCAGGTGATTTTAAGAAGCTTTGTAATTGGGTTTATTAGGCAAATATGCCATTATCTGCATTCAAAAAGACTTTCCCCAGCCCCCCCTCCCCCTCATTCACTGCTCATTATCAGGAAATCTCGACACTTTTACATCAGTCAAGCCCTGTGTAACCTATGGAGAGGGGATGAGGGAGATTAGTCACCAGCAGAGAACAAAGGATTACAAAAGATTACAGTCTCCTAGACTATTGATTTCTGCAAAAAAAAAAAAAAAAAAAAAAAAATGTAAACGATAGTGACACTTTAAAGCAAATGTAACATCAGTAGTATTCAGCACATTCACTTTAAGTTTTGCGCATAGATAGAACTCCCTTTTTTTGGAACCGCGGCCTGGTTAGCACCACCTAGCGTCGTTCTATCCATGTGCAAAACTTAAAACGAATGTACTGATGATATATTCGCTTTAAGCATGATATTTTATCTCCAACATTCAGCCTTCCTTGAAAATGGACCATCTCGCTGCCATTTGGTATGATACATGGGCACTAACAACTAATGTGTAACTATCATCTGTGCTCCTAGAGTAATTAGATCATTTTAGATCCCATACTTAGAGTCACTAATACAATATAGGACCTATTTCATGCTGGTTGCTAAAATATTAAAAGAATACTTGTCGCAAAATTTTTTGTAAGCAATTTTGCAATATACTAATCTTTTTTATGTTTAAATTAACGATAACTATGGCCACTAGGTGTGTCTTTTCACTGCACATGTGTACAGCTGCTGCACGTCCACATTCAGTAGAAGAGAATCCTGGAGGTGCTAGCACTATATGGTCAGCTCTCCTGTAACAGCACCAAAACCTCTTTTCATTTCACTCTTTTGGCACACTGAATAATTATTTACAACTATTAATAAAAAAGTTAGGTTTTAACATAGCAATGTGTAAGAAATAGGTCCTATGTAGTTTTTATTATTTAATGTATGTTACCTAGAATGAACTGATCTCAGGTAATAGAAACCCAAAGTATGCCCAGTCTAAGATGACCAAAATACAGCCATATTTCTTCATCCATGGTACAGTACAAGGTGCTGGTCTGGCCACAGGTCTACAGACCCCAACTGGATCATAAAAACTGATGCTTTTAGTTTAGGACCATTAAAAAGGCTAAAGTAGTGGAATTAAACTAACAGTCTTATTTTCTAGCCTGATCAGGTCACTCACCAATGACAACAAACCTTGTAATGTATGGTCAATAAACAGATCTCGGGGACCATATGATTGTCTTGATCGGTCGCATTTCTAAAGACATTTTTTAAACAATTTATAGTTTGGCGGCTGGAGGTTTCCCCGCTTTCTCCTTGCTGCAGAATACAGACTTATGGATTTTCTATAGAACAAGTCTCCTCCATAATGAAACCCATGCAGAACATTACTCAGCTAAGAGTTTCCCCCTTTTTTAGTGATCAGTGTGGGTACCAGCACCCAGAAGCCCACTTTTCACATGCCTCCCTGTTGATCACAGTAACACAGTAAAGTAGATCGGTAATGGTTGAGCGAACCTATAAATGTTTGAGTCTGGCAACTGTATGTGAACCCGCTCAGCATTTGTTTCCCCACGGCTGCAGAAGATTGATGCCGCCCTAGGGCTGACAGGCAAACATGGATACAGCCTGTGGCTGCCAAAACTGAGCAGGTGACTTGCTGACATGGGATGGGATAAATATCATCAAGTAGGTTCCTATGGGACAGCTTTTTCATGTAGTGTAGAATCAGCTGCTTGCTGAAGGATATGTACTTCTCATCTAATTTTAAAACGTAACAATTCACCAACATTTTTTTTTTTTTTACCATATGGAGATGTAGAGCAGAGGCTGCACCAACCACCTGGCAGTAGTGTGACCGGGCTTGAAAAGAACATTGCCAAGTTTATCTACTAGCTTCAAAACATCAGGAAAACATAATGCTGTAGGACTAGTTGTGCACGACTCATGGAGCCCGCCGTGTGAGATTCCCACCCCTCCCGGAAGCAGCCAGAATAAGTTATCATTAATAATAACCACATTGTTCCTTCAATTAGTAAAAACTGTGTTCCAAGGTGCTCGCTTCTGCAGTAGTCTACGTCCCCACCACCCCCACTTCCCCATGGTTATAAAGCAGCGACTCTCTCATACACATACTTGAATGTACCGAACCACATTGTAAGCGGAAATTTTGCAGTAACATGTAAGGTTAGGTGTTGTATGACAAAATAACACTTGTTTTGTGTGGACAAGTAAACAGTTACTGTAACTGTAAAGCAGTCAGCTCCACAGCTAGGGCATATTTCCTCACGTTTGTGTCTTACAAATAAAACATGTATATCTACACATTTCCAGGAAGATTCTGTACATCCACTTTCATTATGCCCAAAATATATGTTCTGTTCTATTCAACTTACAGTATATTAGGTCACAGATGATGTAGGGGATAAATTGGTGTCAAACCATCAGACATGTAGTTAGAGGAGTGCAGGAAGTTGGAATCTAAGTTTTACTAAAGTGATTTAAAGGGAATCTGTCACAATGAAAAATGCAACCTAACCTATCGGCATCATGTTATAGAGCAGAAGGAGCACAGAAGATTGATATACTGTATATATTTATAGGAAAAGATTCTGTATAGCTTGTCATTTATTGATTAAAAGCTCCGATGCTAAAGAGTCCAGTGAGCGACATCATCATTGAGTGACCCCGCCCACTGGACTCAACACAGAACCATCAGGGATTTTAAATCAACAAGTTATTCCTGCTCTATAACACAACGTCGATAGATTATATAGCATAGTATTGGGGACTGGTTCCCTTTAATTTTTTATTTCTAGGGATTATGCATTGACCATTTGATTACCAGTGCCTGGAGAAGTTGGATGCCGCCCTAGGGAGTCCTGAAACACCTGTTACAGTCATAGGCCATTGGCTGTATCTATGTTTCCCAGGCAGGAGGTGGGCCAGGAAGGGAGAGATAACACAGCTGGAATTTAGCCATTAGTTATTGAAAATGTTTATTCTTGCTGCGGCTTATCTCTCCTGAAACAAAAGGGTCGGGCAGTTATTACAGCGACACAACTTGTCAGCGGAAAGTTGGGAGAGCCCCATACACCTTAAGGCCCTGTTACACGATTATCGGCTGTATGCGGCAAATAATCGTCTTGTGTAACAGACAAGGATCAGCCAACATGAACAGTGTCGGCTGATCGTTCCCTTTTAACATGCTGAAAGACAAACGACTAAGGGTCCATTTACACAGAAAGATTATCTGACAGATTTGAAGCTAAAGCCAGGAATGTATTTGAAAAGGGGAGAAATCTCAGTCTTTCCTTTATGACCTGTTCCCTGTTTATAGTCTGTTTCTGGCTTTGGCTTCAAATCTTTGGCAAATAATCTGTCAGATAATCTTTCTGTGTAAATGGACCCTTAGATAGCAGCAATCTGCGAATGATCCATTAAGTAGACAACAGAGTAGTGTCTTGATCCAATGTGGTCAGGTCTAGTGGGAAATGGTCATCGCGCCTGAAGCATCACCGAGGGGCCGTCCCATATCTTCCTCACTGATACCTCAGGTTCCTATATTGGTAATGACTTCCAGAAAGGCGTGACCACAAAAGATTTCCCGCCAGCCATGACTAGTTCTGATAGCAACTCCACCCCAATGCCAGGTGATTAGCATATTGTGCAGGAAATCATGACATTATATATAGGTTTTCAGGCACAAGCACGGCATGTAAAATGCTACAGCCATATGTGATCATACATTGCTTTACAGGGGTTATCCAGCACTACAGAAACATGGCCACTTTCTTCCAGAGACCGCACCACTCTTGTCTCTCTAGCTTTGGCAGGGTTTTGCTGCTCAGTTCCATTGAAGTGAATGGAGCTTAATTGCAAACTGCACCTGTACTGGAGAGTCGTGTTGTCTCTGAAAGTTGCCATGTTTTTAAAGCACTGGATAACCCCTTTAAGTGCCTATATCTCTATGGCTGACCCCTCTATATATCTCTATGGCTGACCCCTCTATATATCTCTATGGCTGACCCCTCTATATATCTCTATGGCTGACCCCTCTATACATCTCTATGGCTGACCCCTCTATACATCTCTATGGCTGACCCCTCTATACATCTCTATGGCTGACCCCTCTATACATCTCTATGGCTGACCCCTCTATACATCTCTATGGCTGACCCCTCTATACATCTCTATGGCTGACCCCTCTATATATCTCTATGGCTGACCCCTCTATATATCTCTATGGCTGACCCCTCTATATATCTCTATGGCTGACCCCTCTATATATCTCTATGGCTGACCCCTCTATATATCTCTATGGCTGACCCCTCTATACATCTCTATGGCTGACCCCTCTATATATCTCTATGGCTGACCCCTCTATATATCTCTATGGCTGACCCCTCTATATATCTCTATGGCTGACCCCTCTATATATCTCTATGGCTGACCCCTCTATATCCCTGGTATCTGGCACTGTTAGGCCAGGCTCACACTGCATTTTTGCCGTCCATTTAACACATATGTTTTATGGAAAAAAGGCATACAAAAACAGATGCAAATGTGTGTCATCTATTTGAATCTGTTTGTCCATTGACTTCAATTATAAAAAAATAAACAGATGCGTTTTTATTTTTTTTATTTACGGACATAAAAGGAGTGTTGACTAAGATTTTCTGCCCGTTAAAAGTAACCAATTAAAAACAGATACATTGAACGGATTGCAAAAACGCAGTGTGAACCCAGCCTTAGCAGGTTTTCTTAGTGTATGGTGCATAGTTAGTTAGAAAGTTCACCTGCTCCATCTAGTCTAGTTCTGAGTTGTTCAGGACATGGAGGCTGGAGACTGGCTGCATCCACTACACACACACACACGAGAATCTCCTTTATATCTTCACCTTATTCACTCAGAGGTCGCCCCAGGATCATGTAGGACATTACACTGAAGCTGCAGAACCAGATCTGCTTAACACCAATGTGATACATAAGTCCCCTGGTGACTGATTGGTCATATATGAAGGAGCTGGAGTCAGAGTTGGTTCCTGATAAAATTCAGGAGACAAAGCTGCGGCTTACCGACTCCACAGCCCTGCTCTCCATTGTGTGCATGTGCTCAGTCCTTAATATCCATGAGCACCAGCCAGTGGCAATTGACTAGCTATGCTGTGCATATATACTGTGTATACAATAAAATAACCCATCAGGACACCAGTTTCTTTTGCTATTTTTTTTCTTACCATACTTACAGGACTTTATGTGCATGCTATGTAGAAGGGAAGTTTATCTGACAGTTTTAGTAAAGTAGGAAATTGCTACAAAAGTTTCCAAAATAAGCGCATGTTGCTAGGGGGGAGAAGCATGGTGTTAATTAACCACTATACTTATAAGAGGGAAAAAAAGAAAAAAAAAAAAAGATTGTTGTTGGAGTGTGGCTTTAAGTCATGTTAGGAGTGGTCTATGAGAGAAGGACAGTAAACACATACTGCAGCTTCTGTAACTTCAGTTCCTGTCAAATTTGGATGTGAAACACCACGGACGGTAAGCCAATGCACAATGGTTAGTTTGGTTGTTTTATTGTTCAAGTTTGCATTTTGATGAAGTTCTTTTAGGCTAAGCATGCACTGTCTAACATGTTATATTACCAGCATACAGCGCTCCTTTAACCCACCCTCTTCTTGTGGCACACCAATGCATTTAGTGCGAATGAGCAAAAAATGACCATAAGAATGGCCAGAACTTAATGCCAGAATTGCCTTTTATTTGTATAGTGCACACAGCTTCCTCAGCACTTTACATAGTTTTTGCCACTTTTTGTGAGCCCTAGTGGGGATAGGGAGCAATCTAAATTCACCTATCTGTATGTTTTGGGTGTGGGAGGAAACCGGAGTACTCGGAGGAAACCCACAAACACGGAGAGAACATACAAACTCTTTGCAGATGTTGCCCTTGGGGGAATTTGAACCCAGACTCCAGTGCTGCAAGGCTACAGTGCTAACCACTGAGCCACCGTGCTGCCCAATAAAAATGAAAGAATGATAAATTGTATAAAGCGTGTGTTATGGAAGTTTAGTTAAAGGGGTTATCCAGTGCCACAAAAACATGGCCGCTTTCTTTCAGAGACAACACGACTCTTGTCTCCAGTTCAGATGCTGTTTGCAATTAAGCTCCATTCACTTAAATGGAATTGAGCGGCAAAACCTGCACCCAAACTGGACAAGAGCGGGGCTGTCTCCAAAAATGTGTTATTATCGTGGGTCCTGAATAAAACAATGGTACTCCTTCCACAACCAGGGTTGACCTAAATGAACCATGCATTGTGGGTAAGCAGGCTGAAGTTTTTGCTTTTTTTTTTTTTTTTTTTTTTTAACTAAATTTCAGCAAAGACATGAGATTAAGAGGCTACCACTCTGGCGGACATTAGATGAGCTGTTTTATTCCCCCTTGAAATATCACAGGAAAATCTCAAAACAGCTAATGTATTTCTATGGACTGCAACTAATGCTTGTCCGATGGGAAGCCAGATGTTCTACAAATGTCTGATAGCAAGTAGTGATCATGGGAACAGTAAGAAATGAATACAAATCAAGAGGCTATATACCTTTACATTACAGAGTGAAATTTTACACACAAGTTAAATATGTATATAATATTTTTTTTTGTCTGGTTACAGAAAAAGTATGTCTATACAGAACTCCTCACTAGATAAAAAGGGCAAACACATGGGGGGACATTTACTAAGGAGTCTAATGTGTGCAGGTAATATAATGGGGATTGGTGTATATTTTGTTACAATATCTTGGGACTGATTCTTTAAAATGTAGCACTGCCTTAGTGAATGTATCGAAGTAAAAAGTCGCAAACAAAAGTTGCAAAAATGCAAAAATTGTGCAATTATATTGTCTGGTACTGACCAGACGGAGGCCTGCACCTGTTAGTGCGACTTTTTAAAAAGTCAAATGATAAATTGGGCGCTAATCCTGGATTATATAAACTTTTGGGTGAATACTCAAAACAGGCAGATAAAAAAAAAAGTTGCATCTAAAAAATACTCGCATGTCGAATACCGGTTCATAAATAGAAGTTAAACCAAAAATGGGTGAAAAATAGGCACAAAGCCCTTAATAAATTTCCCCCATAGTCCTTGAATATAAGCTGTTGGTCAGCTTTTTGGTTGCACACCATCTATTAAGCTGCCGCTTGTTACATCTCTATTAATTCTGTTCTGTGGGTCACAGCAATACTTTATTTCAATCATTTCTTTTTTTTTTTTATGCAATTTTTTTTTAATAAAAACAGGACCAACTCCTGATGTTAGTAATAAATGTTGCTGAGAAGCAGAAGTTTAGCCATAAGCATTGGGTTGTGCGGCCAGGTCTATTTTTTCTCTTCATTGAGTTGCCAGGCAATTGCTGGCCATATCAAACGTCCATCGCATATTGAGCTTTTCCCCTGCCTGACACCGAGGCACAACGGCCACCGTCCTACATGTTCAACCATTCAATACTGCAAGAACAGCTATAGCTTTAGATATAGATACTGTCCAGGCATAATAGGAACTGTAGTTGTGCAACAGCTTGAGGGCTGTGAGTGACACCCCCGTAGTACACTATCCCCGCTGTACAATATTACACAGGGTGTTTCTCACCAGATGTGACTACTTAGCCGCTGAGGACCACCCTGATGCAGTGCTGGGGGCCATATCAGGGCTCCAGACTAAAAAATTTACCTAGGAGCCATTGGCTCCTAACCTGAAAAATTTAGGCGCCAAATAGAATATTTGGTCGCCAACATTTTAAACCATGTAAAATTAATGTTATGTTAAATGGGACTTACTGTGTGCAGAGGCCGCAGCCTCCTCCTCCTCCTTTAGATTCTTTCTTTTCTTAGTTTGAAAACGTTCAACATGGAAACTTGCAACTTGACAACCATATACAGTCTGACTCAGTACTTCAGCCTCACTTGGCTAGCCTTTTAATGAGGCTTACTCTTCTGAACTTGAACTTAAAGGGAACCTGTCGACCCCCGTGCCGGGGTGACAGGCTCCCAACCCCCCGTTAGAGCCCCCTATATTCACCTCATGGCGCCGGGTCCCGCTTCTGAAGATGGTCGGGTCACGGAGATCTCAGCCGCTGCAGCCCGGCGTGCGCTGAGAGAGGAGTCCAACGCTCATAGAGAATGACGGGAGAGTCCAGCGCTCCGTCATTCTCTATGAGCGTTGGACTCATCTCTCAGTGTGCGCGCCGGGCTGCAGCGGCTGAGATCTCCGTGACCCGACCATCTTCAGAAGCGGGACCCGGCGCGATCAGGTGAGTATAGGGGGTTCTAACGGGGGGTTGGGAGCCTGTCACCCCGTCACGGGGGGTGACAGGTTCCCTTTAAAAGCTTGCAACAGTCTATACATACTGAGCTAGACTTATGACTGCAGCCATAGTGACCCCCCACAAGATGTGTATATAAATAGATATATCTCTCACCTAGTGACTAATGCAAGTGACCCCCTACAATACAGACACCTGAGGGGCCCTGATAATAATAATTGTGCATATATCTATCTCCCAGTGTCTGCAGCCAGTTTGCCCTACACTTATAGATGGCCCCCTCCCCTTATAGATGACCCCCTCTACCCCCATTATAGATGCCCCCTCCTCCCCCCCATTATAGATACCCCCTCTTCTCCCCCCCATTATAGATACCCCCTCTTCTCCCCCCCTTATAGATGCCCCCTCTTCTCCCCCCCTTATAGATTCCCCCTCACCTTATAGATGCCCCCTCCTCCCCCCCATTATAGATGCCCCCTCTTCTCCCCCCCCATTATAGATACCCCCTCTTCTCCCCCCCATTATAGATACCCCCTCTTCTCCCCCCCCATTATAGATACCCCCTCTTCTCCCCCCCATTATAGATACCCCCTCTTCTCCCCCCCATTATAGATACCCCCTCTTCTCCCCCCCATTATAGATACCCCCTCTTCTCCCCCCCATTATAGATACCCCCTCTTCTCCCCCCCATTATAGATACCCCCTCTTCTCCCCCCCATTATAGATACCCCCTCTTCTCCCCCCATTATAGATGCCCCCTCTTCTCCCCCCCATTATAGATGCCCCCTCTTCTCCCCCCCTTATAGATACCCCCTCACCTTATAGATGCCCCCTCTCCCCCCCCCCATTATAGATGCCCCCTCTTCTCCCCCCCTTATAGATGGCCCCCTCTCCCCCCCTTGAAGATGGCCCCTCTTCTCCCCCCATTATAGATACCCCCTCTTCTCTTCCCCCCATTATAAAGCCCCCCCCCCCCTTTCCTCTATGCTAAGCAATATTTAAAAAAAAACAAACACACAAACTCCCCTGACAACCCGCTCCCCCGGCGATCCTCTTGTTCTTCAGGCGCTGTCCCCGGCTGATGCGCAGCTGCCGGGGGTGTCCCGTCCTATCCCCGGCAGCGCGGCGCGTCAGTGAGCTCCTGTACGCCGGGGCTGTGACTTCTGACACAGGAAGCGTCTCTGACGTGCGCTTCCTGTGCCGGAAGTCAGGGCCCCAGGCAGCTCACTGATGCGCCGCGCTGCCGGGGATAGGACGGGACACCCCCGGCAGCTGCGCATCAGCGCATCAGCCGCGCATCTTAAAGAGACAGCGCGCCGCCGCCGGGGCCAGTCGCAAATGGCGCCCAGATTAATAAATCTGGGCGCCATTTGCAAAAAGTCAGTCGCATTGGCGACCATTTTGGTCGCCATCTGGAGCCCTGCATATTGATTTGTATCTTTAGGTACATGCATGATTTTCAGGCGATTTATTCCCTTTAAGTATTAAACCTAAAATACTGAAACAAGAAGAATGAGGGTCCTGCTAACAAAAGCTTACAATCTTTCAGGAATAAGGTTGAGACAAAAGGCAGAAAGTACTTTATTTGTATACTGGTCCAGCCATTGTTCATAAATAAGGTCATCCACATAAAGGTTCACATATATCCAGTGGTCCGGCTTAAGGCTGTAGGCACCCGCCCTGTACAATTGTCCGTGGTTGCGGATCTGCGACCACGGAAAATTTTAGGAACCATTTAAGTGAATGCAGCCATACGATAAGTGCCACGACCACCACTGCGAAAAAATAGGACGTGTCATCACATCTGACTACTCCAGGCCACTTCCGGTGAGCGTATGTAAGTTGTACGGCACGAGGGAGTAGGTGAGTAGTCAGATGCAATGACATGCGATGACACATTATGCGTTCCGGTCATCTCTGCTGCCGGGGCAGCAGGGGGGCTGCACTGCTAGGGGATCCATGCTGTCATACTCCCCCGGATCGTGTGAATGAGGCCCAACTGACCCAATTCATTGGACTGGCCCAGTTCGTTTTATGCGGCACTTCAATTGTGACGCTGGATCACCACACACACTAGGCGGGAAAATGAGTCTTGCAGCATTCCGCTTTCCACCCTGTCAGACAACTGTTAGCTACTGTTGGTTTGTGTGGTAGAAACAAAAAGGGATTGAAAGCCTGATGACTAGAGATGAGCAAACCGCTTCGGCCGGTATGGGATCTGGTTCGTATTTTTCCAAAATTCTGAGTCCGGTCGGATTTGGATTTTTGGAAGTCCGCTCCGAATTTTTTTTTTCTTGCTTTCTAAAATGGCAGACACTATTTTAGAAAGCAGGAAGTGTTTTGGGCGGGAAAAGCGTTTTCCCATGATGCCCGGAACACATCCAATCAGCAGGGATGTTGCACTAGCCCACCCCGTGTGACGTCGATATTGCTTTAAGAGGAGAGGAAGGAGACTGTTAGCAGTGTACAGAGCTCGTCAGTGACAAAACGCTGCTGCTGCTGCACACTCCTGTACTGAGAAGATATTGTACAAAAGCAAAGACAAAAAGATTAGCAAAGCGGAGAGGAGAAACATATAGTGATTGAGAGAGAAATATAGAGGGCGAAAGATAGGTAGATAGATTAGGCACAGAAGAGCAAAGGGTGAACAGAACAAAAACGTGCTATACACATATACAAGTACTATAGTTGGACCCTTGCGAGAGTGTAGTGGAGAGACTGCTCCTTCACTGCATTTGTGACTTTTCCTGCATAGACCCTGTAATGGTGAATTATCTGCATAGACCCTGTAATGGTGAATATTGAAGTCTAAAAAAATAAATAAAAATAATGTAACTGAGATATTGAAAAAATAACGATGTTACTGACATGTAGAGCCCTAAATTCAACCAAATACACGACCCCAGTATCATATAGATGCTTTAAACTATGAAATCCGAAATTTGGTCGAACCGAATTAAAAAAAGGTCGTTCCGGTCGGAACGAACTTTTGAAAAGTCTGCTCATCTCTACTGATGACAGCGGGTATTTCCGCTATCAGTGGCATCAGTTGTGGTCAGTTTCCAATAAAACAGCTGAGACAGATGGAACCGATATATCTGCATCTGGCCTAAACTTATAAGTACAGATTTAAAGTGCGTGTAGCATAGGGGAACACAGCTGTCTGAAAGTTAGACTGTGTTATAAACATGCCTAAACAGAGGGCTCTTTAGGGCATGCTTTAAACCGTTTGTTGTGCTTCCCAGAGAATTGGTGCAGCACAAGCAAAGTCTGGGAGACGGAAATGAAGAGATCCGATTATGGAAGATGTTCCTCTTAGATTGTTAGAACATAGAGACTGTGTGGGATGGCAGACAGATAAGTGAGAAGACGTAGGGAGGAGCAGGGCTGTGTAAAGCTTTGTGGGTGAGGGAGGATCTTGTAATTTATAGTAAATTTGATGGGTAACCAATGACTGGCACAGGAGGAAGCAAGAGCTTAAGAGTGGTATTACACGGGCCGATGGGGGTCCAATAATACCTGTAAAGGAGCGATGATCTGCTTTGTCGGCGCTCATTTACTGGGCCTATTACATGGCCCGATAATCGTTTAACAAGGACTGCCAGGACATCGTTACCGATGTCCTTGCAGCCGTTGCTTAAACTATATACTTTACCTATCGACGCTCCAGGGCTGCTCCTGCGGTCCGCTTCTCCCCGGGTCCCGCACGCTCTAGCTTCAGAGCAGTCTGTCAGCTGAAAGGCCGCTTAGCCAATCACAGGCCGCTGCGGTCCCAGCCTGCGATTGGCTGAGCGACCTGTCAGCTGGCAGGCCGCTCGGAAGCTAGAGTGCACGGGACCCGGGGAGAAGAAGCGTCCCCGGAGCGTGGATAGGTAATGTATAACGTCAGTCGCCGGCCGTGCACCGCTATTACACGTAGCGGTGCGAGGTCGGCGCCCGACCATTATAGGTTCTAACATATATCAACGATCAGCCGATGAACGTTGTTATCGGCTGATCGTTGTATTTATTATACGGAGCGATAAATCGGCCGAATCGGGCAGATTTGGCCGAATATCATTCCGTGTAATAGTACCCTAAAAGGGGTTAACCCGAGTTTTTAAAATACATGGCCGCATTCTTCCAGAGACAGCACCACTCTTGTCTCCAGGCTGGGTGCAGGTTTTGTAACTCCGTTCCATTGAAGTGAATGGAGCTTCATTGCAAACCGCACCTGACCTGGAGACAAGAGTGGTGCTGTCTCTGGAAGAAAGTGCCCATGTTTTTCACCCTCGACAACTGCTTTAAAGAAGGAAAGAGGGAATATAAAGACACAGTAGTCAATACTAGAATGAATCAGAACAAGTCTAAAATAACCCCAAGACAGTGGGCGTGCTGCTTAGGAGTTATAGGAGTGCCGCAAACAGATGGCAATGTCAAGTGTAGTTTAGTGTAAAGGTAATGTCACCCCTTCAAACCCTTCACCTAGGGCCCTATTACACGAAACGCTTATCGGTCGTACTTAGCAGATTACAGGCTGATCATTTAGTGTAGTAGCTCATGTTAACATGCAAAGATCAACTGACATGCTCGATGTCGGCTGACTGTGTCTTGAAACAGGGGTAGGGAACCTTGGCTCTCCGGCTGTTGCAAAACTAACTCCCATCATACATGGACAACCAAAGACAGGGTTAGGGAACCATTACCCAGGGTTCCCTATCCTTGTTGGTCTTCAAACGTTTTAAAAAAACAACAAAGACTGTCAGCTGGCTGATATCCCCCAGGGAAGGAAACCTGTTGCCAAGGGGGGGCCTTCCAGTGGGGAGATCACCAAACCACCCTGATACATAGGCCCTTAAAGGGGTAGTGCGACGCTAAACAATTATTCACTAAATAACACACATTACAAAGTTATACAACTTTGTAATGTATGTTATGTTAGTGAATGGCCCCCTTCCCCGTGTTTCCCCCCACCCACGCTAGACCCGGAAGAGTAGTGCTCTACACTCACCCGATTCGTGCCGACCTCGGCCGCCATCTTGGGGACAATGATGTCATCTTTGTGAGGCCAGCCGAACCGCTCCGACCGTCCCTCATGCCGGCCTCCCCCTGCCGTGTCATCAGCTGCTCAGCCGCGATTGGCTGAGCATAACTAAGCTCGGCCAATTGCGGCTGAGCAACTGATGACGCCGCAGAGGGGGGTGGGGGGGGCGGCATGAAGGAGAGATGGTGTGGACCGGCCGGCCTCCCGAAGATGAAATCACTGTCCCCAAGATGGCGGCCAGGGTCGACACGAATCGGGTGAGTATAGTGCACTACACTTCCGGGTCTAGCGTGGGTGGGGGGGAAACACGGGGAAGGGGGCCATTCACTAACATAACATACATTACAAAGTTGTACAACTTTGTAATGTGTGTTATTTAGTGAATAATAGTTTAGCGCCGCACTACCCCTTTAAGTCCCACTTGATTGCGAGTATAGGGAAAGGGAATAGGGAAATACCAGGGTGGCCCCTTTTGCGAGTATTGTGACATGACAAGGGTTTAGCAAAGCCAGGTATCGATCCACAGACAGCTGTTTCGAGAAATTTCCCCTCATCAGTGTGGAGCAGGATTCTGGCTAATGGGGGCAGTGAAAAGTAGACCAACAAAACACAACAATCACTGAGCTCAGGGAGAGCAATAAAAAAAAAATCCAATAGGGTACTCACTCAAGAGTCTCCCATTGACACATTGCCCCCTATAATAGGGCACAATGTATCAGTGGAGACTCTTGAGTACTCCCATTAGACTTCTTTTTCTCTGATCTCCCTGAGCTCAGTGATTGCTGTTTTATAGTTGTGTTTATTAAGCTGTAACACACACATTTACACTGTTCATAAGTGTCACCTTCTTTGTATATCTACAGTGATGAAAGAAAGCATGAAGAATAACACGGAGTGCCTAACGCTTAGTGCCATTACCTCCACCGCTCTCCCGGTAGTTTACGCACTTATGTTTTTACCAAGTATTTTTGGAAACATCATGTCTCTTGTGATATTCAAAAGACTGAGCAGAAAGACATCGACCCACATCTACCTCATCAACCTTGCAGTCTCTAACATGGTTGTATCAACTGGCATGCCCTTCCAAATGGTCTACTACAGCCAGGCAAAGCGCTGGGCCTACAACTCTGTGCTCTGCTCCATAGTGTATCAGGCAGCCAGCATCCTTACACACTGCAGTATGTGTGTCAGCATCACCATTTTCTGCTGGATTGCAGTGAGTCGATACGCTACAATTATAAAACACACAGCGCGGATGCAGGTAACCGCATACGAAAAAATTATTTTTGGGCAAATTCTTAAAACCTTTCAGAAACCCAGGTTTGCTTTTTACCTGTGTATTGGTGTGTGGTTTTGTTTGCTTTGCCCAAACATAGCCTTTTTTCTGGTGAACCAGGATATGGCACCAGATAAACATTGTTTCGATAAAGAAGTGGAAGTTGTTACGTGGGGACACAAGATTACCTCAGTGGTGGAGTCCACATTTTTTTTCACGTTCTTCACCATCGTATTGCTCTTTTATTACTTTTTAGTAAAGCATATACAACAGATCCAAGCCAACAGCTGTATCGCAGAAAAGCATCTGGTCTACAGCAAGGTTAAGAACAACCTGGTCACCATAGTGGCTCTATTACTGCTCTGCTTCACACCCTATCATATCTCCAAGTTTCTGCTGGTAGGATTTGACTATTCGCATGGATGCCAAAAGCTGAGTTTGCTGATTGAACTGAAAAACTGTTGTCTGTCTCTTGCGGAGTTCAGAAGCTGTACAGACCCTATCGTTTATTTGGTTTTGGACGATACCTTTAAGAAGAAATTTCTACTTTTTTGCAAAAAATGTTCTAAAGAAGAAGAGTGGAGTTCATCAGCAGTAAACAATCCCTCCAACATACAAACATCAACAGCATCTAGGATTGTACTTGGCACAGGAACAAAAGGAAGGCCGAGCTTAATGTCTCCACAAGAAAAGGACGACAAATAAAATGACTGGCAATGCGGAACATGAACACTGCGATATTAAAGTGCTTGACCAAGCTTTCTACAGCTTCAGTAAGTTACAAATAACCAAGACCAAGCCTGGGTTTGCTGCAGGTTTTATGCTGTTTAATAATGTTAATAAATTACTTAAAAAAGGGGTTAACTGGTTAGGTACTATACATGTAGTATCATACCTACACCTGGAGACTAACAATTCCTTCCATACTTATCTATTCAGTATCCCTCCCCAGTTCTGAGCTGCTGCTTTCTGCTAAAGACATAGAAAAATGTACGTGAGCTGTTCTCTCCGTCTCCACCCTGATTCCCCTCTTCCCCCCTCCCTTCTGAGAAGGCTTATGTAAACAGTATCCCTGGCCAGCTATTTCTGCCCTACAGCGATGGACGTTTTGTGCGCTTGCGCATTCACTAGGCCCATGGATGTATGAAACGACCGACACCATAGTGGAGTACACTTGCTGACACTCCGTATAGCCGCTAGAGTTTCGGTGTTTGGTTACAATAAACAACCTGAAAAGATACTTGGCGAGTGCCGCTCTTGTGGACACTTTTCTTAGGCCCCATTCACACGTCCGTGTCAGTTTTTACTGTCAGGAAATCCTGATCAGGAGACCTCAAATGTCATCAGGATAGTATCAGGATTTCCTGACAGTAATCCGTTTTTACCATCAGGAAACCATCAGGAAAAACCTTCAGGATTTCCTGATGAGATAATATTGTCTAGTATGCCAACATAAATCACAGATACCCGTGTACCTGGATGGCCACAGGCTGCAGAACTACAACTCCCATCATGGCCTGTCAGCAAGGCATGATGGGAGTTGTACGTCTGCAACCTGGATGGCCACAGACTGCAGAACTACAATTCCCATCATGGCCTGTCAGCAAGGCATGATGGGAGTTGTACGTCTGCAACCTGGATGGCCACAGACTGCAGAACTACAACTCCCATCATGGCCTGCCAGCAGAGCCATGATGGGAGTTGTACTTCTGCAACCTGGATGGCCACAGGCTGCAGAACTACAACTCCCATCATGGCCTGCCAGCAGAGCCATGATGGGAGTTGTACTTCTGCAACCTGGATGGCCACAGGCTGCAGAACTACAACTCCCATCATGGCCTCTCAGCAAGGCATGATGGGAGTTGTACGTCTGCAACCTGGATGGCCACAGGCTGCAGAACTACAACTCCCATCATGGCCTGCCAGCAGAGCCATGATGGGAGTTGTACTTCAGCAACCTGGATGGCCACAGGCTGCAGAACTACAACTCCCATCATGGCCTCTCAGCAAGGCATGATGGGAGTTGTACGTCTGCAACCTGGATGGCCACAGACTGCAGAACTACAACTCCCATCATGGCCTGCCAGCAGAGCAGTAGGGGGGGGGGGGGGGGGGGGGGGGGGGCGGTGTTCCGGTGGTGAGCGGCGGCGGCGGCGGGTATGGGGGCGCGGGGTGGTTGTCGGGGGCTAGCGGGTACTGGGGGTTAGGCGGCGGCGGCGGGGGGGGATCTGCACCGCACTCTGGCCGGCCAGAGTGTGCGGTGCGGTGCGGGGGGGATGGGGGTGTGCGGGTGATCGGACGGCGGCCGGGGCTGGCTCTCTACCAGTCCGGAATCGCGGGCACTTTCCTGATATACATCAGGAAAATGCCCGTGATTCCGGCGCTCCCATAGACTTCTATGGGGGCGTCCGTGCCGGATTTCCGGACGAAAATAGGACAGGATCTAAAAAATCCGGTCCTATTTTCCGGAACGGACACCCTTCCGGAAAAATCCGGAAGGGTGTCCGTGTCTAATGTTAGTCTATGAGTCCGGAAGTCTATGAGTCCGGACGTGTGAAGGGGGCCTTACACAGCAGAGCTCCATCTTTGGTCACCCAGAACAGTCCTATCTAGGAGCATGCTCCACGACATCCATTGTGATATGCAGTGTAGGAGCATACGAGTATACTAGGCAGAGAAGAGTTTTCTCCTGCTATATAGAATCACTATGAGGTCACCAGCAACTTGAGCTCAGATTAATACTCCTCTCATTACAAAGTGCAGAGACAAACTTTTGACATGTCTGAGGAAAAAAAAAAAAGTTTAGTGTCCAACAGCACCATGGAACTAGGTCGAGGACTTGGCAGATAGTTGTGGGGATGCACATTAGAGTGTCAGCTATCCCAATACACACTGATATGGCATATAAGATGAAAGAGTCCAACAGCATCTGGAATTCAATTTTCTTCAAGTTTTATTGCATATCCAAGAACACAGAAGCTGCTATGCTTTAGGATATGCAAAGATTTATTGAATTCCAGATGCTGTTGGTCTCTCATCTTGTATGTCAGATGACATGTTAGAAGTTACTGGGAGTAACATTAAAGCTTTAAGACTAGATACTGATGCATATTCATTTTTTGTTTTTAAAGAGAATCTCATCTGTAATTCACTTTCCGAACAAGAAAAGATCACATGAGTAATTACTACATGGAGTCAGACACAGCATTGGGACCTTAGATAAAAATCAGCAGATGTCTAAGGCTACGTTCACATTAGCGTTTGACCATCCGGCACCATTCTGTCTACCTTTTCCGTTTTAGAGTAGGCAAAACGGAAACTGTCGGATCCATTAAAATCCCCATAGATTCCCATGCTATTTTAGTGTGCTTCGTTTGCATGCAATCCGTTCAAGATCCGTTTTTTTGAACGGAAGAAAAAATAGTGTTTGCAGTATTTTTCTTTCAGCTTAAAAAAACTGATCACGAACGGAAAGTGCACTTCCGTTTTTTTTTTTACATTGTAGTCAATGAGGACAGATCTAAAACGGAAGGTATTTCCGTTCACATCCTTTTTTCATCCGTTTATGCACGGAGCATGCGCAGAAGCAGCAAGAAACCAAAGAAAAATAAACGGATAGAAAAACGGATGCTGACTGATGCAAACAGATGCAAACAGATGCTGACTGATGTACAAAAGTCAGTTTTTTTAAGCCAAAATACAAACGGACCATTAAAAAAAGATGAACATTTTGCAACCCGTTTAATTAATATAGATGGATCCGTTAGAAACAAAGAAAAACCAAGCTGATGGGATGAAGGCCCACTCATGTAATTGTGACAGCTCAGTGCTAAACCAAGTACACCTACATGGCTGTAACCTGCTAAGTCCGGGGCTTAAGACGTCTTGTAACAGATGCAGCTCGAAGAATCTCTGATCTACAACTACAGATCATCTCAACTGGAAAATTTACGCTACAAAAATAAAGTGTGGAGCTTCTGCCTTGAGCCGCCTGCACACAGTAGTGTGTTTTGTATGGAACTCTCCTGTATATCTATGCATCATGCATTCATATCATACAAAACAGCTTCTTTTAAACTCCATACATCCTACTGATGAAGTAAACTGGACTAGACCGAACTCAGGGGAACTTTTTTTTTCTTCTCTCTACTCCTTCTCATCCCAGCACTAGTAATCTTGGATGCTTCAGTATAATGTTAAAACGGACAGAAGCAGCACTTGATTTAAGGGTAAATTCACACGGGCGTCTCGCATAAAAAAAACGCAGCTAATCCGCACCTAATCCGCAATACACATATTAATAACAAGAATAATAAATGTATTGCGGATTAGCTGCGTTTTTTTTATGCGAGACGCCCGTGTGAATTTACCCTAATACAGTTTAATTATTAGAATGGATGGTACGTAATAAGTAGCACAGTCTCCACATGCAAAACAGACAGGGCCTTGTGCAAGCTCCCCAGAGTCTTCTGTTATAGCAGTTAACACACCACTTGATGGCTTAGTCTGGGTTCACACTGCAATTTTGCTGTCCGTTTAACGTAATCTGCTTAATGGAAAAAGCGCACACAAAATGAAAGTCCGTTAAAAAAACTGATGGGTTTTGATGCTTTTTTTCTATAATGGAAGTAACACAAAGGATGCAAACAAACGCATCGGTTTCATTCATGGTACGGATATGTTAAACGGACAGCAAAGACAGAGTGTGAACCCAGTCTTAGGCCTCATTCGCTCGAAATGTACCGCAATCTGGAGGAGGATCACGGCAGGGATCATCAAGCCGTAGCCCCACCACCCGGTAGGGACCGGCCAGCTACACGCGCTGGTCGGAAGTGGCTGGGACTACGCTATAGTCTGGTGAACATGAAGCCGGCCGGGCCGGGGGAATAGGCGAGTAGTAGATGCGATGACAGGAGAGCACATCATGCGCTCCTGTTGTCTCTGCAGCCGGGCAGCGGGGAAGGGGATCCGTGCCACGATCCGCACTTGGACATTTTTTTCGCGGTGCGGGTCGCAGCACAGATCTGTTAGAGCAATTTTTTAACTGAGACCTCAAAATTGATCTCCCAGGTTTCTTTGTCTGTGAGCTTCAAATTGCGAACTACCCCATTATGGGGGAACCGAAGCATTTCTGGCCAGATGAGTAGACAGTCATACACCAGTGGTATGCAAATGCCTCCCTCCATGGTAGAGTGAGACCACTATTTATAGCAAGCTTGACCATCCCCTCTGGGCATGTTCCAAAGAGTTGACCAATAACATTAAACATTTACATTTAGGGTACAAACCCACTTGCCGGATCTGCAGCGAGTCTCCTTGCTGCGTTTTTGCAGCGAGACTAGCTGCAGATCCCAGCCCTATACTTTCAGTAGCAGAGAAACTCGCAGCAGGGATGTACATCCCTGCTGCGATTTTGTCTGCAGCCTTCCCCATTAACCCCCTAGCCGCCGGACATTATACATTACCGGGTCCCCGTTCCTGCTTGCTTCGGGGCTCCCGTTGTCTTCCCGGCACGATCCGCCCGGCCAATCAGTGCGCTGCGGCGGGGCAGCGCACTGATTGGCCGGGCGGATCGTGTCGGGAGGCGCCGAAGCAAGCAGGAGCGGGGACCTGGTAATGTATATACTGCCTGCCCCCCCTGCAGCCCCGATCGCCCCCAGCCCCATGATCGCACCCCCGCACCCCCCTGGCCGCATGATCGCCCCCCCGCACCCCCCTGGCCGCATGATCGCCCCCCCCCCCCCCCCCCGCACCCCCCTGGCCGCATGATCGCCCCCCCGGCCGCACGATCGGGCTGCGAGGGGCGATTGTACGGCCGGGGGGTGCGGGGGGCGATCGTACGGCCGGGGGGTGCGGGGGGCGATCGTGCGGCCGGGGGGTGCGGGGGGCGATCGTACGGCCGGGGGGTGCGGGGGGGCGATCGTACGGCCGGGGGGTGCGGGGGGCGATCGTACGGCCGGGGGGTGCGGGGGGCGATCGTACGGCCGGGGGCTGTGGGCGATCAGGGCTGCAGGGGGGGCGGGCAGGATATACATTATCAGGTCCCCGCTCCTGTTTGCTTCAGCGGCTCCCGGCACGTTCCGGCCGGCCAATCGGTGCGCTGCCCCGCCGCAGCGCACTGTTTGGCCGGGCGGGCCGTGAAGACACCGGGAGCCCCGAAGCAAGCAGGAACGGGGACCCGGTAATGTATAATGTCCGGCGGCTAGGGGGTTAATGGGGCGGGCTGCAGACAAAATCGCAGCAGGGATGTACATCCCTGCTGCGAGTTTCTCTGCTAACGAAAGTATAGGGCTGGGATCTGCAGCTAGTCTCGCTGCAAAAACGCAGCAAGGAGACTCGCTGCAGATCCGGCAAGTGGGTTTGAACCCTTATAGTGTAAAACAACAAGGTAAGATAATGCCTAATATGGCAGACAAAGACTTGTACATAGAAAATGGCTTCTAGCACATGGCATAGTTTCTTATAAAGTATATTTCCTAGTTAGGAAGCATGCTTTACCCTAGGAGGTATGAAGACTCTAGTGCCATGAGCAAATTGGTGTTGTGTGCATAAACAAAACCCCCTTCCCCATGCTGTCCTTTATCAGATGTATTAGTGAGATTATTGGTTAATCATACATAGATGTCACATATATTAATTACTCCACCAGATCATGTGAATGGTTGCATTCACATCAATGGTCCCTAAAATTACTAAGGAGCAGGCAGAAAACAGGCCAAGCTCTTAGGGTGTGTGCACACTACGGAATTCCCGCTTATGACCCGCGGCAGATTCTGTCGCTTATACCCGCACGCTGCGGCACGCATCTCTGCCCATGCAATAGACACTATTCTATGCACGGGCTGACTCCGCATTCCGCTGAAAGAATTGACATGTCACTTATTTCGACGGAATCCGCCCGTGCATAGAATAGTGTCTATGGCACAGGCGGAGATGCACGCGTGCGGGTACAAGTGACGGAATCCACCGTGGGGTCATACGTGGGAATTCCATATTTTGCACGCACCCTAAGAGCTATGTTCACACTGCGTAAGAGACCGACCGTTCCGTGACCCCAGCCGGGTCAGGGAACAGCCGCAGAGCTCTGAGGTGAAGCAGGTGTGACTGCCTAAAATCAGTAGCAGGTAATGGGCGGTGTTGGAAGAGGAAGGATCTGAAAGCGCACGTAGACTGGTTAGGAATCAGGAAGGGTGCGCAGCCAACAGGCAAAGCCAGGAGACAGGGGCAGATGCACAGTAGGAGAGAGGCGTGTGGACAGCAGCTGTGCACGCTAAGAGACATTGCATATGAACTGCAATGTGGCCATTACCTTATACAGTGGTACCTTGGTTTAAGAGTAACTTGGCTTAAAGCGTAACTGTCCTTTCAGGGTAATTTTTCTGAAAACATTAAATATCAATAGTACAAGCGATTTTAACAAACTAATAGGTTTTATGTACTAAAAGAGTTTCCTTCTGGACTGAAAAAGCAATCTCCCAGCCTCCCCCCTCACATCAGATAAAGCAGGATTTCTGTCTCCATTATGTGGCTATGGAGAGGGGAGGGGCTGTTAGACGTGACTGAGCACGGAGCAGTCCTGCACAGCACAACACCCTGCAATCTTCTCTCAGTAAGTTCATAGTTAAGCACTGACCTTTCTGACCCCAGAATCCTGCGGTTTAGGTGCCCAGAGAGCCTACAAACAGCTGACCTTCATGTCACCTCTTCCTGCTCCCTCATCTCCCTCAGCCCCTCCCCCCTTCATAGGCTTACAATGGAGAGAGCAGAACCTGTCTTCACTGGCTTCTCTGTAATGAAGACGTGTTTGCCTGATAATGCACAGATAAGAAGTCAGGGGTGGAGGCTGGGAAACTGCTTCTTGAGTACAGAAGGAGGCTTTTTTGGCTGATGAAACCTATTACATAAAATCACTTATACTACTGATTTCTGCAATAAAAAAAAAACATGACAGTTACGCTTTAAGAGCTCCCATTTTTTTTTTTAAATTGTGACTTGGTTTAAGAGCATTGCTTTGGTTTAAGAGCTCCCTGTACTGGGTGGGAGGGGGGAGGGGCATGGTCTGCATAGCAGGGTCTACAGTTCTGTACTCTGACCCAGGAAGTCTCCTTCACCTTCCAAATCATGGCAGATCCACTTACTGTTTTACAAGTTATTCAGAATAATAAATTATTATTTTTGGGGTGTGGAACCAATTGTCTGCATTTCTATGGTTTCTTATGGCAAAATATGCTTTGGTATAAGAGTGGATTTGGATTACAAGCACGGCCCCGGAACGAATTATGCTCGTAATCAGAGTTACCACTGTATTGTATATGTTTACTTGCATATAAATGGAGAAGGTCTTTATATTTTAGACTTGCACTGATTGCTATGACAAATTTATTTCCGATGATAACACACAGGCTCTTTGACCAGTGAATTTCTTAGCACCGGAATATTAATATGCACTTTGTACCACGCTTCATAAAAGGTAGTTTTCTTTGGCTGAACGCTGCATAATTTCATGAATAAAGTGTTTCAGCATTTCCCCGTTACTGAGGTGTTGGTGGGGGCTGAGGCCATTGTTTAATCATGATCAGAAAACTTTTGGCGCTGCAGAATTCTACGCTCGGTAAGGAGATATTCTTCCCTTGAAGCAAAGATGTCAGGCACAATAAAAGGCAATGAGACATGATGCTGAATCCACAGACACAAAAGCAGCTGGTGCATTGTGGCTCTGGTGCTCCGTGAAAGCTACATGATGGTTGAGTGAGAGACAAGGAAAAGGTGACTTGCTATGTATGCCTAGGTCATACATGCAGCAATATCAGTGGCTTCACAGCAAATTCTCACTGTCATCAGATGCTCAGCCGCGATAGGCTGAGTACAGTTATGCTCTGCCAATCGCGGCTGAGCAGGCGATGACGCTGAAGAGGGCGGCCGGCACTCAGGACGCTCGGAGGGATTCGGCCCGGCAGTCCGAAGACGACATCGCAGACTGAAGATCGGAGACGAGTTGGCGCGTGACAGGTATGTATAGCTCACCACACTTCCGGGGACACGGGGAAGGGGGCCATTCACAGACATAACACATTACAAAGTTGTATAACTTTGTAATGTGTGTTATTCTGTCAATAATTCTTTACCGCCGCACTACCCCTTTAAGGGAAAGAAATTGGTTTTGCATGTTTTTTTCTGTAAATTCTAAAACCGTATGCGTGAGCGACACACTTCTCTTTTTATATTAGGCTTTAAATACAAAGGAGGAGATTTATCAAAGGGTGTAAAATTTTGACTGGTGCAAACTGCCCACAGCAACCAATCACAGCTCCAGCTCTGGTAAAAAAAAAAGCTGAGCTGTGATTGGTTGCTGTGGCCAGTTTGCACCAGTCTAAATTTTACACCCTTTGATAAATCTCCCCCTAAGTCTTTCACACACAGCTATTTGTGGCAGTTTTCGGGGGCAGAGCCAGAAGTAGATGCTGCGAGTGTGAAAAGGTTGTTCCTCTTCAATTCAAATTCCTAATGAATACATTTCTACTCTCCAAAGTAAATGGAAAACTTCCATTTCCAATCTTGTTCACAATGGTGATTATTGACATGGAAAACTATGTTAGAGGGGTTAGATATTTATAAAAAAAAAATAATAAAAAATCTTTTTGGTGGCAGATATTCAAATACTATGAAAATTAAACCAAAATAAACATCAAATACCATTTTATATGTTTATTTAAAGCTTTTTGTGCCACTTTTGACCATATGAACATGCACTAAGGCTACGTGCACACATACAAAAACCTTGCCATGTGCAGAGCTGTGCCATGGTTCTCTCCGATCCGTAGTTAGTGTGGCAAGAGTCCTGTCATGAAATTTATTATGATTTCAATGGGAATTTCCAAACAGGACACCATAGAAAAGTGACTTGTCACTCTGCATTCTACCACATCTTCCACTGAAAACTTTCTTTCTAGGTGAAACCAGTTAGCTTTTGGTGGTGTTTTATCCTAGTCCACCATCACAGCCCACACCTGCCCTCATATCCCCCTTCCAATCACAGAGTTCCTATACTGCTCCAACCAAGATGACACTTTGGCCTTTTTCACAGCTTCCTGTTTTGCAATTTCCGCAAAATTAAGACCCATTGATTCCTATTGGTCTATTCACACTAACCCCAGGTTTATATCTGGGTTATATCACAAATATAGCATTTACAAAGTCATCCTTACCTTCACATCTCTGTGAATGATATTATTATCGTGACAGTAGCGTAGAGCTTCTAGAATCTGTCGCATGTAGTGACTGTAAAAAACAAAAAACAAATATGGAATATAGTCAAGTCTTATATTCATAATAATGCATAACCAGCTTCAAGATTTACTACAGGACATACTAAAAAGAATAAAGAAAAGGACTGAATATTTATAACTAATGAGGAAAATAAAGAAATATGGTATAAAATGGTTCCTAACTGAAGAGTGAACAAGTCATATGTAAAAGATCAAAATAAAGTTTAAAGGGGTTATCCAGTGAAAATCTTTTTCTTTCTTAATCAACTGATATCAGAAAGTTATATAGATTTGTAATTTACTTCTATTAAAAAAATCTCAAGTCTTCCCATACTTATCAGCTGGTGTATGTCATGCAGGGAATGTTGTTTTCTTTCCAGTCTGACAATGCTCTCTGCTGACATCTTTGGCAGGAGACAGGAACAGCAGAAAATCCCCATAGAAAACCTCTCCTGCTCTGGACAGTTCCTGTCTCCTGCCAAATATGTCAGCAGAGAGCACTGTGTCAGAGTGAATATAAAACATTTCCTGCAGGACATACAGTAGCTAATAAGTATGGGAAGAATTGAGATTTAATAGACGTAAAATACAAATCTATATCACTTTTTGATATCAGTTACTTTGAAAGAAAAAGCTTTTCACTGGACAACCCCTTTAAGAAAGATCTAATTTTCTACAATTGTCAGACTTTGAATGAATAGCATATAAGTGCAGATTATAGGGCAAAGAACACATACTCCACAAAGTCAGATATGGGGGTATTGCAGTCAGGTTATATACATACATATTATCTTTTCAGTCTCCTTCCCCTAGTTCTCTGAGACAGTTCCTCTAAAGGATCCCTGGCTGGCTATCTTTGTATTCTGATTCTGGGAAGGTTAATTTGCTGGTGACACTAAATTTACCCTCCTGGCATTAGAGGGAGAAGAGACAGCCGGCCGGGGATCTGATTACATGAGCAGTCTTGAAAGTGAGGGCGGATGGAGCTCACATACAGATTTTTAAGCCTCCAGCAGAAGGCAGCAGCTCAGAACTGGGGGAAAGAGACTGAAAAGATAACAAGTAGTCTCCAGGGCGGGGGAAGGGATTCAGCATTCATAATTTTCCTGTACTAGAAAGACCCAGAAAGAACAGGACATATGTGAAGATTATAATGGAATGAACGCAGAATGGAGCAAGTGTATCCTGTGCCTGATATATCCTATTCATTCCAGGTCTATTGAGTACAGGATTATTATTATGCATACGTTTCTATAAAAAAAATGACATCCATAAATAAGCTGGGGCTTACTGTCAGCCTGAAAAATGGCTAGCACCAACCACGCACTCCTACCCCAGTAAGCCACTGCCGCAGGTACCCCGATGAGCAGAGGACGATCAGGCCCACAGCATTAAAAACTGGTGCTTCAGGTCTGGGGTGATAGCAGTATAGTACTAGGCTGGGAAGGGTCAAAAATTGCCCTTCAAACCCTGGTTGGTTTGTTTATATCTGGCTGAGTATGTAAGGGGGACAATCTGGAGACACTGTGTTTTGTGCGGATTGTACAGAACACAGTGTGGGTTTGGTCTGTGTGAACGCGTCTTTGGAGGCATTTTTCTATCCGCTTTTTTTAATGCATTCTAATACTACGCAATATGAACCAAAACATTTTTAAACACCACATGTGAAAGTTATTTCACCCACTCAGGCACCCAAACTTAATACGGTGTCTAGAAGCTATAGAGGTGGCATAGAAGGAAAACCTGACTAAGCAAATGGTTACTGAGAAGGTCCTCACCGCGGGTTTATTTTCAGCAATAAACCATCTTTTGTAAATGGTTGAAGCTGAGGGGAAATCACCATCCCACAAACATGGAATAGGCTGTAATTGATGCACAGATGGCTAGTTGGCATATCAATGTGTTCAGATTCAAGTTAGCGCACTTATGTGGGTGATTAGAAATTCAATATTTTCCAGGATTATCAGACAGAATAATGAAGCAGACGTTTACCATAAATACCATATTTCGATGTAGCTTATTACTATTACATTTGGGAAATCACCTCTCGCTGTCAATAACTACACATTCGCCACAAAAACGCTAAAAATCTGGATACATAACAGACTGCAACCCTCCGGACCCATTAGACTGGGCACCGGACATGTCCAAAAAATTTATATTAACAGTTGGAAATTCGGCGGCCAAAGATCTCCAGGGCAAAGGCCTGGACATAGTCGCATATGAATGCAGAAAAAAACCCTCATGAAAATGACAGTTTTGGATCCCTAGCAGATTTTGCTGCGAATTTGCAGCATGAAATCTGCTGCGGATCCATTGTGTGAACCCACCCTAAGGTTACAAACAACTTGCCGGATCTGCAGCGAGTCTCCTTGCTGCGTTTTTGCAGCGAGACTCGCTGCAGATCCTGGCCCTATACTTTCAATAGCAGAGATTTTGTCTGCAGCCCGCCCCATTAACCCCCCGGCCGCCGGACATTATACATTACCGGGTCCCCCGTTCCTGCTTGCTTCGGGGCTCCCGATGTCTTCACGGCTCGCCCGGCCAATCAGTGCGCTGCGGCGGGGCAGCGCACTGATTGGCCGGGCGGAACGTGCCGGGAGCCGCCGAAGCAAGCAGGAGCGGGGACCTGGTAATGTATATCCTGCCCGCCCCCCTGCAGCCCCGATCGCTCCGCAGCCCCCGGCCGCACGATCGCCCCCAGCCCCGCAGCCCCCGGCCGCACGATCACCAGGAGCCCCCCAGCCGCACGATCGCCCGCAGCTCCGCAGCCCCCGGCCGCATGATCGCCCGCAGCCCCCGGCTGCACGATCGCCCGCTGGGGGCGATCGTGCGGCCGGGGGCTTCGATGCTGGGGGCGATCGTGAGGTCGGGGGCTGCAGGGCTGGGGGCGATCGTACGGCCGGGGGCTGCGGGCGATGGTGCAGTCGGGGGCTGCATACATTACCTGATCCCGGCACGTTCCGCCCGGCCAATCAGTGCGCTGCCCCGCCGCAGCGCACTGATTGGCCGGGCGGGCCGTGAAGACACCGGGAGCCCCGAGGCAAGCAGGAACGGGGACATGGTAATGTATAATGTCCGGTGGCCGGGGGGTTAATGGGGCGGGCTGCAGACAAAATCTCTGCTATTGAAAGTATAGGGCCAGGATCTGCAGCGAGTCTCGGGGTTTGTAACCTGAAAGTTACATAGCTGTCCTATGTAAGTATTACTGCTTCTGCACAGTTCTGCCACATTCATAGTTGATTGACATCCAGGAAGTGAACCGGTCTCCCCGCAATCCACTGCCTCCTGCTCCCTCTCCCACGCCCCCAGGAGACAAAGATCATGTGACCTCCATATCGGAGTACAGACTGAGGATGCAGATGTGACAGGGGGTGAGGCATGTGTGGGAGGTCACAGCAGGAGGAGCAGGGCATGTGCAGAAGGGGGCGGGGTTATTGCGGATACAGGATATTCTGTTCTATTCCTGGGCACTGGCCAAGGTTGAACTGCTGGAGGCAGGCCGGCCTTACATCAGATTAGAATCAATGGAGCCGCATCATAGAGAGGGGGGGTTCCTCTCCACTGGGGACGGGACGGCCTGCCTCCAGTGCTTCATCCCCAGACGATGCCTGTGAAAGGAACAGCGCCGTACGTCGGAACCGGGCCGAAGTTATATAAAAAATTCTATCACTAGGCATAACTTAAAGGGGTATTCCCCCCAAAAAATGTGTTTGCATTAATAGGTTACCCACCCATAGCTTTCCATCTTTCCAATATCAATTTATTATGGATTCTGCACAGTTTTGTTGTTTTCTAGATGCATTCACCCCCACTAAACGCATAGAATCATCAAATCTCAGTCCAACCTGATCCCACTCCCTGCTCATGGCCCCCACCCTCAGTGTCGGGATCACGTAACCTCAATCTCTTCAATGGGCCGGGTTAGCACTTATATCACTACCACACCTTAAAGCGCAACTATAATTTCAGTAGCCAAAAAATGAAATTCCTCAAAAAGCCCTCGTGTTACCTTTTAAAAAGAGCCCTGATGGTACATTTGCTTTAAAAAAAAAAAAAAAAAACAAAAAAAAAACCTTCCAAACAATGTAAGGTTATTACTTATGTTTTCACCTGACACTATTCATGTGGTTGTACCGGCCGGGGCTGAGGCACTGGGGGTGGGCCGGCTCATCACCAGTGGGAAAGAAACCCCCTCCCTCTATTATTTGGCTCCATTGATCAGCAACGTTTGATAAATCCACTAGCCTCTAACTTTTAGCTTCTATAGAGCTGGATACAAATGGATAAGATAAGACAATAGATATTGTGTATATACGTGTGTGTGTGTGTGTGTGTGTGTGTGTGTGTGTGTGTGTAAAAAGGGTGTGTGGTATTAGGTTAGTTCATAAGGACGCTATATAAAAGTATCAAAGATAAACACAGATACACACTATGCTCTCTATGCTCTTCTGCATGAGTAGATGTAAAAAGTTACATACCTGGCAACTGCTTCACTGTACACAAACCCAGCATCGGCTCTCTTTACAATTTCAAAGCACAAATCGGCTCCATCCATGCTGTAAAAAGAAAATAAGTCTGTTAGAGGATAAAGGGGACTACTCTGAACATACCTGCTCTAAGGACTTCACTAACGTAAAGGCGACAGTCGTCCAATCAAGAAATAAAAGAGAACCAAATGATCAGATACAGAGTATCAAACAAAAAGACTAATTTAAAAAGTGCCATCAAGTTGTTTTTCATCTTCTATTTTTATAGAAATTCATTTCAACTACCGTAAATACACAGATATAAATTATAAGATATCATTAGAGCAGACGGCTCGTTTGCTGAAGTTTCAAATATCAAGTATCAAATCATCATATAACACATAAAAGAACGTATAAAGAATGTATAAAGAAAAAGGCAAAGTGTATGTATGTATATATATATATATATATATATATATATATATATATATATATATATATATATATATATATATATATATATATATATACATACATACACACACACACACGGGGAGTTGAAGTATGCATTAAAATAACATGGAACATGGGGAAAATGGTCCACTACAGACACCAGATTATACCCCTTGGTGGGTGAAGATAAAAAAAAAAGAAAATTGCTTGGCCACCAAGAGTCTTTTCTGTTTTCTTTTCATTCTTGACGGTATAGCCATATGAGGGCTTGTTTTTTCCAGGACATGCATAGTTTTTATTTGCATCCTTTTGGGATTTATGACAGCAGCATTTTAATGGCATGTTAAAGCCCTCATTGGTGGTCCGGTGGGGACCATCACGGGAAGCCGATCAATTCAACAGACAGCCCCAGGCTTCTGCTAGGCCGTCCGGTCCACCTTGGCTCTGGGACAGCTTTTCGAGTGAGGATACTGATGCAGCACACATGTACTACATTGGTCTATAAGCTGCCATAGTATTACTTATAACAGTCCCCTGGGGTGACTACAATTTAGTGTAGAATTTTCTTTTAATATATAAAAAATTGCCGATTTGTGGTCACATCCCATCCAGTAAAAAAAAAAAAATTACAAGTGATCAAAAATGTGCATATATAAAAGTGAGGTTTAGATTATGGCGCAAAATCTAAGAATCTACGAATAGCCTTATAGTCCAAAAAATAAAGAGGTTATAAAGGGTCAGAATAGAGAACTTTTTAAATGTGTATTTTTCTGTGATTGGTTATTTAAAGCACTTGCCAAATAAGTAATAAGTTGTACAGCGCTAATACTTCTGGCTATACAGGTGTGGTTTGTACACAGATTAAGAACATAGTGTATGTAAATTAGGTAGAACCTTCCACATTACATGTTGTCCACATTACAGGATGGAAAGATTAAGTCTGCCACCTTTTGGACAAGAGTGAAATTGCTGCTCATGGAACGTGCTTACAGTAATTCCCGGCACTATCTTGCATGCACAACAATTTACCAACCACAATATATTTGTTAAAGTGAGAAAAGGATACAGTATTTCCCAATGGTGAACATAAGGTAACTAGCTTCAGCATAATAAATAGCCCAGGGCACACGAACAAAGAGCAAAAAAAGCTACCTGATCTGTATGCAGAATTAAAAAATGATATTACACACAATTTTTTTTTAATTTTATTTCACATACACACACAGGTTTAAAGCAACTCTAGGCTTGCACCGCCCCTCCATCCCTCCTTCCCGCTCTCTTCACCAGGGCTCGTTCACACAGAGCAAAAGTAGCTGGATTTCTGCGCTGAATCAGCGCTGAAATTTCAGCCGTTAAAATAGGTGCAGAGCTGATTTCCATTGTGTTGAATGAAAATTCTGCTCTGCAGTTCACACGGTGGAATTTCCGCACTGAACTAATCCGCTTTCCGCCAGAAGAATGAACACAAATCCTAGAATGAACACAGCCTACACAAATCAATGGGGCTCTGAATTTCTGTTTCAGAGCGGAATACGCGCGTATTCAGGGCGGAATACAAGCGGAAATTAAGCGCTGAATCAGCGCTGAAATGGGGAAAAAAAGGGGGGGGGGGGGGGGGGGGGGGGAGAGGAGGATTCTAGTATATACTCTGGTATAGTCTAGTTAAGGCCCCGTTCCCACTGAGCAAAGGTAGCGGAATTCCACGACGGAATTGTCCACCGCGGAATGCCGTTAGCCTCCCGCTCATAATGGAAGTCTATGGGAGGCGCGCGCTCCTGCTCTGTACGCGCTGAAGAATTAACTTGTTCATTCTTCAGCGCGTACAGAGCAGGAGCGTGCGCCTCCCATAGACTCCCATTATGAGCGGGAGGCTAACGGCATTCCGCGGCGGACAATTCCGTCGCGGAATTCCGCTACCTTTGCTCAGTGGGAACAGGGCCTTACTCGCCAAATACTCGCTGAATTTCAGCGTTGAATGCATGCGGATTCAGCGCGGATTCCTCGAGTATTCCGCGCTGAATTTGTCAAGAGCTGATTACGAGCTGAACACTTTCCTAGCGGAATACGCAGGGATTCTGCTTACATTCTGCTTATATTCTGCTCGGAATTCAGCGTCAGTTGATTTCAGGCGGAAATATTTCCTCGCGTAATGCGCCCCTTTTCCTCTGTGTGAACGTAGCCTTAGGAATGCTCCAGGCAGGTTTTCTCCTATTCATCAGCTGTGTGAATACTGCACATGTGTTTGATGGTTAAGGCACCTGTGCAATGTTTAGACAAGTGATGAATAGAAAAAAACTGCCCTAGGGAGTTCCTAATGATGAGGAGCGTGGGGAGGAGGGACAAAGGTGGTGCAAGCCTAGGGCATGGGTACTCTAGGCCAGGCCAATTTGACACAGGGCTTCAAGTTTAAAAGTTTTTTTGGACAATAACTGCATCACCTGCCGAACAGACCCAAGCAGTAGAGCGAATTCCCAGCAGCAAACAACTGGGACAGGAAAGAACCTTCCAAACGAGCCTGGCGCAGGTGTAGGGAAATTCAGTATATCATACACCACCAATCTCCAAGCGGTATAATATCATAACAAGCGGTATCTATTAACAGACGCAAAGCTCACAAATAAGATAGAGCCTTCCTCAGGCATGTGTGTACAACAACACTGACACACTTAAATACTTAACCACCATTAAGAAAACTGCAACCAACTTCCGGGTCACGGTGAGCATAAACAGTCCTCAAGTCTGCACTAGTCTGAGGAGGGGGCGGGAATTAATCCCTCCTGTTCGAGATCTTTCGAAGTAGTCACAATGGCCGGCGCCTCTCATGTGATGAGTCATGTGATCGTAGCCATGTGATGCGTCACATGATTGGAGCCTCTGGGAAGGACACCGGCATTCTGAAGATCTGCAAAATGGACTTATAAGGTATTTCCCTTGTGTTTGGAACTGCTGGACATTCCATAGAGGGATGAGCAGGATGCCCAGATTACACTGTGAAGGACTTTTTTTATGCTCAGCTTGACCCAGAAGTGGGTTGCGGTTTTCTTAATGGTGGTTAAGTATTTAAATGTGTTAATAAATACCGCTTGTTATGATATTATACCGCTTGGAGATTCTCCTTGGTGGTGTATGATATACTGAATTTCCCTACACCTGCGCCAGGCTCGTTTGGAAGGTTCTTTCCTGTCCCAGTTGGTTGCTGCTGGGAATTCGCTCTACTGCTACTGTCTTCACCTCCTGGTTTATCCGTGAGGCACCTGTAGCCGGCTGTGGTGTTATATTGAGCTACTGATAGTGTTGTGCCTACATATGCACAACCTGTACAGGTGAGCATACACTCTGTTCACCTCTTCTGCTTATTTTAAGCGGCCCGCTTCTGTCTTTGCTTTTTTTGAGCGGACCCAAGGACAGATGTTGGATTAAAAGCAGCTATCTGACGGTACAAGCAGTTAGGAGGGGGCAGACTGTGGGTACAGAGTCGCTTTAACCCCTTAGCGACCCATGACGTATCTGATACGTCATGGTGCCGCTCGGGGTGTTCAGAGCGGGGTCCCGCCGGGACCCCGCTCTGAACGGCGCTGATCCCGGTTGACTTGTGCAGCCGGGCAGTGCATCTATTAGCCGGCGCGGGTCCCTTTGCCGCGCCGGCTAACTAAGCCTCTAAGTGCAGCTGTCAAACCTGACAGCTGCATTTAGAGGCACTGTGCCGCACGTCCCTGGTGTTTAGTGGGACAGATCCGTTCTTCTGCCCGTGCCGGGCCTCAGCGTCGGAATGACGCTGATCCCGGCTCGGCAATAGATTGCTATGGCCTGCAGCAAGCCATAGTAATCTATGACCGATCTAATCGATCTTTGCTGTGTATTTACACAGCATTGATCTCTATGAGAGATCAGTGCTGTCTATATACAAGACACATTCCTGATCTCGCACGGTAAACGGCGTCAGCGCAAAAAAATTCCAAAGTGCAAAATTGCGCATTTTTGGTCGCATCAAATCCAGAAAAAAATGTAATAAAAAACGATCAAAAAGTCGTATATGCGCAATCAAGGTACCGATAGAAAGAACACATCATGGCGCAAAAACTGACACCTCACACAGCCCCATAGACCAAAGGATAAAAGCGCTATAAGCCTGGGAATGGAGCGATTTTAAGGAACGTATGATTGTTAACAATGGTTTGAATTTTTTACAGGCCATCCGATACAATATAAGTTATACATGTTATATATCGTTGTAATCGTAACGACTTGAGGAACATGCATAACAAGTCAGTTTTACCATAGGACGGACGGCGTAAATGCAAAACTCCCCGAAATCAAAACAAATTCGTTTTTTTTTTTTCAATTTGACAGCGCAAATGATTTTTTTCCGGTTTCGCAGCATATGTTATGGAAAAATAATGCCTGTCATTGCAAAGTGCAATTGTTTTCGCAAAAAATAAGCGCTCATATACGTCTCTAGGTGAAAAAATGCAAGCGCTATGGAGTTTTAAACTTAAAATGGAATAAGCAAAAGCGCAAAAACGAAAATAGGCTTTGACCTTAAGGGTGCGTTCACACCTACCGCATCCGCAGCTTATTTTTCCGCGGAAATCCGCAGGTCTGGTAGTGCAGATTTCAGCCTGCGAGAAATCCGCATATGTGTGCGTTTTGCGTTTTTTCTGCAGCAAGTTTATCGCAACTGAAATGTCAGTTTAAAATGTCTCTCATTCTAAACGGACATTTCAGTTGCGATAAACTTGCTGCAGAAAAACCGCAAAACGCACACATATGCGGATTTCTCGCAGGTTGAAATCTGCACTACCAGACCTGCGGATTTCCGCGGAAAAATAAGCTGCGGATGCGGTAGGTGTGAACGCACCCTAAGGGGTTAAAGAGGGTGAGAGGGTTTTTTTCACTATGGGGGGTGGCCGAAAGCAACAACATCCACTTACCTACCCAGTCCCAGCACTGAGGCCCGCATCACGCTGCTCCAGTCCCTGGACGCTCCCTGTTCTGAAACAGGGCTTAAGTAGTGACATTTTAAGCACGCTCTGCCATTCAGCGACGGAGGCGGGACCCCCCTACAGTTGCTGAATGGCTGACTGAGCTTGAAACATCATGTCTCAAGCACTGTCTGAGACCAGAGCAGCGTCCTGCAGGCCCCTGCACTGGAACTGGGAAAGTAAGTGGACGTTGTTGCTTTAATCCACCCCCTGCAGACCCCCTGCACTCACATACTCGCTGCCGCCACGTCACCAGCAGGGTACGAGGAGCAGTCAGCGCTCGTTTACTCCTCTATGTCGGCCCATGTAATAGGGGCTTTAGCTCTTATTGTACACGGGGAACAGAAGATGAAGTTATCATCAGCATGTTAGAATCATCTAACCTGCTGATATTCTCTTTTAGGGTACAAACCCACTTGCCGAATCTGCAGCGAGTCTCCTTGCTGCGTTTTTTCAGGGAGACTCGCTGCAGATCCCAGCCCTATACTTTCATTAGCAGAGAAACTTGCAGCAGGGATGTACATCCCTGCTGCGATTTTGTCTGCAGCCCTCCCCATTAACCCCCTAGCCGCCGGACATTATACATTACCGGGTCCCCGTTCCTGCTTGCTTCGGGGCTCCCGGTGTCTTCACGGCCCGCCGCAGCGCACTGATTGGCCGGGCGGGCCGTGAAGACACCGGGAGCCCCGAAGCAAGCAGGAACGGGGACCTGGTAATTTATATCCTGCCCGCCCTCCCTGCAGCCCCGATCGCCCCCGGCCGCATAATCGCCCCCCGCACCCCCCGGCCGTACGATAGCCCCCCGATTGCCCCCGGCCGCACGATCGCCCCCCGATTGCCCCCGGCCGCACGATCGCCCCCCGCAGCCCCGATCAGGGCGATCGGGGCTGTGATCGTACGGCCGGGGGGCGATCATGCGGCCTGGGGTGCAGGGGGCGATCATGCGGCCGGGGGCTGGGCAGGATATACATTACCAGGTCCCCACTCCTGCTTGCTTCGGCGGCTCACGGCACATTCCGCCCGGCCAATCAGTGCGCTGCCCCGCCGCAGCGCACTGATTGGCCGGGCGGGCAGTGAAGACACCGGGAGCCCCAAAGCAAGCAGGAACGGGGACCCAGTAATGTATAATGTCCGGCGGCTAGGGGGTTAATGGGGCGGGCTGCAGACAAAATCGCAGCTGGGATGTACATCCCTGCTGCGAGTTTCTCTGCTAATGAAAGTATAGGGCTGGGATCTGCAGCGAGTCTCGCTGCAAAACGCAGCAAGGAGACTCGCTGCAGACCCGCCAAGTGGGTTTGTACCCTTAAGAGAATATGTCAGTTGCTATTCACGTTCTAAACTGTTGACACTCAAATGCTGTTAGATCAGGGAGACACAAGGTACCTTTCATATATCTGTCTGTGATTTCAGAATGTAGAAAAATGCTTTTATTTCGCTCAAGACTAAGGACGTAACGCCCCTTTTGAGCATTGCTGCTCAACTATGTACAGTTACGTCCTGGGACAAACGTGGTGAAGGACCTGTGCCAGTACTATCCGCGATGGGTGCCAGCTGTCAGTGATATCTGGGCACCCGCCGCAAGGGATCACAGCAGTTACCACTAAAGGTGGGATGGCAGCAACTATAGTGATAACACAGGGAAGTCTCCATGGTGGGACAATAAAATAAAGAAAAAAAGGTTATATAATAAAATTCCCACATAATCCCCAAAACCCCAATACATATAATGGTTGCGCTGTTTGTGCAAGAAAATAGCTAAATTTCTCTACTTTAGATAACCCTTTAGATTTCTGCTCACGAACAGAAGGCCCTTGTTCCTGAGTTACAGGGGGGTAAAAGGGGCTTTGCAGTCCTCATAGACACTGAGTTGTTTATCATGCCGAGTCTTGATGTTCTGCCTGATAACATTACTTACAAAACTTGCCGACTTTCAAACAGTCACACAAGCTACATTAAAAAAGGGCTTCTATATATGCAGATAATCCTGCAGTTCCTGTCTTTCATTCTCCTTCATAACTGGTGGTTGTGATATAGAAAGGTTTGACAGACCTCACAGGGGGAGACTTAGATGGGCCCTTATGAACAGAGACACACTGGATAAAGTTTTAAGATTTTATTCCAGGGTAGGGAACCTTTGGCCCTCCAGCTGATGCAAAACTACAACTCCCATCATGCCTGGAGAGCCAAAGCTTCACTGCGTTCCCTGGGTTCCCTTCCTGGGACTGGATTACTCAGCACTTTGGGGAATTGAACAGTGTCTCCTTCACTTATTGAGTACACCTGCATTTCACAAACTATCCATGATTACCCCAAAAGGTCATACGTAGAGACCACAACTTTTACCTATTCATATCCCAGAGTCAGGAACCTACATGCTAGAGCCCATCAAAGATTTCCTAAAAGCAGGTAGACTCCAGTCTCCTCACTGATGTCTGCTAAAGAAGGTTGGAGAAAACCAAAATCTAAACCTCTGCCCCAATACCGCAGTCTCAAAAGCAGAGTTATGTATTCCTAATAATTCATCTCATGAGGAGTAGGGAAAAATATAAATACAGACAAACTTACAATTCAAAGACCATGTATAGCATTCCATCTGAGCTGTACGTCTCCAGGAGCTCCACGATGTGGGGATGCTTTAGCATGTGACATATGCTGGCTTCTCTCTTTAAGTCTGAAAGTACAAAAGAAATACATTACATCAGTGGCAGATTGACCTTTGTTCATTTTGTACCATTTAATCCTCTATTGTCACACATGGCAGATACCTTGTGGCACTTCCATCCCCAAATCAGCTCTGTGTGAACATACTATAAAAGTCATGAGACCGCTTCCTCTATATACAGAGATACCTGCACACACTGACACGTTGTAATGCAATAATTCCTATCATACAGAAGAGAATAGCATAATTATATCAATAGCATTCGGCTGAGTATAGAGCCCCAGCAAAGGCCCTGTTCACACTGGTCTCATGATTGGTGTAATGGCCCTGCGGGGGGGCTGTCCGGGTGATCGCTGATCGTCCGGGCAGCCCATAGGATACAGCAGCGTCTGCTGCCGATGCTCCTATTCAACGGAGTGACGGCAACAGATCGCTGCTATATCAGTCGCTTGTTTTTCAACATGTTGAAAAACAAGCGACTGCAACGATCAGCCGACATGAACAATGTCAGCTGATCGTTGCACTCTATTCCACAGGACGATTATCGTCCGTAGCGGCCGATATCGGCCGAATACGGACGATAATCGTTCCGTGGAATAGGGCCTTTAGATGGAAGTCACTGGCTGCAGTGACCTCTGACCTTTCTTTAGTAATTCTGTCACCTCCTGACTGCCATCAATACAGCAGTGACACTTAATAGACAAAAAAAAAAAAAAAAAAAAAAAAAAACAACATTCAAAAAATACTTTTGTTACCCACATCTGCATTTTTATTTTCATGGGAAAAAACAAGAATAATGTGAAGGAGGCAGGGCCTATTGTTCCCTGGGACCTAGAACTGCCAGACCTCACCGTGCAGTCGGCACTGTGCAAATTGCCAATTACACAAGAGTCAGGCTTAAAGGACAACTCCCATGAAAAACTTTTTCCCAGTAATTGAAGCACATAACAAAGTTATATAACTCTGTAATATACTTCAATCACCTGTCTGTCCTCCTTCCCTGTCTTTTCCCCCCTCCACCCCCCACCAGGAAGTGTAAGAAACTCCTTCATACCTAATTACTGTCGTCACCAGGCTGCTCTCTCAGCTCCTTCTAGTGACGATGAGTCATCAGCAGGAGGGCTGCTCTAGCTGCTGTCACACCAGCCTCCCCCTCCCCTGCCTGGTCAGGTGACTAGGCTTGCTCAGCTCCCATTGGCTGAGCAACTGTAAGCCATCTGTCATTCTGCAACTCAATAATGACTCGTGACTGACTCCCGGCACATAACCAGCTACAGGACCCCCTCCCCCATACTCCCTCCTGCTGCAGAGTGGACTCAGTGAGTGAGTGATGTCACTTGCTTATCTTTCTCCTCACTCCCAGCATGTCAGCTACACAGATGTCTTATCTCTCCCCTGCTGCCCTGACCTAATCCTGCAGAATGTACACTACAGTGAGGTTAAAGTATGTGTGTGCAGCTTCAGTGTGTGTATATAGCAGCCTGACTGAAGAGAGCCAGAGAGGGGGTCATGTGTAGTGTATGATGGGAGTTGTAGTGAATGGAGGGGCAGGCACTTGCTGTGTCACAGCAGGGGGCTGGCTTGTCTCAGCAGCCAAAGTGCATCATGGGAAGCTGAAACCAGGAAGCAAGGAAGAAATGAAGAACAAGACTAGAAATCAGAAGGTACACAGACGGTGGGAAATTCAAACAGTGACAGCTCAGGAGGGATGATAAGTATAAAAGCTAGGTTTCTGATTGGTTTTTGATTTTTTTCCTTAGCGCGGGAGTTGTCCTTTAAGCGCAGCAGTGATAGGGCTCAGGCAACAAAATGCCCCGCCTCCTTAACACTATTCATGGCCTGAATAAAAGGAATTTAAAATATTTTTATTAAAAGGAACAGCGAAATTTTGTTTCTTTCAAAACAACTGGTCTTAAAAAGTTCCATATCAAGTGCCATACTTCAAGGGTACACTGGGGAGGAAAAGGTTTTTGAATCAACTTGCGTCACAAAGGTATGCAGATTTGTAAATTGCTTCTGTTAAAAAATTAAAAAATATTCCAGTAGTTATCAGCTGCTGTATGTCCTACAGGAAGTGGTGTATTCTTTCCAGTCTGACACAGTGCTCTCTGCTGCCACCTCTGTCTATGTCTATGTCAGGAACTGTCCAGAGCAGGAGAGGTTTTCTATGGGGATTTGCTACTACTCTGGACAGTTCCTGACATGGACAGAGGTGGCAGCAGAGAGCACTGTGTCATACTGGAAAGAATACACCACTTCCTGCAGGACACACAGCAGCTGATATGTACTGGAAGATTTTTTTAATTTTTTTTAAACAGAAGCAATTTATAAATTTGCATACCTTTGTGACGCCAGTTGATTCAAAAACATTTTTCTCACCAGTGTATGGCACTTGATATGGAGGTTGTCAAAGCTCAAACTGCTGGCCCGCTGTAGTCTCCTAACTAAAAGTGCCTTCCAGAAGGAAGGACATAGTAGGTACCCCGACAGCAAAGCTGGCAGGACTGCACCATTATGTGGAGACCCAGGGATATAATTTACATGCAGCTCAGCAATTAAACACAAATCTGCCTGCACCCATAAAGATAAACCAAAGTTGTTGTTGTGTATTGGTAATAAAAAAAAAATATATATTTTGCAGTGTGCAGTGTATAGATTTCCAGCACCATTCAAAAACTCAGATTTTCTATCCATTCTGTCTTTAAAGGGGTAGTTCAAATAACATGACATGTTGCCAACATAACAAACCATGTATTCTTACCTTACTGTGCTCCTCCGATGTCCCTCCTCCAGCATCAAGACGGAATAGTCCGAGGGTGAAAGCCTGCTCAGCCAATCACTGGCTGAGATGAGACAGTGATATTGACAGTGATTGGCTGAGCAGGCAGTCACCCTCACAATGACGATTCTGTCTTGAAGGTGGAGGCGGGATCGTTCACTCGAGGACCAAAAATGACATAGGACGACATTGGGGGAGCGCAGAGGGGTAAGAATACACTTATTTTACAGGGGCAGCAAAAAAAATTATTAGAGCAGACTACCTTTAACACATTTTAAAGCGACTCTGTACTCACAATCTGTCCCCCCCCCCCCCCCCAAACAGCTTGTACCTTCGGATAGCTGCTTTTAATCTAAGATCTCTCCTGGAGTCTGTAAAGTAGGTGATGAAGTTATTGTCCTAAAAAAACAACTTTTAAACTTGCTGCCCTGTGTCAAATTGGCGTGGCCTAGAGTGCCCATGTCCTAGGATTGCGACGCCTCTGTTCAGACAAGTAATGATTGAGAGGTCACCCTCTTAGGGGCATTCCTAATGATTATGAAAGAGGGGAGGAGGGACGGAGAGGCGGTGCAGGCCTAGGGCACAGGTACTCTAATGCTGAGTTTCTTTTTTTTTTTTTTAATAACGATCAGCGTTTAGACGGAACGATATATTGTACGGAAAATTCATTTTTGCGATCGCTTGAGCCTCTCTCGCACATAGGTAAAATCGGTGAATGATTGTTTACACGAAACGATCTGCAAATTTTTTGCGAAAGACGATTTAAGAACATGTTCAAAGAACAAAATGATTGCGGTTTGATCGTTTGCTGCGTTTACATGTCTGATTATCGTTCAAACTCAATTGTTCGAATTCAATTGTGCAAATTCGAACGATAATAGTTTTGTGTAAACGCAGCATAATGCTGCGTTTACACGCAACGATTATCGTGCGAATTTGCGTGATAACGATCGAATTCGAGCGATAACCGTACGTGTAAACGCAGCGAACGATCAGACGACGAACGAGAAATTGTTCGTTTTGATCTTTCAACATGTCATCAAATGGTCATTCGCAAAAAATTCGCTGATCGTTCCGTGTAAACAGTCGTCGCGCGATAGTCCGGCCGCCCGCTCACTCATCCATAGCCCCCTGCGCCGGCTCGATCGCTGCCGCCACTCCGCGGTCGCCCCTCCGGTTGCCCGGAATTTCAAAAGCCTCCTCTTCAGCCAATCAGTTCTCCTCGCCGATCGGAGCGGTGGGTGGCAATCAGAGCGGCGGCGGCAGGGGAGTGGCGCCGATCACAGCGGGGGTGGCGATCGAGCCGGCGCAGGGGGCTGCGGATGAGCGGGAAGGGGGGGGGGGGGGGGGTTGCAGTGGTCGGGGGTACGGGCGGGCCGGGCTGCAGGCGCGTGATCGCAAAACGACTTTTCCGTACGATATATCGTACAGTCTAAACGCCGATTATGAAAAAAAAAAAAAACGTTACTCCGACATCGTTAATCGTACGATCGGACCAATTATCGTTTCGTGTAAACGCAGCATAAGCCATGCCAATTAGAAACAAGTTATTTTTAAGGACAATTACTATGATCAGCCGAGCGGACCCAGGACAGATCTTGGATTAAAAGCAGCTGACTGTACACATGGTTTGTGGGGCAGATTGTTGGTACAGAGTGACTAAGTGTAGCTATAAGCAATACTGTTGCATTAGTAGTTTTATTTCTTTGCATATTGCAATTTATTTTTTGCCTCTACATAGTTTTAAACCTTGATCAAAAATGAAACTAAATGAAATCCTTGACACCTTTACACGTCCTTCACAAGAAAAAGCTTCCTGATCTTTTAATACATCCCAATTATTTCACTTGGGGAGCATTGTAAAGTGTCATCCATGTCCAAACATTTACAGCTCTCTCTCTTACTTATAAATCTAATTCTTATTACAGTCACTGTGACAGCTCTTCCCATATAGAAGATAGATCAGTGGATCCTGCTGCGGAGAAAGCTCTAGTGCTCAACAGTCTCTATTTTACAAACAGCTTGTAGCAATCACACATAGCTCAGGCCCAGAAAGTAGGATGTAAGGATGGATTTGCATGGCTATCCTCTGAACTGCTATAAAAGCACAAAGTACAGGATGTCTGTCAGCTAATGTTCTCGTGCAATGTTTGCATTTTGCCTGCAGGTACATGATGAAATGACACTGAAAGACATTCAGCTCATTACAACTGTAAGTAACGTAGCCGGGAACATAACAGAACTGCAATTAAACCTAAAATAATGCATCCAAAAGCCTTCCATAGTTATAATACATGGAATACAGGGATCTTAAGAGAGAAGCTCTGACCAATGAAAGCCAGATATTAAGAGGTTTCCTTAGATTCTAATTTTTTTTAAAACACAATTCTTTTTCTTTTAAGGGGCTTCGTTTTTACGCCGTGTGTCCTATGGAAAAACTGACATGTTATACATGTTCCTCAAGTCGTTACGATTACAAGGATACGTAACATGTATAGAGTAACGTTATAAAGTACACTGCAAAAGCAGATGTGTGGTGAAAATGAAAAAAAAAAAAAAAAACACGCATGTCCTTTATTTGGGGAATATTTATTTTTACGCAGCTCGCCCCAGGGTTAAAAATGACTTGTTATACGATTACAACGATATGTAACACGCATAACTTTTCTTTTATTTGATGGCTTGTAAAAAAATTCAAACCATTGTTAAGAAAATATATGTTACTCCATTCCCAGGCTTATAGCGCTTTTTTTTTTTAATGTAATTTTTATTAAGATTTTTGAAAAACATTTTGTAAGAACTCTACAGAGTAGCCAGACAGGCAAATAACACAGTATTGGAGAAATGTGGACCATGCAGCTCGTATTCACATCATGCCAACCACGCATAGAGTTGGTTTGGTAGAGACAATCTGTTCCTAAAACTATAGTAAGGCTGGGATATGAAGTCAAATATCTAAATTATTCCACTTTCCATGAGGCAAAACACAAAAGGCACATAGACAACATCAAGGGGGACACATCAGGAGGGGTACCAGGGGAAGCGGGAGGGAGGGGAAAGGGAGAAATAACAGGTGATCCCTCAGCATGTATAGCCCTGTGCGGAAGAATAAGCATCCCACGGAGCCCAAACCTGGTCAAATAAGTCTATCCTTTCATTCAGGGAAGCCGTGAGGTACTCCAGAGAGCGAAATCTCCTTGATCCGAGCAACCAGGTCTGTAAAGGGAGGCAGGGTCTGCTGCTTCCAGTGCCGAGCAATCAGGGTCTTCGCTGCAGTTAATAGGTTCAACAAGAGTTTAGTGGGCTTTTTACCGAACGTTTTAGGCGTGAGATTTAGTAAACATACTACCGGATCATATGGGATGGGCTGCGGGAAAATACTAGAGAAATTATTGCAAAAGGTTGTCCAGTAGGTTTTAACAACTGGGCAAGTCCAGAAGATGTGATACAGGGAGCCTGTGGTCTGGAGGCATCTCCAACATGTAGGGGCTATACTCCCGTTCAATTTCTGTAGGAGCTCTGGGGTATGGTACCACATCGCCATTAGCTTATAGCGCTTTTATCCTTTGGTCTATGGGGCTGTGTGAGGGGTCATTTTTTGAACCATTATATGTACTTTCTATCGGTACCTTGACTGCACATATGCGACTTTTTGATCGCTTTTTATTACAATTTTTCTGGATTTGATGCGACCAAAAATGCACAATTTTGCACTTAGGGATTTGTTTTGCACTTATGCCATTTACCATGCGAGATCAGGAATGTGATTAACCCCTTAGCGACCCATGACGTATCTGATACGTCATGGTGCCACTCGGGGTGTTCAGAGCGGGGTCCCGGCGGGACCCCGCTCTGAACTGCGCTGATCCCGGCTGACATGTGCAGCCGGGCAGTGCCTCGCCGGCTAATTAAGCCTCTAAGTGCAGCTGTCAAACCTGGTGTCTAGTGGGACGGATCTCCCCCCCGCGATGCGATCGCGGGGGGGGGGAGATCCGTTCTTCTGCCCGTGCCGGGCCTCAGCGTCGGAATGACGTCGGAATGCCTGCAGCAGGCCATAGTGATCTATGACCGATCTAATCGATCTTTGCTGTGTATATACACAGCATTGATCTCTATGAGAGATCAGTGCTGTCTATATACAAGTCCCCCAGGGGGGCTTCTAGTTACAGTAAAATAAAAAGTAAAAAAGTGTTTTTATTAATAAAAAATCCCCTCCCCTAATAAAAGTCCAAATCACCCCCCTTTTCCCATTTTATAAATATAAATTAATAAATAAACATATTTAGTATCGCCGCGCGCGTAATCGCCCGAACTATTAATTAATCACATTCCTGATCTCGCACGGTAAACGGCGTCAGCGCAAAAAAATTCCAAAGTGCAAAATTGCGCATTTTTGGTCGCATCAAATCCAGAAAAAATGTAATAAAAAGCGATCAAAAAGTCGTATATGCGCAATCAAGGTACCAATAGAAAGAACGCATCATGGCGCAAAAACTGACACCTCACACAGCCCCATAGACCAAAGGATAAAAGCGCTATAAGCCTGGGAATGGAGCGATTTTAAGGAACGTATATTTGTTAACAATGGTTTGAATTTTTTACAGGCCATCAGATACAATATAAGTTATACATGTTATATATCGTTGTAATCGTAACGACTTGAGGAACATGCATAATAAGTCAGTTTTACCCCAGGGCGAATGGCGTAAATGCAAAACTCCCCGAAATCAAAACAAATTCGTTTTTTTTTTTTCAATTTGACAGCGCAAATGATTTTTTTCCGGTTTCGCAGCATATGTTATGGAAAAATAATGCCTGTCATTGCAAAGTACAATTGGTTTCGCAAAAAATAAGCGCTCATATACGTCTCTAGGTGAAAAAATGCAAGCGCTATGGACTTTTAAACTTAAAATGGAATAAGCAAAAGCGCAAAAACGAAAATAGGCTTTGACCTTAAGGGGTTAATACTTTGGTATCGCACCATGAATAATCGCTCAAACATGTTTATTTATAAAATGGGAAAAGGGGGATGATTCAAACTTTATTTTTAACACACATATACTAGAAGCCCCCCATGGGGGACTTCTAGTATATGCCCACTGATCTCTGATAGAGATCTATGCAATATAGTTATTGAGGTGGGGAGGTGGGGGGGGGGTATGGGCGATCTCCCCACTAGACCAACAGGTATGGGCTGCAGTAAGGCTGAAGACTTAATTAGCGGGCACGGCTGTTGGACCGTGCGCGCTAAAAGCCGTGGTCCCGGGCTACATGCCGCACCCGGGACCGTGGAGGTTCAGAGCAGGCCGCGCAACTCCCCCACCCGCGCAAGGACATACAGTTACGCCCTCGTGCGGGAACGGGTTAAACAGCGTTAGTGACATGCTTTGTAGCAAGCCTCATGGACATAGATGACAAAAGACAGACTGTCCCCTTGAGACGAATATAAAACATTACTGAGCGTGTTCTGTGACCTGTGAAGAGGTCGTTCCACAGGGAGCTCTACTGTAGTCACAAAATGCTGCAATGCTGTATAGATCACTTTACAGCAGCATCCTTTTAATACCACAGACACAACAGCAAGTCCCCGCTTAGTTGTAGTCCCAGTGGTGGGAATGAAAACTGCAAGATATCAGGATTAAAGTGGTGCCTTGGATTAGGAGCATAATTCCTTCCAGGATTGTGCTTGTAATCCAAAATCCACTCATAAATCAAAGCAAATTTTCCCATAAGAAATCATAGAAATGCAGACAATTGGTTCCACGCCCCAAAAATAATGATTTATTATTCTAAATAACATGTAAAACAGATGAAACAAACATTCAGAAACAGCAGAATATGTGATATTATAAGTTACTGTACAGTAATGGAGAGGATGGGAAGCACAAGGGCTGACAGAGACTGCAGGGAGCATGAAGGAATGAGCAGGGCAGATGTGGGCACATACATGCAGCAATCTCTGTCCGGGGAGAGAGAGGGTACAGCTATAAAGAGATTACCTCCACAGTCCTGTCCCCTGATGTAAGCCCCAGCCTGAAGTGGATCTGCTATGATTTGGAAGGTGAGGGAGACTTCCTGGGTCAGAGTACAGTGCTGTAGACCCAGCTATGCAGACCATGCCCCTCCTCCACTCGTGCTCCCACCCAGTACAGGGAGCTCTTAAACCAAAGCAATGCTCTTACACCAAGTCACAATTTTGAAAAACTGTGAGCTCTTAAACCAAAACGCTCTTTAACCAAGGTACCACTGTATTTTATAATACAGATAGAAAATGGAAAATTAGAAAAAAATTTCCCAAAAAATTCTTTAAAGGGAAACTATCAGCAGGTCAGACGAATCTAACCTACTAATGGAGATGCAGAGGAGGAATGTATGTCTTGGTGCCATCCTGTCACAGGCTGCATTCACACATTCCATATTCCTCCCAGAACACGGGCGTGGAATGCCTGTAACGGACTCTCCCCCTGCCCTGGCAACATCTGTGATAAGATGCTGGGAGTGTGGAACTGTACAGGTATATGCCGCGCTGTAATAAATCAGCTGTGCGGTGAGGTCATTACAGCGTGGTGCATATCTGTACAGTTCCCCCGCTCTCAGCATCTAATTTCAGATGCTGCCTCTGCAGGGTCCAGGGTTCAGATGCTGCCTCTGCCTCTTCACGGTCCAATAAGATCAATAGCAGCACTGCCTGCCCCTGGCTGGCCCTTTCTAATGATGATGAACCGAGCTCCACCGGCCAGATCAGCGCTATGGGGGCGGGCACTGCTCCCGATGGGTGCTCCAGTAAAAATAACTTTAACATTAAAAACAATTTAAACAATGTCATTTTCTGACAACACATTCTCTTCAACGCGGGGGAAATACATTGTTTGTTCAGCATTTCTAATATCCAAAAGAATACGGATACGTGCCACACCCCTCCCCCCACCCTCAAGCTGCTGAGTGACAGCTGACTGCCTATACACAGCATGGATACATAACTGCCAATCAGCAGCTGGTGGGAGGAGTTTGCTGTTCATGAATATCAAGGACTACTGAGCACCTATCGTCCATGTTATTTAGGAGGAGATCTCAGAATTAGCCGCACAAGTGATACATGATTCTGTTCAGCTTCTCTGTCACTAGTTTATGCTACCCTGAGAAAGGACACCATAAACCTACTAATAAAGTCTCAAAAACAAAACAAAAAACACTGTACAAAATATTTATATTTATAGGCTGCAAAAATGTGATGTATGTCATGGACCGAACAGTCAGCACCCCCTGCATCATAATTCGTTACGATGAAGTGAGCTGCGAAATAGTTAAAGCTCTGTGCAACTTTAAGGGGTTTTCCAAATTATTTTAATATTTGTCCAATAAATCTATCTTGCTACATAATTAATACGCGCCATTAGCTTCTATAGCCATTTCTGTCTCATTTTCTATATTATTTCCATGGTGCAGTGATGTCACCGACTCAGCCGGCCTCTGTGCAAGTATGAGCTTTCACACCCTGACAAACTGCTTTCTGGATTCCCCGCCCCGAACATGGGGTGAGCCCACACTGTTAGTGGGGAGGAAGTTTCCCCCTGAACATAGAATGTGCTACTGATGTCCCAGTCTGGGACATGAATATATAATTTGCTCTTTACTCATGTTGAGCAAAAATTCCCCCTCCCACTCCGGTGTATTCACTCATACACATAACCCCTCCATCCTCCTGCTGCGGCGCTAGTATACAGGGCACGAGAGTCTGTAACCTGTGGTGGGACTGAGAGAGGAGCCAGGTTATGGCGGAGGGTGTTAACGGTGTGGATGATTAAATCCCAGGTACCCTACAGCACCCCTGCCGCTGCACTCAGCTGTAAAGCGCTCTGTGTGCTCTGTATACCAGTGCCGCAGTGGGAGGACAGAGGGTTATATGTATGAGTGAAGACTGGAGTGGGAGGGGAAGGAGGAATTTGTACTCAACGTGAGTAAAGAGCTAAAATTATATATTCATGCCCTGGACGTCAGCGGTACATTCATGGAGAAATCTCCTCCCCACTAATAGTGTAGGCCCACCCCAGACCAGGGCGTCACTGCGACACCCCATGTTTGGGGCGGGCAATCCAGAGAGCAGTTTGTCAGGCTCTGAGAGCCCATACTTAGAGGCCGACTGAGTCGGTGACATCACCGCACCATATAAATAAATAAATCTAGAAAACAAGAAAGTCAGAATTGGCTATAGAAGTTAATAGCACATAGTAATTATATAGCAAGACAAGATTAATTATACAGTAAGTAGGGCTGGGCGATAATGGCCTAAATAAATATCGTGGTTTATCGCACATGTGGTTGGGGGGAGGGTAGCATTCTCACCTAGACCACCTCCACCTCTGATACCGGTGTCCCTGCACATAACGTGCAGCGCTTGTGCCGGGCCGCTCGTGTGTGTGTGCGGGGGCGCTCTTGTCAGGACGGGCACAGTTACATAGAAATACAAAAATACTGCAAATACCTTCCTGGCTAAGTTAAAGTTGGTTAACCGACGCCAGTGACTATCCGTATTTTTGCGGTATACCGCCCAGCCCTAATAGCAAGACAATTAGACAAATATTAAAATAACTCTTTAAGCGACATGGCTCGGAGGCAGCATGAAGCAATTAATCTTTCACGGTATTCATTCATTGCGGGCAATGAAGATTACTCAGTGCTGGTTACAAGCTGCGACTATAGGTTACTTATAACAGCCAGGAGCCGCCGGGTACAGAGAAGGCTCGAGTTGTGAGGCCCCCCTATTTCTCCTTACTCACACCAAAATGTAACTATGTTGAGGTAGGGATTAAAACACCAAATTGTAAACCTAAACCTACCTTCTGTGCTTAATCCTGGACTTGATGTAAACTTTGCAACATCGACAATTTTCACAGCAAACTGCTGTCCAGTTTCTCTGTTGATACATCGTCGGACGACACTAAATGGACCCCTAAAATAGACAGAACAACAATGGTTAATGGTTACTGTATGCAGATCAGGAAATCTCCTGGCACATAATCCAAAACAGTTTAAAAACACGACATTTGCATTGCACCTAAACCTTACTACATTCATGTGCTGGTTCTCTTGTAGTTTGAGCAAAACTGTGGCACAAACAGCTTGGCAAAAACTATTACACGGGACGATTACCGTGTGAAAAATCGTTAAATCGTTCGAATTTAAACGATAATCGTTCTGTGTAATTGCAGGCAATGATCGAAAAATCGTTCGTATGTCGTTGATTTAGATCTGAACCTAAAATTATGGTTAATCGTTCGCTGTAATTCCACGTTCGTTCAAGTTCCTCGTTTTTTCACTAATTGGACATTGTTTTTCTGGGATCAGAAGGAGTAAACGATCATAGTAACAATTGCAATAACAATCAAAGTAACAATCGTAACTAACGATTATCGTTCTGTGTAATATGGTGAACGATTTTAGGTTAACAATAAACAATCTCGTTTGTGATCGTTTATCGTTAAAAATCGCTCAGTGTAATAGGACCCCAAGTCTAGGTTCACTCCAACGTCTTTCCTTTCACTACAATTCAGTTTCTCTTTTCTGTTCCGATAACATCAACGGAAACTAGGGGATCGGTCAAAGTCCCCACTAATTTTAAGGTTTTTTTTTTTAATTGCACTCCATTTGCATCAGTTGTGCTCCATTTTTATCATGTTAGTTTTCCGTGTTTTTGAAGGGCATAAAATATGGTAATAAACTTTTCTGTCCGCCAAAAAAAAAACTGAATACTAACCGAAAGTGCACTTCTGTGGTTTTTATTTTTTAAATGGTGAATGACAACCAGATCTAAAGCGGAAGGTATTTCCTTTCACATTTGTTTGCAAATTATCCGTTGTCAGTTTCATGTTTTTTTTCCTTCAATGAGCATGAGCAGAATTAACTAACCAGGAAGGAATATAAAACATACACAAAAGGATGCCGACTGACCCAAACGGATGAGCAAGTCAGTTTAATAACAGCAAAATGCAAAAGGACCATTAAGGAAAAAAACAAAAAAAACAACGATGATTCTGCAATCCGTTCCCTTATCAGTTTGTCTCATTCAGGAATGGATTTGTCGACACCTACGTTTGTGCCTTATGCTGTGTTTACACGGAACGATTACCGTGCGAAATTTCACGATAACGATCGAATCCAAACGATAATCGTACGTGTAAACGCAGCGAAATATCAAGCGATGAGAGAGAAATCGTTCATTTTGATCCTACAACATGTTCTTAAATAGTCGTTCGCAAAAAATTCGTTCCGTGTAAACAGTCGTTCACTGATTTTACCTATGTGCGAGATAGGCTTAAGCGATCGCAAAAGGATTTTTCCGTACTATATATCGTTCCGTCTAAATGCTGATCGTTCTTAACATTGTTCTTTCGATATTGTTAATCGTACGATTGGGCGAATTGACGCTCCGTGAAAACGCAGCATAACTCAAATTCAGCAGATCACAAAACTAATTAATCATCTCCGGACGAGTAGAGGTGCCTATATGCCTTCAATAATGAAAAGTTCCTTTAAATGACAGTAACAATTTAATATTCCAACAGCACAAAGTTTGTTACATTTCTACACCAAGCCCACATTAGTATCCACCAGAATTTAATGTACCCTGACACTCCGAACAAGCTTCTACATATTCTTACAAATTAGTAATGGGGCTTTAAAAAGAAGGTCCACACATTACATACTCCATTTACCCTTTGGCTGCCAGAATGTTTTGCACTAGTGCAAAGAAACCCCCATACTAACACTAAAAAATTATCTTTAAATCACAACTGTCTGGAGGTATTGTTCCGATCTGCCCAAAACTTTATATAAATCTAACTGGAAATTAACCGCAATTACTGAAGCCCGTCCTGTGGCCAAGAATATGACAATGGCTTATGTACTGTATGTATATACTAGTTACCAAAGGGTGCAAAAAGCCAGTCACACAATATAATACATTTGTTTGCAGATTACCTGACACTACCCTGTTGTATAAAAGGCAAATAAACTGTATAACCACAGGGAAATAAAGATGGTAGACTCCATTATAATACACCACAGCTCAGGTACCAATAAGCATTGCCCTGCAATTGTGTCCCAGCAGGTAATGGAAGTCTGTAGAACTCTAGTATACTACAACCGCATCCCCCCCCACCATGTGGAACCACAATTCAGTTCATAAATTCATCCAGGAATTGCCTCTAACAAAATAACACAACAAAGACTGAAGGGAAACAGCGGAAGCAGCACATAAATTAAAGCTGTACACCGACACATTGTCTGAACTCAGCCTTAAGGACTTTTCTTCAATAATGATTTAGCGTTGGAGCTTTCCGTCTTGGAAGAGCGGTCTACAGCGCCGACATGCTCTCTGCCAATAAATCAGTGGGAAGATTGTCTTTTCTGCTTGTAATATTTCCTCATCACGGAGCTGTAGAGGGTCAATAACTATGATTGTAATGGGAGAAAACGATGATAAAAGCTGGGAGCAATGGTTTATCATACGCGGCTATGTTTACCGAGAGAAGCGTGACCGGTGTGAGAATTTCTCTCTGCTTTTCGCTGCTTTTAATAAATGTGAAATTAAACAGAACTCTTTGAAATCTGGCTGTTAAAGTCATCGTAGTGTGTCCGAATTATTCAAAATGCATATTTACGGAGTTTGTTTTAAGAGCCGTTCAACATAATATGGGGGGGGGGGAAGAAAAAAGAAAAAAACAGATGGCTTTTTAAGAACTAATGTAAAGTGCATCACAATAAAGCATCAGTCTAGCAGATATTGCTGACCAATTAGTGTAATATATAGCTTGTAGTGTGTGTGTGTGTGTACGCCTGGCTACTGGCTGGCTGGATTCTAAGCTACCGCGTAGCTTGTCTGCTCCATTAGTAAGGCTGATATGTACCATCACATCCCACGGCTAACATGATTGAGACTCTGGGCACGCTACCATAATATAAGCATGGGGAGAGGCATTCCCGCTCACTGGATGGGTTCTAAGCCAGGCATCACATACACCGCACACAGCTCTATTACAGGCATGTGCGCAGAGACTGAACTTAATGCGGCAGATTTTTCTTGTGAATTTGTGCGAGTACAATTCGGAAGGTGGATTTCAGTACTAGGCAAGGATATTATTTACATGTTGCAGATAAGATGTTCTGCTCAGAAATATGAGCCCACCACTTTAATGCGCATTTAAAAAAATAAAATTAATATTATATATAATATATATATATATATATATATATATATATATATATATATATATATATATATATATATATACACACACACACACACACACACACAGTGGTGCCTTGGATTAAACCAAAGCAAATTTCCCCATAACAAATCATAGAAATGCAGACAATTGGTTCCACACCCCAAAAATAATGATTTATTATTCTGAATAACATGTAATACAAATGAAAAAAACGTTCAGAAACAGCAGAATCTGTGATATTATAAGTTACTGTACAGTAATGGAGAGGAAGGGAAACACAAGGGCGGACAGAGACTGCAGGGAGCAGGAAGGAATGAGCAGGGCAGATGTGGGCACAGTATAGCAGCACTCTCTGTCCATAGAGAGAGGGGTTACAGCTATGAAGAGATTACCTCCACAGTCCTGTCCCCAGATGCAAGCCCCAGCCTGAAGTGGATCGGTTATGATTTGGAAGGTGAGGGAGACTTCCTGGGTCAGAGTACAGGGCTGTAGACCCTGCTATGCAGACCATGCCCCTCCCCCACTCCCACTCAGTACAGGGAGCTCTTAAACCAAAGCAATGCTCTTAAACCAAGTCACTATTTTGAAAAAGTGTGAGCTCTTAAACCAAAAGGCTCTTAAACCAAGGTACCACTATATATATATATATATATATATCTGCATAACACTTGCCTATGTCATCTTTCTGCTCTAAAAATCACCTTATTTCATTGGTGGCCAGTGTCACCTGGGTGGAGCTTCGTGACAGTCGGGTGATGCCATGAAGAGTCACCTGGGTGACACTGTCATCCAAAGTCCCCACCGCAGTCACTGACTGGCTGCGCCGACTATCGCTCAGCTGCACTGGGATGTTGCTGCTGCAGGAGCCGGGTATGTGTCAGGTTTCTGGCAGATGATGACATCCAGCGGAAGCTAACGGGACCCCAAAAGCGCTACGAGGTAAAGGGGAGTTAACTTGTCTGTTATTTACAAACCCACTGTCGTCAGTCTGCAGATTTCCAAGTTGGTAAGACTTCTCCTTTAAGGTGGCATTCCGTAGGGAGGCATTCTAGCCTGGGGTACTACAAAGCTTTGGGAATGTCTCTCTGGCAGCATACTAAGATGATGCTTTGTAACGCTTTCAGACCAAAGAGCACAAAAGATATTTTCTATCTGTCCTAGCTATAACACATACCTAGCGCACCCTCTCAGCAGTTAGCAGGTTTTACTGCCAACAGATTCTCCTTACACTACATGTGAACTGTCAGGTGTTTTTCTATCATAATCTGCTCTGCATTTATTAATATAATCCTCAACACCACCTCCATCTCAACAAAAAAAAAAGTCTTAAAGTGTCACTGTCGTGAATTTTTTTTTTTTTTTTTTGCAGAAATTTTCGGCCCTTTTAGTATTTTCTTTCTTATTATCTTAGGATAGATATATGTTTATTCCAGGGGTGTTTAAATTCTGGTATTGTAGATTTACCAACCACCTCTGCTGGAAGTTTGTTCCAGGTATCTACTACTCTTTCAGTAAAATAATATTTTCTCACGTTGCCTCTGATCTTTCCTTCAACTAATCTCAAATTTTTACTAAAAACACTCCCCTCTTGAACCTTATTTATTCCTTTAACATACTTAAAGGTTTCAATCATGTCCCCCCTTTCTCTTCTTTCCTCCAGAATATACAGATATGGTTTATGCCTCACACCCTCCACCACTTTTGTAGCCCGCCTTTGGACCAGTTCTATTTTATCAATGTCCTTTTTTAGGTGAGGTCTCCAGAACTGGACACAGTATTCCAGATGTGATGTCACCAGAGCTCTATACAGGGGGATCACAATCTCCCTCTTCCTACTGGTTATACCTCTAGCTATACACCCCAGCATACCATTATATATACACCCCAGCATATGATTTGCTTTCCCCACCGCCTGGTTGCACTGACCACTTATCTAGCAAAGCTAAATCATTTTCCTTATTACTGACACCTCCACTAATATCAACCCTATTGCAAACTTTGTCAGCAAACAGACAAACTTTACCTACCAAACCCTCTCCTATGTCACTTACAAACATATTAAAAAGAATAGGACCCAGAACAGACCCTTGTGGCACACCACTTGTAAGTCCACCACTGACCTGTCTGAGCTCAGATTACAGCTGTCACCCAGCTCCGTGCCTGTAATCCTCTGTTATCTGATTTCTGCTGCCGGCTAACTCCCTCCTTCCTCCTCCCCCCTCCCCTCTCCCTAGAACAGACTGGGGACGTCTGATGCAACAAGTCACAATTTCCTGATTTTTTGCAGTGGATGGAAAAGAGGAAGGGGGGGGGGGACCTGGGAAAAGGCTTTTTAAATGCAGATAATGGCATATTTGGCTAATAAATCCAATTACAAAGTTTATTAAAATCGCCTGGACTATTGATTTCTGCAACAAAAAAAACAAAACAAAACAAAAAAAAACACTATAGTGACTCTTTAAATACGCATGTTCCTTGACTCACAAAACTGCTAGTACATGACCTCATCATCTCCCGCTTGTACTATTGCAACATCCTCCTCTCTGGCTTTTCATCCAACATACTCACTCACTCCCCTCCAATTCGTCACCAACTCTTCTGCCTTCTGAACGCCCCCCCCCCCCCCTTTCCTTTCGCTCCTCCTCTGCCGCTACCTTTATTTGCTCCCATTGCCACACAAAGTTATTAACCACCATCACCAACCAGTCCCCTCTGTACATCTCAGATTTTATATTCCGATACCAATCCTCATGCAGCTGTGTCACTATAGCGGCAGTTTTAGAGTTCCCAGCATCATGATGAATCATCATGCTGGGAGTACAGAGGTGCGGTCCACAGAATTTTTGGGAACATTTAATGCCCCCTCCAAGGAAAGTCCCCACCAGATTGCAACTCCAATTCCAAAACCTGGGCCAGCCCGATCTCCAGATTTCCCAATGATTTATGGTGAGCCAGCTTCAGCAAGCTACAAGCGTACAAAATCTGCATGACCAGCTGTGAGCAAGTGTGCGGCAGAATATTACAGAGAACCTGTATGTCCACTGGTTTTAACAGCATCAGGAATTTATCGCTTTTCATTCATTTATTTTGCCAAAAAAAAAAAAAAAAAATCCTAGCGTTTTTTCCTCTTGGTGCTGTTGACTTTGCTGGAAAAATATTTTACTAGATCAGACAAATCAGGCAGGCTACAATATATAGGGGGACATTTATGAAAGGTAGGCCAGAGGCGTACGCCAGGGAGAAGGTGCAGATACGCCCCTGGCGTACACCTCCCGTACACCCCGCTCTCCCGATGGGTGGGCTGGCAAAGTTTTGGGGGGTGGGATAAGACAGGGAGGAGGCGTGGCCTCCTCCAGCACCTCATTTATCATGATTTACACCTGCTCAGAGGCGTGAATCACGACGCAAACCTACACCTGATAAATAGGTAACATCCCACCTGACACACATTGGAGTAATTTACTGCCCGACCCCAGTCTTTGGGACTGCTAGCCCTCCATCCTCTTTACCTCTCTGCAGCGTATCTAACCTAATCCTAACAGACCGACCGACCCAGATTTGTTCCCTAAAAAGTGATTGGATTCTTTTAAAATAAATTTTTGGTATCCACACAGGTGCATTATAAAGAACATACAGAAATTGTGACATGAGAATCATTTTAGCAAGAGATTCGCCCTACCGACCATAGAGAGGCAATTTTCTCCATACCTTCACCTTCGCCTGTGCCCTCTACAGCAGAGGAGTCAGATTGAGCGCCAGATATTTAGATAGATTCGGATGGATATGAATTCCCAGATATTTAAATTGCTATACCACCGGTATACAACGCGTCTGCACTAAAGGTGAATTAGTAAGAGGGTCCAATGGCAGGAGGACTGATTTGTCCCAGTTGATAAGGAGCCCAGAATTTTTCCCAAAGCCATCCAGTATATCCATAATAACTGTAAGGGATCTCTCCACATCGCCAACAAACAATAGCATATCATAGCATATGCGCATTATCTGCATATAATGCAATACAGTCTTCCAACACACCATGTGAGAATCCCACAATGGTAGGGGAAGTCCTAACCATTGCCGCCAGTGGCTCAATGGCCAGAGCGAACAGAAATGGTGACGGGGCAGCAACGGAAATGGCTCAGAAAGCAATCAATTTACCTGAAGCTGGGCCATGGGCATGGTGTATAAAAGACAGATCCAATTCAGATAACACCCAAAGTATTTTACCTCCAGCAGTCAGGGAAAACAATTGGGACCACCGCAGTCACAGCTGCTGCCAGTGACACTCAGAGCGATTGTAGCATTTAAGGGGTTAATGGCGGGTGTCACTGCGGCCCGTCATTAACCATGAGGACCCGGCTGCTATCCAATATCTATGACGCGAGCTCAGCTCCTGAGCTTGCTTCAGAGAGCTCCTAAACATAATGACGTGGTGGGACGTCATGATGAGCACTCACAGCTTTTCATGATGTCTTGGAAGATAGTTTTGCGACAAGGGTTAAATCAACATTACACATAGGGCCACTAGGCGTCTCCCTTCACGGCATGTGTACAGCTACTGTATGTCCAATCAGTAGAAGAATCCTGAAAGTGCTCGCATTGTATGGTCAGCTCTGTCACACAGCAGTAAAACCCTCTAACCACACATACTGCTGCAGGAGCCGCGTATGTGACGTATTCGGTTACCTTCAGTAGATGAAAGCCGGTGGCGATGAATGGGATCACCACACACACACACCTGCTTGCCAATGTTTACAGTTTGTGGGACTTAAGGCCCTATTCCACTGAACGATTATCGGTCATATATTCGGCCGATAATCGTCCCGTGGAATAGAAGGCAACAATTAGCCGACATCGTTCATTTTGGCTGATTGTTGCGTCGTTTGTCTTTCAAACATGTTGAGAAACAAACAACTCATACAGCAACGATCTGCTGCCATCACTTCTTGAAACAGGAGCTGTGGCAGCAGACCGCTGCTGTATGCTATGGGCTGCCCGGACGATCTAGCAATCACCCCCTTCATCCTTGGCATACATGGTATAGCTGATAGCGCTCGTTTGCTCCTCTCAGTCAGGCCGTGGAATAGGGGCTTTATGGTCCTTTTACACGGAACGATTATCGTTAGTTTTTGCACGATAACGATCGCATTTGAGCGATAATCGTTCCGTGTAAACGCTGCGAACGATCAAGCGACAAACGAGAAATCGTTAATTTTGATCTTTCAACATGTTCTCAAATAGTCGTTGATCTTTCGCTAAAAATTCGCAGATCTTTTTGTGTAAACATTCTTTCAACGATTTCACCCATGTGTGAGATGGCATAACGATTTTTCCGTACCATGTATCGTTCCGTCTAAACACTGATCGTTATAAAAAAAAAAAAAAAAAATTGTTCATTCAAAATCGTTAATCGTGCGATCGGCCGAATTATTGCTCCGTGTAAAACCACCATAACTCTTTAATTGCTATCAGCTGATATACAACCTTGCAAGAGACTGGGTCTTCCTGTGTTGGACTGTTTTGTATGGCCTTATGTATAAAGTTGATTTAAACATAGAAAGCTAAAATAAATCAAGTATATTGCAAAACTTCTTGCGACCACAACCTCTTTCTTAAAAAAATAAATAAATAAAATCACAACAGGTACTCTTTAACCCCTTAAGGACAGAGCCTGAAATGGCCTTAATGACAGAGACAAATTTTATGAATATGACCAGTGTCACTTTATTCATTAATAACTTCGGGATGCTTTTACCTATCCGGCTGATTCTGAGATTGTTTTCTCGTGACATATTGTACTTTACATTTCTGGTAAATTGGAGTCGATACTCATAACGAATCTTTATGAAAATAAAACCAAATAATGTGAAAAAATGTGAAAAAATGCATTTTTCCAACTTTGAAACTTTTTTGCTTATACAGAAAGTGGTTATACCACATAAATTATATATTAAATAGCATTAGCAACATGTCTACTTTATGTTGGCGGCATTTATTAAACGATCTTTCATTTTTTTTAGACAATAGGAAGCTTAAAACATTAGCAGCAAATTTCCAAATTTTCAGTAAAATTCCAAAATCAGATATTTTTAGGGACCTGTTCAGGTTTAAAGTGTATTTGAGGGGCCTGTATGTTAGAAAGCCCCACAAAGCACCCCATTTCAGAAACTGCACCCCCCACACTCTGCAAAAGCACATCCAGAAAGTGTTTTAATTCTTTAGGGGGGGTCACAGAAATAAAAGCCAAGTGTGTAAGAAATTTGAAAATTTAAATTCTGTGCAGAGATTTTATTGTAATCCAATATTTTTCATAATTATAAACCTATTACCAGAGAAATGCACCCCAATAATTATTGCCCCGCTTCTGCAGTTTATAAAAATACCCCATATGTGGCCCTATTGCGCTATTTGACGCAACCACAAGCCTCAGATATAAGGGAGCGCCTAGTGAATTTCAACGCCTCCGTTATATTTGGTCATTTCTGACTGTACCACTTCAGGTTGGCAGAGGCTCTGGGGTGCCAAAACCTAAAAAACACCCCTAAAGGGACACCATTTAGAAAACTACACCCCTCAAGGAATGTAACTAGGGGTGCGGTGAGCATCTGGACCCCACAGGTGCTTCACAGATTTTCCGAACAATATGGCGTGAAAAAAGAAAAATTTATTTTTTACACTAAAACGTTGTTCTAGCCTTCAATTTTTCATTTTCTTAAAGGGATAACAGGCGATAAAGTGCCAAGCGGGCGCAGGACGAGCCTCCAAAGGGAAGAAGCGCCAATTGGCTTTTGGAAGCTGAATTTCACTGGAAAGGATTTCAAGGGCCATGTCTCATTTACAGAGCCCTTGTGCTGCCAAGACACTGGAAACCCCCCACAAGTGACCCCATTCTGGAAACTACACCCCTCAAGGAATCTAACAAGGGGCACAGTGAGCATATGGACCCCACTGGTGACGGGCACAAATGTGGAACAATGTGACGTGAAAGGGAAAATTTTCATTTTTTCACTTTCATGGCACGAATGTGCCCGTCATCAAGGGGCCCATATCATCAATGCACCACTTGTTAGATTCCCTGAGGGGTGCAGTTTCCAGAATGGGGTCACTTGTGGGGGGTTTCCAGTGTTTTGGCAGCACGAGGGCTCTGTAAATGCGACATGGCGTTCATCATCCATTCTAGCCAAATCCAACCTCCAAAATCCAAATGGCGCTCCTTCCCTTCGGAGACTTGCCCTGCACCCACATGGCGCTTTATGTCCACATGTGGGGTATTTACGGACTCGGGGGAAATTGCTCTACACATTTTTTTCCTCTTTTAACCCCTTGTGAAAATGATAAATTCAAGGCTAAACCAACATTATAGTGTAAAAAATGTAATATTTCATTTTCACGCCACTTTGTTCCACATTTGTGCCCGTCACCAGTGGGGTCCATATGCTCACTACACCCCTTGTTACATTCCCTGAGGGGTGCAGTTTCCATAATGGGGTCACTTGTGGGGGGTTTCAACTGTCTTGGCAACACAGGGGCCTTTTGAATGCAACATGGCCCCTCGAAATCCATTCCATCCAAATCCAGCCTTCAAAAACCAAATAGCGCTCCTTCCCTTTGGAGGCTTACCCTGCACCCGAATGGCGCTTTATGTCCACATGTGGGGTATTTCCGTACTCAGGGGAAATTGCTCTACACATTTAGTGTTTTTTTTTTTTTCTTTTAGCCCCTTGTGAAAATGAAAAAATCATGACAAGATTAATGATTTAGAGTAAAAAGTTTACAAAAATTACACTAAATGTTAGTCTAGCCTTGATTTTTTCCATTTCCACAAGGGGTTAAAAAAAAAAATGAACACAAAACCTGTAGGGTAATTTCCCCTGAGTAGGAAAATACCCCACATGTGGGCATAATGTGCCATATGGGCACAGGGCAAGCCACCAAAGGGACAGAGCACCATTTAGAGGCTGGAATGGAGGATGGAGGCCATGTCGCATTTACAAAGCTCTTGTGCTGCCAGGACAGTAGAAACCCCCCACAAGTGACCCCATTCTGGAAACTACACCCCATAAGGAATCTAACAAGGGGTGCAGTGAGCATATGGACCCCACTGGTGACGGGCACTTACGTAGAACATGTGCCGAGAAAAACAAACAAACCATTTTTTTCATTTTCATGTCCCAAATGTGGCCGTCACCAGGGGGCCATATCCCCGCTGCCCCCCTTGTTAGATTCCTTATCGGGTGTAGTTTCCAGAATGGGGTCACTTGTGGGGGGTTTCTACTGTCCTGGCCGCACAGAGGCTTTGTAATTGCATCATGGCATCCTCTAACGGGAATGGCGGCCATACCTATTTAGCTGGGGAAAAGGGACAATTCTAATTTATTTGGGGGTGTTAGGCCAATTATTAGTTTGAAGGTTGAAAATGACAGGTGTCCATCAAATTCTATCTGTGTTGACCCAGAGGAAGGCAAAAAACCCTCGTGAGGCAGACAGTAGCCTCATCACAGGGGAAAAATTCCTTCCCGACTCCATAATGGCGATCAGAATAATCCCTGGATCAACGTGACCTCTAAAATAGGAATAAGGGACAGAATTTAGATAATGTAGAACTCCAATGACGTGTGGTGCGCCTTGGAGCGATCCAGTATGCAGAGGCCGGGGGGGAATCAGGACAGGTGTCACACTGGAAAATGGTGTCCTTCCTGATCCCCCTGTTACGCCACACTCTGCACTTCTTCTGGGGTCTCCTGTTTTCCAGTGTGGGGGACGTCACCTGGAAAATGTTGTCCTGGTGCGATACGGGGTCCTTCATATCCAGAAGCGCTGGGTCCGCTCCATGGCTGCTAAATATTAGGGCTCTATTACTACTTCTGATATGTTCGGATCGTGCCGCAAGCTACAGGGCAGCGAGGGACCGGAAGAGGGGGCGCTGGTATAAAAGTTATCCCCGTACGGGTGGTGACCTTTATCCAGCAGTGGGAAGATCAGTTCCCGGACGATCTTCCCACTTGTTCCGAGGACCGGGGGGGAGGGGGCATCTGGGGGCTGGATTCGGGTGTCCCTTCCTACATACACTCTAAGGGTACGTGCACACTGTGGAATCGCGACAGATAACCCTTTGTGCATTCCGCAGTTGGCACCCGCCGGTGGACTGATGCAGGCACACGTCTCCACACGTGTCATAGACTTCATTCTATGCACGGGCGGGTTCCACACTCCGTCCAACGTATTCATTCTTTGGATAGACTATGGAATCCGCCTGTGCATAGAATGGAGTCTATGACATGGGTGGAGACATGCGCCCGCATCAGTCCGCCGGTGGGTGCCAGCTGCGGAATGCACAAAGGGTTATCCTTCGCCATTCCGCAGTGTGCAAGTACCCTAAAACTGTAAGTGTACCCAGAGGTACTCTCACAGAGTTTGGAGAATTTCATGCCTTATATGCGGCACTTATCAGCAGACCGTGGCAGTAGGATATAGAAAAAGAAAAACACCCTACGGCAAAAAGGAGGAGTTGCTGATTAGCGGCGATCGGGCCGGTGGCACCGTGACCACCATTACTTTTTACAGTAATGGCGGTCGGTGCAGTGCTCCGACCGCCATTTTTTTCCGGGTCATCGATGACCCGGAAAGGTTCCGGTGGCCGCTATTGGCTGATCTGAATTGATCAGCCAATAGCGGCGATCGGAAGCACGGGGGGTGTTAACCACCCCCCGTGCAAAGAAGCTAAGATGGCCTGCTATGATTTATAGCAGGCCATCTTCCCCGATCACTGTGTGCGAACACGCAGCGATCGGGGAAACATCGGGCGTAAATTTACGCCCTGATGCGCTAAGTATCAGGGCGCGAGGGCATAAATTTACGCCCGATGTCGTTAAGGGGTTAAACTGATGTTATAACTTAGAAGATAATAAAATAAGCCTTACTGCTTGGCTAATATGACCTATGATGATCCTTAAAAAGGGGTTTCCAGGGTAACAACAGGATAGACCATCAATCCTTGATTAGTGGGGTGTAGTGCATTGTGTAGCGCGCACACGCCATTCAGTTATCCGAGGATAGGCCCTCAATCATATTAACCCAGAAAACCCCTTCAATAAAACACCCGCCTGTGTCTCCAATTTCTTTAGGAGCAGCTTCCACTTGAGGCTTTATTAGTGAGCATTTATTTTCTCCGACAGCATTGCTTTTAGACAATCCTATTCATTGCTGCACAGACACACTTCCTAGGCTTCTGTAATAAGGTACTGTAGTGCCCATGTGCTGCATATAGCTATGAAGACCCCAAGGACCTATGCGAACAGCACAGCACAGACCACCAAAGAACCAGCAGAGTTTATCCCCCTCTATATACTTTCACAATCTGAGCCCAAAGCTCATTATATATCCTATTTTGAGTATTTTTACCTGTACAACATATCCAGTACCAGCTATACAGAGGGCAATGGTGGTAATGCTCATCCAGAGTACACTTAGGTTTTACCACACATCTTATGAAAGACTCAAGCGTCATAAATTATAAATAAATCATCCATTAGTGGTTATTTTGTTAGAGGGGAAGTACACTTAGAAAAGGTGACAAGCTATAAATTGTGAAAAAAAACACGCATGCAACTTTCTATAAGGTTTAACCCCTTAAAGTATAGTTTCATTTGGTGACCGCGGCAGGGTACCCTGAAAAATCCTGCAGGTACGCGGTCTCTGCTGACGCCTTCCGGAGTCACCATAGCCTGCAACCTAAGTATTACAAAAGTAGTCTATGGCTCTTCGAGAGTTGCATCAGTAGAGGCAGCGTACCCACAGGATTTTTTTCCGCATATCCTGCCACGGTCACCAAATGATAGGTACCACTTTAACAAGCTGCTTCTTTCAAAATCCAGCACTCATGGTGACAGTCAAGTGTGAACGGCGAGGAAGGGGCTGGAGGCAGCACAACTACAAAATGCTACAGCTCCATCCCTATATGCCCCCCCTACCAGGAACCGGAATTAAAGCTTATTTCTTCAGATGCCACCCCAGCCGTAGACTACCAGCAGCGCATCTTAGGCATGTTTTGTGGGGTTAAAGTAGCAGTTCACAAAAATTATTGGCGCTGGCACATATACTCATTAGAGCTGATGGATGTCCCGCAGTGGCGTTCAAATCCGGCACACGCTCACTTCAGCCTCTGCTGTGACTCCTCTTCTCTGTCCTATGATTGAACGCCGACAGTCACGCACTTCCATAGAGAATGCATTGAAGCGCATGAGTTGTGGCGTATAATCGCAGGAGTTACTGCAGAGGAGGACGTCAGTGCGTGCTGCATTTGAACGGCGCAGTGGGTCCGGAACAAAGCCGCGCCATGGGACACCAATCAGCTGTGGTGAGTATATGTGCCAGCGCCTACCAGGGGGCCGCCAATAATTTTTTGTGAACTGCTTTTTTTAAGTAGGAGAACTCCTACTTTTTTTTTTTATTAACCTACCAACCTCTATGCACCCTCATTCTCCTCAGGTGACAATGTGAACCTAAATTCCATCCTTTAATGCTGGGTTTACACGGAATGATATTTCACCCGATCGTACGATTAACGATGTCGGAGTAACGTTTTTTTTTTAACATACCGATCAGCGTTTACACTGTACGATATATCATATGGAAAAACCGTTTTGCGGTAGTTTTAAGATCGCCCGCAGTCCGGCCACGCCATCAGTGCACTGAAGAGGAGAGTCGGGAATTTCGAACACCCGCTACGCTGAGCAGGTAAGGTATGCTCGTGGCGGCGATCGGGGCGGCGCAGGGGGCTGTAGGATGCGTGGCCGGGCTGCGGATGAGCGGCGGGCCGAGCTGCGGGCGGGGGGGCCGGACTTTCGCGACTACCGTTTACACGGAACAATCTGCGAATTTTTTTGCGAACGATCATAGACGATTTGAGAACATATTGAAAGATCAAAATGAATGATTTCTTGTTCGGCGTTTGATCGTTCGCTGCGTTTACACGTACGATTATCGTTCGAATTCGACCGTTCTCGTGCAAATTCGCACGATAATCGTTCCGTGTAAACGCAGCATAAATGCAGCACATCTGGAGTGATCAGCTGCAGAAAGTCCCACTCATCCACTCATGTTAAGTGTCAATAGAATCTTCACATCCTACAAACCTCAGCTACTGTACATGCTGCCACTTATAAAACATAAGCAGTTTAACATTTTAGCCACTAGGAGTCGCACTTTGACAGATTTTTCGCTGTCTGTTAAAGTGACTCTGTACCCACAATCTGACCCCCCCAAACCACTTGTACCTTCGGATAGCTGCTTTTAATCCAAGATCTGTCCTGGGGTCCGTTCTGCAGGTGATGCAGTTATTGGCATAAAAACAACTTTTAATCCTGCAGCCATGTGTCTAACGGCCAAGGCTTACATTTGTATATGCATGAGGCTGGCACACCCTCTCTGTCCTTCCTTCCCACCCTCCTCATCATTAGGAATGATCCAGGCAGATTGCTTCCTATTCCCCACCTGTGTATATAATGAACATGGGCTGGATCATTAATACACCTGTGCAAAGCACAAACAGCAGTAAATGTTACAGGTTCATTCCTAATGATGAGGAGGGTGGGGAGGAGGGAAGGAGAGGTGGTGCCAGCATAATGCATATTCAAATGTAAGCCCCTGCCATTAGACACAGCGCTGCCAGATTAAAAGTTGTTTTTATGAAATAACTGCACCACCTGCGGAACGGACCCCAGGACAGATCTTGGATTAAAAGCAGCTATCTGATCGCGAAGGGGAGATCCGCTGTAATGAGCCGGCCGGGGCTCAGCGTCGGAATGACGCTGATCCTGGCTCGGCAATCCATTAAGAAGGTCTGCAGCAGTCCATTATAATAGAGCACCGATCTGATGGATAAACAAACAAAGATGTTTGGTATCGCTGCGTGCGTAATCGCTGATAAACGGCGTAAGCGCAAAAAAATTCTAAAGTGCAAAATTGGTAGCAAAATTTTTGGTTGCATCAAATCCAGAAAAACTGTAATGAAAAGCAATCAAGAAGTCGCATATGCGTAATCAAGGTACCGATTGAAAGAACACATCATGGCGCAAAAAAAATGACACCTCACACAGCCCCATAGACTAAAGGATAAAAGCGCTATAAGCCTGGGAATAGAGCGATTTTAAGGTACGTTTATTCTCTGTAAAAGGTTTTAATTTTTTACGAGCTATCAATTAATATAAAAGTTTTACATGTTGTTATAGGTTTCTCAAGTCTGTACAATTAAAACTATATACAAGTCAGTTTTTCCATAGGACACACGGCGTTAAAGCCCTCCCAAAGAAAAAGAATTGCGGGTTTTTTACCAATTTCACCGCGCATATAATTTTTTCTAGTTTTGCTGCATATTTTATGCAAAAATTCAGCCTGTCATTGCAAAAGTACAATTAGTGACGCAAAAAATAAGGGCTCATGTGGGTCCGTAGGTGTAAAAATGCAACTGCTATGACCTTATATACACAAGCGAGCTTCAAAACCTGCACCCAACCCGCTGGATAACCCCTTTAGGCTCAGGCTGTCTCTGCAGAGAGTGGGTGGGACAATATTTATGACAGGCCCATACAGCCAGCGCCTCAGCTCCAAGTTACAGAATCTTTATCATTTTTATCTTGCAGGACACACCCAGCATAGGCCTGTGTAATGTCACCATGCTGCCTTTAAATGAGAATAAATGATTGACAGCGCCTTTGACCACCCCACCAGCCGGATCATACATGCCCTGCTCCACGCTCCAGCTTGCTTCGGGGGCTCCCGGTGTCTGGACTTCCCGCTCAGCTGGGAACCCCCAAAAGCAAGCTGGAGCGTGCAATATCATGCTGTAAAGTTCTGACAGCAGCATCTAAATGGTTAAATAGCTGGCAAGGAGATCGTTCTGTGCCGTTTATTAATGATCGCTGCTGATCACAACTGAGGCCATTTATGGAGCAGACACTACCATGTTGATTATACAGCTATAATAGTCATGGTGTCAGTTTAGCCTCCTTGCCTGCACACTTATAGTCTCTTATCTTAAAGTGACTGTACCACCAGGCCGAGGCTGAAGCACTGGAGGCGGGCCGACCCACCCCCAGTGGGAAGAAACCCCAGCCCCTCAATGACGTGACTCCATTAGAATCAACGGAACCCTATCATAGAGGGGCGGGGGTTTCCTCCCACTAAGGGTGGGTTGGCCGCCTACAGTGCTTCAGCCTGGGCCTGGTGGTACAGTCACTTTAATTAGAAATACATATGAGATGAGAATGAGATGAGAATTATTAAAGGGGTTGTTCACAAAAAAAATTATTTCATATCAACTGGTGACAGAAAGTGCCAGAGATTTGTAGTTCACTTCTGTTAAAAAAGCTAAATTAAAAGATCTCTGGCACTTCATAGCACCAGTAGATTTGAAAGGAAAAAAAAAAATAAAAAACAGATTTGGTGAACAACTCTTTAAACTGCCCTTCCAGTAGGCAGAAATGGTACTGGCTGTGCTGATGCATCATGGGACTGTTAACAGATCTGAAAGGGAGAGGATGCACATGACCCAGATGTAGTAGTGAAACTGGAGCCACCACTGCAACAAGTGAAGTTTTCTGCCACTACCAAATTTTCATTAACTCCTTAAGGACCCAGGAGGTACCGATATGCCAGTGGGTCCAGCGGCGATATGAAGCGAGCTCAGGAGCTGAGCTCACTTCATTGCATTTCAAGACCAGCTGCTATCAGCAGCCAGGTTCTCACTGTTAATGGGGGAAAAAAAAAAAAAATACATGACATAGCCCCTCCCCCAATAAAAATTTTAAATCACCCAGCAAAACAAAAAATAAACATATAAAATACTGAAGCGTACGTATTTGGCAGATCTATTAAAATAAAACAATATTGTTCCCGCTTGGTGAACGGTGTAAAAAAAAAAAAAAAGCCAGGATTGATTTTTATTAATTTTATTAAAAAAAAAAATGTTACAATTGAACAACAACAAGTATGGTACTATTAAAAACTAGAGATCATGGCACAAAAAAATGACACCCCATACAGCCCTGTACATATTTAAAAAAAAAACAAAAAAAAAAACCACACGCTATAAAGGGTAGCTTCCCAAGTACTGGATTCGCCGAGGATTTCACGCTGCGAGTTTGCTGCGAAATTCACTGCGGATTCTGTACTGTGAAGCTGAATGGGTCCCATACACGCAGCACTAATTGGCTGGTGGGGAGAGAGGGGAGCCAGGAGCGTCACACACAGCCGCGGAGCCAAGCAGGTAATGTATGTTCGGGTGTGTGTGTGTGTGTGTGTGTGTGTGTGAGGGGTGGGGGCGGATCCATGTATGGGACCCATTCAGCTTCACAGTACAGGATCCGCAGCGGATTTCGCTGCGACCTCGCATCGTGAAATCCGCTGCGGATCCGGTACGTGTAAAGCTACCCGAAGATTTAAAAAAAGGGACCATTGTAATCACACCTATTTGCAAAAAAACAAACACATTTTCCTGTTAATAAAAATTTTTTTTAAAAGGTTTATAGCCTGACCTATAAAATAAATGTCAGTTTTACCATAAAATGCATTATGTAGACAGGGAACCCCCCCAAAATTTACAAAATAGTTTTTCCCCACCTATTTCACACCATAAATATTTTGGGGATTTCATCATATATGGTATGAAAGATCGAAAGGCGCCACTACAAAGTACACCTGTTCCTAAAAAAACAACAACAAAAAAAACACACCAACAAGCCCTTACATGGCCCAGTAGCTTGAAAAATAAGAGACTTCTAGCTCCTAGAAGGCGAGGAGGTAAAATCAAAATATGTAAAAATTGAAAAATTGTTGCAGCCCTTAAGGCCATTTTGGGTTTTGTCCTTAAAGGGTTAAAGTCTTACAGTGTGGGTATGCCAAGTGCTGAGGTGCATAGTGAATAAGAGAAACCATTACTCAGCTGGCTCAACTGCATAGTTCCAAACCTCATCAAGCATTATAATCCACATAAAACACTCAAAAAGAGCTTCATGTAATAGGTTTCCAGTTGAGCAGCTGTGTGCAGGCCTTCCATCACCAAGGATCAAAAAGACTTGTGCAATGCAGACCATTACTGAAATGAAACAGGCTCTAGAGCAATGGCCCCCAACCGTGGAAGCCACATTCAACTTTGAGTGAGGCTCTGTAGCAGTAGTGATACTAATACCAATATTCCAGGTGGGAGGGGGGGGGGGGGGACGGTTCGCTACCAGGATTTCCTGGTTTTCAATACTTTATGTTAAGCTGCGTAATAGTGCAAAAAATAAATAAATAAAAATTCATGCTGGGACTGCTGCCCAGCTGAGTCAGTCACTGTGTGCAGAGGTTTTCCACCTCAGTCATTGGCTGAGCAGGCACAATGCAGCACCAGGCAGCTGAGGCAAGCAGGGTACAGAACCATCAGCAAGCGGTCTAGTAGGACTATAGTTTTTTTTTTTATTATTTATGGATGATTTTATGATTTCCATAGAAATCAGCCTTTTAGCGGTCCCCATAGCAGCTCCTCAAGCTATTACTGTAACAAAGAAAAAGAAGGAGGTCTGCTACACCTGTTCCATAGAAATGGAAACCACCCTTATCGAGTGCACTACTGTCCCGGCGCTAACGGGATAAAAATAGAAATCAAATATGTAACAGTGTAGTAGGCTCTCAAGAAATGGGTGAAATAATATTATAAATGTAGCTGTAATGATTTCAACAAATATTTAATACTGCAATTCATAAGCGGCAATAATCTAGAAGCATAGAAAAATAAAAATACAATGAAATAAAGATACACGTATATATCTGATAAAACGTCCACATGGACAATAAAAATATCCAATAAATGGTGGAAATGTATATATATATAAATATACTAAAAAGAGAGCCAAGTGGTGAGCACCGCGCCGGGCCCAGCGCGGTCACCCCACTTAAATAATGGCAGTCCCGAGTCACGGTTTTTAACCTAGGCTCGTATTGTTGTTGAGCCGGTGTACTTGTACTTTAGATAAATAATACTCCTTTTAGAATGAGATCATGCAAGGGAGAATTAAAAGACAAGTAAATGGTGGTGGGATATCCACCTCTCACCCTGCTGGTGATATCATCTGCAGTCAAATGCGGTATTGTGATGGTAATCCGTGAACCAGTCTCTGCAGTCAGCTTGGGAGCCGTGTGATCGCGGTCTAGTGCGACTATGCGTTGACTTGATCCATAGTCGCACTATCCATGTAACTCCATATGAGATTGTGACAACTATGTAGCAGCAAATGATCTACAGGTGTGGAGAATTACCTGGAAGGATCCATCACAGGTTTTGTGGATTAGTCCAGAACGGATATAAAAGCTGACAGGATACAAGGGACATTAGAGTTATCCAGATTCCTTTTGCTGAGGAAAGGAGCGAGTAGATCTCCTGAAACGCGTCCTGGGAATTCAGGATAACAGAGCCTTCTAGAAACTATACCTAAGTTTACAAACGCAGATCCCGAACCGGAGCCACATTCCCCTGGCACCCTACACAACATCAGCCGGAAGCGGATGCCACAAACAACTCAAGTCAACGCATAGTCGCACTAGACCGCGATCACACGGCTCCCAAGCTGACTGCAGAGACTGGTTCACGGATTACCATCACAATACCGCATTTGACTGCAGATGATATCACCAGCAGGGTGAGAGGTGGATATCCCACCACCATTTACTTGTCTTTTAATTCTCCCTTGCATGATCTCATTCTAAAAGGAGTATTATTTATCTAAAGTACAAGTACACCGGCTCAACAACAATACGAGCCTAGGTTAAAAACCGTGACTCGGGACTGCCATTATTTAAGTGGGGTGACCGCGCTGGGCCCGGCGCGGTGCTCACCACTTGGCTCTCTTTTTAGTATATTTATATATATACATTTCCACCATTTATTGGATATTTTTATTGTCCATGTGGACGTTTTATCAGATATATACGTGTATCTTTATTTCATTGTATTTTTATTTTTCTATGCTTCTAGATTATTGCCGCTTATGAATTGCAGTATTAAATATTTGTTGAAATCATTACAGCTACATTTATAATATTATTTCACCCATTTCTTGAGAGCCTACTACACTGTTACATATTACTGTAACAAACCTATGCTTCCCATATACCTTCTTACTCTATGCTGTTCATTGCACGGCTCACACATTTCCCCGTACGGCTGTTATGAACAGGCCTGGTGCGTATTAGTAAAGGATACCATAGAAAGAAATGCATATGAATAGGTAATTAACAGTGGACTCCAGTTACTGTGGAGTCTCAGTTGCCATGAAAACTAGACAATGTCATAGCCTTGGACGACTTCTAAGACGCATTCACATGGTTGTCTAGATCAGTCTGTACAAGTACCGTATCTTGTGCTGAAATCAACTCTAAACTAGAAGACTTTGTTACCAAAGTAATAACAGGATGAGAAAGTGTGCTTATTTTCCTATGCCAAAATATCTGTCCATTCACTCCAGCCCCTAATCATATGGTTTATTAGAAAACACCACCATACTAACATGCAGAGAGCTCCAGTTACTGACCAATGGGAACCCTCGCAGTGCGTTGGTAACTTAAGCAGACGGCCTGGACTGGGACTGGTAAATCGTAAGTAAAAATTTTGTGAACATGACAAAGTGCATTAAAAAAATATATAAAAATTAGATGCACAAGTATTTAAAAAAATTATATATGCAAAAAACAAACATAGAAGATTGTTGGCAGACAATTCTTTGGGTGGAGAGCAGAGGTGCACAGTGTCCATGGCGTGGGCACCGGAAAGAATACACCCACTTCCTGCAGAACAAACAGTAGCTAATAAGTACTGGAAAACTTGAGATTTTTGTTAAAACATAAGTAAATTACAAATCGGGGGGCAGACTGATAAGCCCAATGTAAAGCTTGATTTATACTTTATATTTTTACATTTTCGGTGACTTTTTAAATGTTCCATTAGACCATGTATATTATGAAATGATCTTAAAATCTTGTAGTTTTCTTTCTCACCACGAGGGCTAAAACAAAGCTGAGACTTCCTGTTGTGTCTGTGGTGATAAGAGGAAGCTGCTGTACAGTGATCTGTATAGCATTGCAGCGACAGGTGACACTGGTAGATAGTGGCCACCATAGAAGCCCCTTGTAGAATGATCTTGTCACAGGTCACAGTATACTCAGTGATTAGAGTTGAGCGAATGTAAAAGTACAAACTTATCACTTTGTTAGCTCGGCAATCTGCTTATCAGCCTGCTGCCTTTGAGGGCCGTGCCGCTGCCGCTCAGCCCCGGGTGCCTAGAAAAGCTGTATTCAGTAATTGGAGGAGTTTTCCAGGACTGCAACATCTTTCCCAGGCACCTGGAGTGGAGCGGCATGGAGCAGCATGGACTTCAAAAGCAGCAGGCTGATAAGCGGATTGCAGAGCTAACAAAGATTTGTTTGTACTATAAATTCGGTCATCTCTATCAGTGATGTTTCACACTGATCCTAAGAGGATAGATCATTATGTCGACGAGGCTTGCTATAAAGCATATAACAAAATGCTGATAAAACAGCTCAGGCAAGATGGCAGCCCACATAATGCGCACAAAAAAGAAAACAAAAACACCACAGCGACAGAACTTAGTATCTGGCTGAATAAGTATAAGATCTAGGCAACACCTTCCCTTTAGGTGTCCTTTTACACGTACAGATAAATAGCTTAGGCTGGGTTCACACTACGGATGGAAAAAAGGATGCATTTACGTGCATCTGTTTTGATCCGTTTTTCCATCAACCTCCATTATCATTTAACGTACAGAAAAATGTGATCAGCCACATTTTTCTGCACGCAAAAAGTGTTTGTTTTTTTATAATGGATGTACACAAATACATAATTTTTTTTATTTTTTATTTTTTTAAATGGATGAAGAAAAACATAGGATGAACCCAGCCTCAAGCACTTGTTTAGCGAATGACAAGCAATGTTTTTTTTCTTATAAACCTTTAAGACAAGAAGGTAAATCTCTATGGAAAGTAGTTAATGCAATTATTACGATCGTAAATATGACCGTAACTGCGTTTGTATAAATACACATGACCATATGAACAGCCGTAATTGCGTTTGTATCTATATACTATGAACGGTAAGTGTTTACAACTGAAAGAATTGAGAACGAGGATTTTGAGCATACATTATGCTCATACATCATACAAACATTTTTGTTCATAGTTTGTTGCTGTGTTTACACCAAAAGATTAACACTTAAATTTGAACAGTTTTACGATTTTCTTTGGCTGATAACGGCCAGTGTAAAGGATTTCCTGATTTTATGCTTCACGCTTCAAACCTGCCACCATTTTTGTAGCCGTCTTTGAACCAGTTCTATCTTTTCAGTATCTTTCTGTAGGTGAGGGGAGAACTGGACACAGTATTTCAGATCTGACGTCACTAGAGGTCTATACAGCGGGATCCCAATCTCCCTCTTACTACTGGTTATATCTCTAGCTATACAGCCCAGCATACCATCCACATAATATAGTACAGTGGTGCCTTGGATTACGAGCATAATTTGTTCCGGGACCATGCTTGTAATCCAAATCCACTCTTAAACCAAAGCAAATTTTCCCATAAGAAATCATGTAAATGCAGGCAATTGGTTCCACACCCCAAAAATAATGATTTTATATTCTGAACATGTAGAACAGATGAAACAAACAATTATAAACAGCTGAATATGTGATATTACGAGTTATTATACAGTATAGTAATCAGCATGAGGAGAATAATGTATAGTAAGGGCATAAACCTGAAAAACAGCAGCAGTTTGTAGATACAGGATGGAGCTGCAGATCCCTATAATGCAGTAGTGTAGTACAACAGGCTAGAATAGAGAAGCAGGGCTGCTGTCAGAGGTCTGTGTGGTCACATGACAGGAATGGGGAAAGGGGGGGGTTCAGCATGGACCCATTAGGACTGACAGACTGCAGGGAGACTGAAGGAATGAGCAGGGCAAATGTGAGCACAATGTAGCAGCACTTTCTGTCCGAGAAGACTGGTTACAGCTATGGCTAGATTACCTCCACAGTCCTGTCCTCTGATGCAAGCCCCAGCCTGAAGTATATCTGCTATGATTTAGAAGGTGAGGGAGACTTCAGGGATCAGAATACAGGGCTGTATACCCTGCAATATAGAATATGCCCCTCACCAACTCACCCTCCCACCCAGTACAGGGAGCTCTTAAACCAAAGCAATGCTCTTAAACCAAGTCACAATTTTGAAAAACTGTGAGCTCTTAAACCAAAACACTCTTAAACCAAGTTACTCTTAAACCAAGGTACCACTGTGTGTGTGTGTGTATGTGTATATAATATATTATATATATATATAAGCATGATTAGCTTTCCTGGTTGCCCTGGTGACTCATTTCAAGGCCGTCAGAAATTACTATCCCTTGAATTGCAGTTTTCATTTTCCGTATTATGTAAGCAAAAGGAAGAAAAATCTTTAAGGGTGCGTTCACACCTACAGGATCTGCAGCTGATTTTCTGCAGCAGATTTCAGTTAAATAACTGAACACAGCATCAGATTTGATGCTGTGTTCAGTTATTTAACTGAAATCTGCTGCAGAAAATCAGCTGCAGATCCTGTAGGTGTGAACGCACCATAAAACTGAATCTTATCGTATTTTAAGGGGGAACTATCAGCAGTTTTATAACAGCAAATATGCTATTCAGGTCCTTCGGAGCACTGGAGGTGTTGACTGGTCGCACAGAGCACCCCCCTACAGTCCCCTTTTTCGGTGGCGCCTGCTATTCATATATGCATAATCAAGCCGGTCTTTGACACCCCTTTGCTGGCAGTGCTTGCATGGACCTGTTGATAAGTCCTTTTTAATTTAATCATTTTTAAGCTGCATCCACAAAGTTTGTGTGTTTGCTATATTCTCTAGAAAATTTTAAAATGAATATTCCCCCCTGCAATAACCTGCTATTTGTTGTCACCACACCCACCGCAGTCAGCTGTTCATTAAGGCCCTATTACACGGCCTGATATGAGGCACAAGCAAACGTCGAGCTTTCAGATCAGCTTTCGCTTTATCCTTGTTCTTCACTTGCTGTCAGTGTTATTATACACAAGGACCATGAGTGGTTAAGAGGAGGGGGGCCGCAGGGAGCTGCACGGACAATCTTTAGTTCATCCGTGTAGTAGTCAATAGGAGAGAGTGGTGGTCTGTTGCCGACATTCCTATTACATGGAGAGACGGCCAGCAGAAAGCCGGTAGCGGCATTGCTACCTTTAACACGTTTAAAGACAACGATCAGCAGATATCGATCATCATCGTCATCATTATTATTATGGCTGCCATCCTGCCCGATCTGTTTTTAACAGCATTTAGTGATATGCTTTACAGCAAGCCTTATGGACATAGGCAACAACTGACAGGGCTTATCCTCTTGAGATGAATGTGAAACATTACTGTGTGCTCTGTGACCTTTGAGGAGGTCGTTCTACACGAAGCTGCTATTATCTCATACTGGATGTTCTATACTAGTGTCACCTTTTACTGTAATTCTACACAGATCACTTTACAGCAGCCCCCTCATCACAGACAGAACAGGAAGGCTCAGCTTAGTTTTAGACCTAGTGGCAAGAATAAAAAAGGCAAGATTTTGGGATTATTTTATAATACAGACAGTAAAACTGAACAGGTAAAATCATCACCAAAGATTCCTAAAATATGTTAAACAGAACATGTCATCAGAAGACAACTTATTGTTTACTACAAGCTTTTATGTTAAAGTAGATGGCGTCTCAACTAGGTAATAGAGTTCGGGAAAGGAAGACTTTCTTGCCTAACAGTCATGTTAAGTCGATTAATGGAAAAGGCTGAAACGTCCCCCTACCCTCCTTGCTGAGGTTATAGCCCATAAAAAAGCCAACTTCAGAGTCATCAATTTCAGAGATGTCCTGCAGGGGTTCAAAAGGCAGCCAAGTAAGAGAAAAGAATAAGATTTAAGTCCCAAGGAGGAGCTCTGGTTCTAAAGGTGGGCTTCAATCTACTGCCCACTTCAACAAACCAACCCAAGGCTAGTCTCATAATCAAAAAGCCACTGAGGGCTTAAAGGGAAACTCTGGATAAGGAAAACTTGTTTTCTATTTAAAGTTATATAGATGTGTCTATATAATGTATTACCATATCTGTACGGTTCTGCCACACCGGTAGCTGATAGAAATCCAGGAAGTGAAGATAACTGGCGTCTGTGCCAATCCACATTGTCTCCTGCTCCTTCTGCTCTCCCCCCTTAGGAGACCAATATTCCATGCCTCTGTCTCACATTGTGTGTGTTTGCTGAGCACAGGCTTATGATGCAGACAGGTGGCAGGGCAGGATGTCACAGGAGGTGCGGCTGGATCCCCCAATCCCCTGAGTGATCCACCATCTCTGACCAGCCCTACAGCCTAAGGCTTCATTCACACGGAGCAAAACTGGTGAAATTCCACGGCGGAGAATCCCACTGGCCTCCATGTCTATGGTCCACGCAGCACCTCTCTCCGCTCAGAAGAATGGACATGGAATTTCGCCAGTTTTGCTCCATGTGAATGGAGCCTAAACCTGAGCAGGCAAGGAGCGACAGAAGCAGCTGCTGCAACTTCAGATTGGGCAAAAGTCTTCAGTGAAATTAGGGCTATGTTCACACATGTTGGAGTTTAAAGGGGTTATCCAGCGCTACAAAAACATGGCCACTTTTCCCCCTACTGTTGTCTCCAGTTCAGGTGTGGTTTGCAATTAAGCTCCATTTACTTCAATGGTACTGAGCCTCAAAACCCCACCCAAACTGGAGACAACAGTAGGGGGAAAGTGGCCATGTTTTTGTAGCGCTGGATAACCCCTTTAATTGCAATACTGCAGCGTCTTCATAAAAATGATGCAGTAACAAGTAAATGATGCTAAACGGCAGAATATCAGATCCGGCTCTGCCAATCCTACCTGGACAAAAAAAAAATTAAGGAATAAACAGTGTATCCCATGTTAGGGTATGTTCATATCTCGTTTTTAGCCGCACGTCGGGCTACATGGCAGAAATCAGTGAAAAAAGGATGCTGCCGTGCAGCTGACTGCAACATGACGGCCACATTGACTTTAATGAGCAGGACGGAGTCATTATGTGACTGTGTTCTGCTCATTTGCGGGACGTACACGGCTTTTGTGCAGGACTCAGAAGCGTGGTCGACTACACTTTTGAGTCCTGCACAAAAGCCGTGTACGTCCCGCAAATGAGCAGAACACAGTCACTTAATGACTCCGTCCTGCTCATTAAAGTCAATGTGGCCATCGGCTAAAAACGAGATATGAACATACCCTTACATAATATCGGATACATTCCTTATTGTTAGATGTTCTGCAACAGCTTTGGGCAGGAAATGTGCAGGTTAGGGGACTGTGATGAACAGCTGAGGGAAAGCATTGCATTCTGGAACCTGTAGTACTGTGTACAACTGCTCAACCAGGAAGTACAGACAATAGAAAACAAAACAGATTTTTTGTAGTTTCAAAACTGGGTTAGACAGGTAAGTAATGCTATGCTAATGCTTCTCCAGGTATTTTTTTCCCCATCTCTGTAGTCCCCCTTTAAATCTAAAACTTGATGGTACAAGTCCTGAGGTTCTTATTGCACTCCTCCTGCAAGAATTCAAAAACCTTAGGGATATTAGGGGGACTGAGGAGCTCTATAGTACTATTCTAATAAGCTGGATTTAAAAAAAAAAAAAAAAAAAAAAAAAAAAAAAGGGGGGAGGAGGGGGGTGAAGTATTGGGCCCTGGTAACGACTCCAGCCTGGCCAATGAGCATCTTAATCCAGGCAAGCCAATCCCTTTTGGACTATTAGTGTGCAACTAAAAATTACCCAAGCTCTGTCCTTCAAGATTAAGGGCCCTATTACACCAACAGATTATCTGACAGATTTTTTTGAGCCAAAGCCAGGAACAGACTATAAGCATAGAACAGGTCATAAAGGAAAGATAGAGATTTCTTCTCTTTTCAATTCCATTCCTGGTTTGGGCTTTAAAAATCTGTCAGAATCTGTTGTTGTAATAGGGCCCTAAGAAAAGGCAACTACCCCTAATGGGATATTCCCAGGATTAAAGGGGAACTCCAGCCGGGGGGGGGGGGCGGCACTTTTTTGCATCGCGGCACTCCAGTCCCCTTCCTGGTGTCTGACGCAGGCCCGAGAGGTGACGTCTCAGGTCCGCTTAGCCAGTGACAAGAGGTGGGATCTGAGCAGACTTGAAACGGATCCAGTCTCCAGAGGCTGAGCGGGCCTGAGACGTCACGTCTCAGGCCCGCATCAGACACCAGGAAGTGGTCGGGAACAGGGGACCGGAGTGCCATGATGCTGGACCCGCCGCTGGAACCGGGGAGGTGAGTGGACGTCTTTTCCCTTAGCCACCTCCTCCCCGGTCCCAGCAAAAAAGGGCCCCCCCCCCCCCCCCCGCTGGAGTACCCCTTTAAGGGCCAGTTCACACAGAGTAAAACAGGCTGTCGGTTCTTCTGGAGTCGCCAGAACTCCTTTTTCCAGGGATTTCCGCCAGTTTTACACCCTGAGGGTGGGTTTATACTGAGGAATTCTCGCGGATAAACTCAGCGGAATTCCGCAGTATGTCCGCACGCCTTTCCGCCTGCTCCATAGACACCATTCTATGGGCCAGCGTATTCCACTATCCACCGAAAGAAGTGTTTATCCGCGACAATTCCGTAGCTTAAAATTCCTCCTGTAAAATGTGTACAGAGCAAAGTCCCATTGTGTTCAATGGGTTTTCTGCTCTGTTGTTCACACTGCAGAATTTCCGAGCAGAATTTTCTGCTGTAGATCTGCTAGAGCAATCCTATATAAGTCAATGGGGGGCTTAAATTCTTCCTGAAAACTTTCTGCTTCAATTCTTCGAGAATTGCTCAGTGTGCATATACCCTTAGGGAATAAAGTCTGTCCACCTTCTTGGTATCTCTGGTAACAAAAAAGCAGTCTATGCTCAGTCTTTGAAAAACTGACCGATTTAAAACCCATACCCCAGATTTGGACATACTCTGCTGTGATGTTCTCAGCCCCCTTTGGGCTTTTACACTCACATATTTATCAGACAGATTATTGAAGCCAAAGCCAGGAAGACTAAACAGAGAACATGTCATAAAAGACTGATTTCTCCTCTTTTTTAAATCCATTCCTGGCTTTGGCTTCAATAACCTGTCAGATAAATCTGTTTTTGTAAAAGTACTCTTCGGATACGTGCACACTACAGAATCCACGCAGATAACCGGACGTTTGCACCTCTGCCCGTGCCATAGACTCCACTCTATGCACAGGCGGATTCCGCTATCCACCCACAGAATTGACAAGTCAGTTCTTTGGCCGGACAGCGGAATCCGCCTGTGCATAGAAGGGAGTCTATGGCACAGCCAAAGATGTGCACGTATCCTTAACCCCTTCGGGACTTTGGGACCATAGCACTTATATTTTTACACCTACAGACCAACATGAGCCCTTATTTTTTGCATCACTAAATTGTACTTTGCAATGACAGGCTGAACTTTTGCATAAAATATGCTGCGAAACCAGAATAAAATTATATGCGCAGTGAAATTGAAAAAAAAAAAAACAATTCTTTTTCTTTGGTGGGGGACTGTGTCTTTACGGCGTGTGTCCTATGGAAAAACTGACATGTTTTATATGTTCCTCAAGTCGTTACGATTAAAACGATATGTAACATGTATAACTTTTCTTTTATCTGATGGCCTGTAAAAAAATTCAAACCATTGTTAACAAACACACGTCCCTAAAAAAAATAAAAAAAATAAAAAAAATAAAAAAAAAAAAAAAATCGCTCCCTTCCCAGTCTTATAGCGCTTTTATCCTTTGGTCTATGGGGCTGTGTGAGGGGTCATTTTTTGCGCCATGAAGGGTTCTTGCTATCGGTACCTTGATTGCACATATGCGACTTTTTGATAGCTTTTTATTACAATTTTTCTGGATTTGATGCGACCAAAAATGCACAATTTTGCACTTTGGGATATTTTTGTCCTTATGCAGTTTACCGTGCAAGATCAGTAATGTAATTAATTAATAGTTCGGGCGATTACGCACGCGGCGATACCAAACATGTTTGTTTATTTACTTTTATTTATAACCTGGGAAAAGGGGGGTGATTCTGACTTTTATTAGGGGAGGGGGCTTTTTATTGATAACACTTTATTTTTTTTACACATATACTAGAAGCCCCCCTGGAGTTACGGTTATTTTTCCCTGGGATTAGGGTTATTCCCCCTGGGGGACTTCTAGTATATACACTATGATCTCTCATTGAGATCTTTGCTGTATAGTTATACAGCAAAGATCAATGAGATCAGCACTCGTTTGCTTTCGGCTGCTGCAGCCGAAAACAAATGAGTGCCGAGCCGGGGACGGCGCCATCTTGGAGCGGTCCCCGGCCGGCAGCAGTAACGGAGATCGCTCCTCCGGGACAACGTCTCCCCCACTAGACACCAGGGAACGGCTGAATCCGGTAATCGGAGGCAGCCGTCATCTTTGACAGCTGCCTCCGATTATCTAATTAGCAGGCACTGTGATCGGACCATGCCCGCAAATAGCCGCGATCCCGGGCTACATGAGGCACCCGGGGTCGCGGCGGTTTAGAGCGGGGTCGATGCGCGGCCCCGCTCTGAATGCCTGCCCCCGCACGAGGACGTACAGTTACGGGAAAGGGTTAAGGAGGCGGTCTGGCAGGAAATTTAGTTTGCCCTAGTCTTGGAACAAAAAAAAAAAAAAAAAAAAAGTCTGACTCAATTGATTTGACATAGCCCTATTCTTAAAGGGGTAGTGCAGCGTTAGAAAATTATTCACTAAATAACACACGTTACAAAGTTATACAACTTTGTAATTTATGTTATGTTAGTGAATGGCCCCCTTCCATGTGGCCTCCCCCCCCCACGCTAGACCCGGAAGTGTAGTGCTCTATACTCACCTGATTTGTGTCGACCCCCGTACCCCATCTTGTAACAATGATGTCATCTTCGGGAGGCCGGCCGAACCGCTCCGACTGTCCCTCGTGCCGGCACCCCTCTGCCGCGTCATCAACTGTTGTATAACTTTGTAATGTGTGTTATTTAGTGAATAATTTTCTAACACCGCACTACCCCTTTAAGGCCCTAATACACCAAAAGATGTCCGACAGATCTTACAGATTTCTTCAGCCAAAGCCAGTAATGGACTTAAGAGGAGAAATCTCAATCTTCTCTTTACTACCTGTTCTCTGTTTATAGTCAGTTTCTGTCTTTGGCTGAAAAAATCTGTCAGCTAATCTGTCAGACGTCTTTTGGTGTGATAGGGCCCTTACTCCTATAAGGCTGCAAACACATCCCGTGTTCTGTCCGTGAAAAGCAGACGTTGAATGCAAGTCTTGGTCTTTCCCCTGATGGCATGATGTATCTCTTTGAATCACCGCGGCTCCGTCATTACAGTGCCGCGGCAATTCAAAGTTTCCCAGCTGCCAACATGACGTTCGTCTGTTTCCCTGGATGGCAAGATGTATCCCGACAGACAGACTAGCATTCAGACAGAACACGAGATGTGTGAATGCAGCCTTACTTTTATCTTTAAATCTATCGAGCTGTAATGCAGTGATCTGTTGTTTTTATCTGTACCACTGGTATATACTGTATGTGAATTTTTGATCAAGACCGCAGATTTTAGATAACATCACAGCTCAGAAACAAAATTAAAGCGGACTATGGAATTTTCTTGCGCTTATGCCGTTTACCGTGCAAAATCAGGAACGTGATAAGTTAGTTCAAGCAATTTCACATGAGACTACAAAAAATACATATATATTTTACTTACATTTTATTTGAAAAATAGGAAGAGAGGTTTAAAAAAAATAAATAAATAAATTACACAACATTTATGGGATACATTTAACACTGTTGATTCAGATGAAGGCAAAAAAGACACCTGAGGCAGATGCCAATTGCCGCATCACAGGGAGAAAAATTCCTTCCTGACTCAAATGGCGATTAGAATAATCTCTGGATCAGCATCCTATCACATGTAATCTAATGCCCATAACTTATATTTTTTTCAAGAAAAGCATCCAGCCCTCCCTTGAACCTATTTAATAAACCAGCCATGACAACATCATGTAGCAGAGTTCTGTGCTGATGGTGAAACCTTCTTTCCTCTAGACGTAGAGGATGCCCCCTTGTCATGGTTAAAGGCCTAAGAGTTAGGCTAGGTTCACACTGCGTTTTCAGCATCCGTTTAACGCATCCGTTTTTTGCAAAAAACGCATGAAAAACGGATTGCAAAAAACGGATTCATTTGTGTGCATCCGTTTTTCCATTGACTTCCATTATAAAAAAAAACGGATCCGTTTTTTTTGACGGACCAAAAAACGTTGCTGACCCTATTTTTCTGGACGTTAAAAAAAACGGATCCGTTAAACGGATGCTGAAAACGCAGTGTGAACCTAGCCTAAGGAGATCACTACAAAGATCTCTGTACTGTCCATTCATATATTTGTACAATGTGATCAGATTGCCCCTAAGACGTTTTACCTAATCTAAATAACCCCAAGTTTGGTAATCTGTCTTCGTCCCGTAACCCACCCATTCCCTTATCACCCTCCTCTGCACCCGCTTCAGTTCAGCCATGCCCTTCTTATATACAGGTGCCAAAACTATACAGGAGTCAAAACTATGTTCTCATCTTTAGCATCCATGCCTCTTTTGATGCATCCCATGATGGTATTAGCCTTGGCAGCTGCTGCCTGGCACTGATCACTATAGATGAGGTTACTGTCCACCAATACCCCTAGGGTCCTTTTCAGAAGCAGTTTTGCCCAATGTTTTATTTAGCATATAACTGTACTTATTACTACAGCCCAAGTGCATAACCTCACATTAACCCTTAGAGGACCGGGGCAATTAAAATTTTTGCATTTTTGTTTTTTCCTTGTGCTTAAAAAGGCCATAGCACTTGCATTTTTTTTTTACCTAGAAACCCACATGAGCCCTTATTTTTTGCGCCACTAATTGTACTTTGCAATGACAGGCTGAATTTGTTCATAAAGTATACTGCAAAACCAGGAAAAAATTTAATTTGTGGTGAAATTGAAAAAAAAAAATTTTTTTTTAATTTTTATTTGGAGGGTTTTTGTTTTTACACCGCTCGCTCTGGGGTAAAACTGACTTGTTATATAGGTTTCTCAAGTTGTTACGATTACAACGATTTTATCTGATGGCCTGTAAAAAAGGTGTCAGGTGTCATTTTTTGCGCCATGATGTTTACTTACTATCGGTACCTTGATTGCGCATATGCGACTTTTTGATTGCTTTTTATTACAATTTTTCTGGATTTGATGCGACCAAAAATGCACAATTTTGCACTTTGGGATTTTTTTGAGCTTGCGCCGTTTACCGTGTAAGATCAGTAATGTGATTAATTAATAGTTTGGGCGATTACACACGCGGCAATAGCAAACATGTTTATTTTTATTTATAACATGGGAAAAGGGAGGTGATTCAAACTTTTATTAGGATCGGGCGGCCGGGGCTGCGGGGGGGGGCGATCGGGCGGCCAGGGCTGCGGGGGGGGGGGGGGGGGGGGGGCGATTGGGCGGCCGGGGGGCGATCGGGCGGCCGGGGGGGGCGATCGGGCGGCCGATTGGGCGGCCGGGGGGGGGCGATCGGGCGGCCGGCTGGAGCATATACTTCACCTGGTCCCCGCTCCGGCTTGCTGAAGACATCGGGAACCGCCGGAGCCGGGATCAGGTGAAGTATCAGCTCCGGCGGCCGGGGGGTTAATGGGGAGGGCTGCAGACAAACTCGCAGCAGGGATGTACATCCCTGCTGCGTGTTTGTCTGCCATTAAAAGCATAGGGCCGGGATCTGCAGCGAGTCTCGCTGCAAAAACGCAGCATGGAGACTCGCTGCAGACCCGCCAAGTGGGTTTGTAACCTTACACTGATATCTCATTGAGATCTATGTAGTATAGTTATACTGCATTACACTGATATCTCATTGAGATCTATGTAGTATAGTTATACTGCATTACACTGATCTCTCATTGAGATCTATGTAGTATAGTTATACTGCATAGATCAATGAGATCAGCACTCGATTGCTTTCAGCTGCTGCAGCGGAAAACCACCAAGTGCAGAGCCGGGATCAGTGCCATTACGGCGCAGACCCCAGCAGGTACCAGACACGCGATCGTGTCCCGGGAGGGGGGGGGGTGATTTAGGGAATCCCCCTAGACACCAGGGAAGGGCTGCAATGAAGGCCCAGGACGTACGGGAACATCCTGGGTCGTCTAGGGGTTAAACTTCCATTTGTCATCTGACAGGACCGATCCCTCATAAATCCCTGCTGGTGCTGTGTTATAGGATTTTCATTAAGATACACCAGTATAGCACCTCTTACAAAATCCTGAAATTCTTTACCCACTATAGATGTTCGACTTACAGGCCTATAGTTTACAGGATCACTTTTTGACCCCTTCTTGAATATTGGTATCACATTAGCTATGCGCCACTCTAGTGGACTTAATGTCACTGTCATTATAAAAAAAACTTTTGACTTGTCATAGAGACATGTCAAAAGTTTTGATCAGTCTGGGTCTGAGTGCTTAGCCATGTACCGCTTGGGAAAACGAGCTGGGAGAAGACCATGCGTCCACTCTATGCACAGAGTTTGAAAAAAGAGCCAGACTTATAATGGAGCTCTTTGGAGCCCAACTCTCCCCCCCACCCCAAAACTCAGAGTTGGGCTCCATAGAGCTCCATTATAAGTCTGACTTTTTTTTTTTTTTTTTTTCAAACTCAGAGGCCAGAGTGTGGACACTCTGCAGCAAGTCTACTCTCTGCTCATTCTCCCGATCGGTACGGGTCTGAATACTCAGACCAATCAAAACTTTTGATGTGTTAAGGGGTTGTTTCATCAAGAAAACTAGGACTCTGACTCTCTAGATAAGACCATGCGTTATTGAAGGTGTATGGCCACTTTTAGGAGACATCTCACAGTGTTTAAGGTCTCGATTGTTCTTTGGGCTGTTACAAAACTAACAATTTCTTGGAATCAAAATCATTTACTACTTTTAGAAAGAAAGACTGATCAAAGTGTCAGTTTCTGTACAGATATTATATATTAGGCTCCCAGATAAGGAGCCTGGACCTAGCCCACTCTGCGTGAAGATATAAATTGCAATAAGAGAAGCTGTACTAAGGGTGACATTTTGAACAGAAGCTTCTGCAATAGGGTTAATAGCATGTTTAATTAGTTTAGGGCCCAACACCTTCTGCTTTTCGGCAACAAGCATTAGCAGACAAGCCTTTGGTTTCAGGATGGACTCAACATCTAGGCTGCAAGATGAAGATTCTCTTTTCCTCGATAGGCCATAGGTCAATGGGGCAGTGGGTACTTCCCTTTTAGAAGGAGGAATGGATATTCCACTGTAAAAAATATTTTTTAGAAGACAAATCCAATCGCGTTTCAGCTAGAAGGGAGCACTTTAGGAGGCCATACACCTTGAATAACTGACAGCTGAACGATCATGGGGATGGGGACCTGTAGGGTGTCCAGCCCCAGAGACCGACTTCTGTGGTGATAATAATGACAGGATCCAGATACCACAGAATCCCATGGTCCATGTTCTTTTTCATGTACCAGTTTAGTGATCAACATCAACACCCCTGGGAGTCTTGTTTAACCCCTTGCCTCCGCAGCCTATTTTTCAAATCTGACCTGTCTTTCTTTATGTAGTTATAACTCTGTGATGCTTTTAACTAACACGGTTATTCTGAGATAGTTTTTTAGTGACATATTCCTCTTTATGTTTGTGGTATACTTTGGTTGAGAAAGTTTTTTTGTATTAAAGAAAAAAAAAAAAAAACACATTTGCGCAGATTTTATAAATTTACATTTCTTCAAAAATTCTCTTTTCCCAAGTAAGATAGTCATGACACAAACTAATTATAACTGCAACATCTCCAACAAGTCTGCTTTATTGTGACGTCATTTGGTGAACGTCCTTTTATTTTTTAGGATGTTAGAGGACTTTGAAATTTTGCAGTGATTTTTCAAATTTTCATGAAAATTTCCAATTCTGATTTTATTAGGGACCAGTTCAGTTCTGAAGTGGATTTGTGGGGACTATATGTCAGTTACCCCCATAAATCCCTCCACTGTAAAAACTGCACCCCTCAAAGTATTCAAAGTAACATTTCATAACTTTATTAACCCTTCAGGTGTCTCGCGGAAATTTAAGCAAGTTGGAGGGGAAATTTAAAAATTTCATTTTTTGACAGATATTCCATTTTCATAAATTTTTTCCTCTAACACAGCAAATTCTTCTTATTCCACTGTTTCTAGAAATCCCCTATATGTAGCCGCAGTGCGTCACCTGACTCAACCACAGGCCGCAGACATGACAGACCTGGTGAATTTTGGGGCCTTTTTTATTTCTGTTTTTCTTTTTTTTTTTTTTTTTTAACCATTATATCATGTCACAGAGGCCTTGCGGTGCCAAAATATTTGTGTAAGACAAGTTGACGTTTCTATTGGTACCATTCTGGGGAACATGTGACACCCTGATAATTTAATTTTTTTATGAGGTAGCACGAATTAAAAACACAGTTTAGCGCCGTTTTTCATAATTTTAATATACACTGTATACTACACGTTATATGACATGTTATCGTATTTGTCAGGTCGGTGATTTTTTTTTTTTTTGCCAATGGAGTTATATGACAGCTTTTATTTTTGCGGCATAAGCTGACGTTTTTAGTGGTACACCTTTTGGCTACAGGTGTCGTTTTGATAGCTTTTATCTATATTTCTTAGGGGGTGGGATAAACAAAAAATGGCATTTTGGTTAGTTTTTTTTTTGGCAGCGTAGGGCGGGATAATTCATTTAACATGTTAATAGACTGGGTCATTATGGACGCGGCGATACCAAATATATGTATTTAATTTATAGGGGATCATTTATAAAGTGGTATGGGGAATGTGTATATTTATTTATTTTATGTATTTGTTTTTTTTACTTTTAACTTTTTCATATATATATATATATATATATATATATATATATATATATATATATATATATATATATAATGCATTACAGCACATGATGTATTATAGTGAATGAGCTGACAGCTCATTCAAATGATTAGGTCCTTGCCTCATTGCAGGGGCCTGATCGCTATAGCAATAGCAGCTCAGATGCATTGGGCAGCGTCTGGGTTGCTATGAAGATCGGACAGCCTCCTCCTGCTGCCCGATCACCGCTAGGGACACCTGGGGGAGGCAGGGACATGACGTTCAAGGAACGTCATGTTGCAGGACCTACCTGCCTTACATGACGTTCCTGGAACATCATTTTGCAGGAAGGGGTTAAAGGAGAAGTCCAGCAAAAAATTTTATTAAAGTATTAAACTGCCCCCCAAAAGTTATACAAATCACCAATATACACTTATTATGGAAAATGCACATAAAGTGCTTTTCCCCCAGCACCTTCTACTGCATTAAGACTTCACTTCCCGGATAAAATGGTGATTGGGCAGCGTCTGGGTTGCTATGGTTATATCCCCCTCCCTTCCCTCCTGATTCCCCATAGATGCACATCTCCCCTCCGGGTAGTGGCAGCAGGAGGAGTCTGTGTGAGACAGCCTCATCCCGCCGCCCAATCGCCGCCAGAATGGAGTTTACTGTGTGTTTTGCCTTGACTAAAAGTCCAACATTATCATTAGGAAAGATTTTCTGTGTCTGGGGCAAAGGTATAATCATTACTTAAAGTCACCACTACTTTCACCATATTTTTTTTAACTATCTTGGAGCAGAGGATAAAAAATTTACACTACCGTTCAAAAGTTTGGGGTCATCCAAACAATTTTGTGTTTTCCATGAAGTCACACTTCTTCACCACCATACGTTGTGAAATGAATAGAAAATAGAGTCATGACATTGACAAGGTTAGAAATAATGATTTGTATTTGAAACAACATTGTTCTTACATCACACTTTGCTTTCGTCACAGAATCCTCCTTTTGCAGCAATTCCAGCATTGCACACCTTTGGCATTCTAGCTATTAATCTGTTGAGGTAAGCTGGAGAAATTGCCCCCCACGCTTCTAGAAGCAGCTCCCACAAGTTGGATTGGTTGGATGGGCACTTCTGGCGTACCATACGGTCCAGCTGCTCCCACAACAGCTCAATGGGGCTCAGATCTGGTGACTGCGCTGGCCACTCCATTACCTATGATAGAATACCAGCTGCTGCTTCTGCTGTAAATAGTTCTTGCACAATTTGGAGGTGTGTTTAGGGTCATTGTCCTGTTGTAGGATGAAATTGGCTCCAATCAAGCGCTGTCCACTGGGTATGGCATGGCGGTGCAGAGTGATAGCCTTCCTTATTCAGAATCCCTTTTACCCTGTACAAATTCTCGATTTAAATGTAGATTTTTTTTCTTTTTGCTAAATAAAAAGAACATTTTTCTCCCTGCAACGTTTGAGACAACTGTATTGCTTCCCACTGTAACAGTGCTTTCTATGCCCCCATGTAGTATACAAGCCCCCTCTGTGCCCCCATGTAGTATAGGAGATATCTAGGTAGGGTGTAGTAGTGGATAAGGGGTGTGTAGTAGTGGAGTTATAGTGGATAAGAAGTGTGGTGGTACAGGTAAAAATGAGGGGTGCGGTAGTAGTACAGGTATAGGATGAGGGGTGTAGTAGTAGTAGTACAGGTATAGGATGAGGGGTGTAGTAGTAGTACTGGTATAGAATGAGGGGTGTGGTAGTAGTACAGGCATAGAATGAGGGGGGGGTGGAGTAGTACATTGGGGGTGACTGGGGGAAACAGGCAGGAGTGCACATAGCCCTCCTCTCCTCACCCCGATACACATGCAGATCCCCGGTCTCTGGAGGAGCCGAGGAGGCTGCAGGGACTGTACAATAGGGTGATCGCTACTCTGCCATTACTGGAGCTGTACAGCGGGTTCGGGTGTCACGCTGTACAGCTCCAGGACCCGCAGCGCCGATATCACCCTATTGTAGAGTCCCTGCAGCCTCCTCGGCTCCTCCAGAGACCGGGGACCTGCATGTGCGGCCGAGAGGGGAGCGTGACGCTGTGTGTAAGGGGCGGGGGCAGGTCAGTCACTCACTGCTCTTTTAAGCGGCTGGAGGCTGTTGCTGACTGCCCGCTCTCCCTGCACCTCGCTGCAGCTCCTGCCCGCCCGACACTCAGCGCCACAGCTCCCGACACCTGATCGGAGCTCTTGCCCGCCTTGCATATCACCGCCGGCCCGACACTCAGCGCCGCAGTTCTCGGCCGCCTCGACACCTCACCGCAGCTCCCGCCCGCCTTGCATACTGCCGGCCCGACACTCAGCGGCGCTGGAAATCTTTAATTTTTTAGCAATTTCGCGCATGGAATAGCCTTCATTTCTAAGAAAAAGAATAGACTGTCGAGTTTCAGATGAAAGTTCTCTTTTTCTGGCCATTTTGAGCGTTTAATTGACCCCACAAATGTGATGCTCTAGAAACACAATCTGCTCAAAGGAAGGTCAGTTTTGTAGCTTCTGTAACGAGCTAGACTGTTTTCAGATGTGTGAACATGATTGCACAAGGGTTTTCTAATCATCAATAAGCCTTCTGAGCCAATGAGCAAACACATTGTACCATTAGAACACTGGAGTGATAGTTGCTGGAAATGGGCCTCTATACACCTATGTAGATATTGCACCAAAAACCAGACATTTGCAGCTAGAATAGTCATTTACCACATTATAGTGTATTTCTTTTAAGTTAGGACTAGTTTAAAGTTATCTTCATTGAAAAGTACAGTGCTTTTCCTTCAAAAATAAGGACATTTCAATGTGACTTAAAACTTTTGAACGGTAGTGTATATATTTATATTATATATCTATTGTTTATCCTGAGGGATCAATACATTTAGATAATTTGTGCATTTTTTTCACACAATACCAAATTTTTTTTTTTCTCTTGACGTTTAAAATTTATTTGAAAAATTGGATTTCTTTTACTCCCCCCCCCCCCCGCCCCCCCAAGGAGACCTGTATAAGTAATCACTTGTTCGCTTATACAGTTACGGCTAAACTATCGCATGGCAGCAAACTGTCAAATTGGCGATTACTACAGCCTACTTGGTCAATACATAACTATGCAACTTTCCACCATTTTTCCACTCTGCATACTTCATTTCTCATTTCCAGCTGTCCCTGAACTAGTGGGTGAAGCCTCACCTCAATAATGTCTCCCATACAGAAGAGTCCTGCACTTATCTTAACAATACATCCTAAAAACCATCAGCAGCATAGAGGACATTACCAAGCACTATGGAGCAGTCTAAGCTGTAAATCATGCACTGGGATCACTCTACGGTCTTGTTCCACCCATGTCCCCACCCATCTCCCTTTCTCCTCCACTCTCCATAGATTGACTTCTCAATCAACCAAACACAAGACAGAATCGCGATAGTGTAAGTGTGTACACACATAAACACACGCACGCGGTTGACAAGTTGCCTGATTAGATCGACTTCACATCTGCATCGGAGGTTCTGTTTAGGGCCTTTAGAGAGTTTATTTACTGCACAGAAAGAGCCAGACAGTCCACTGCACATCGGACATAAACCGATCCCGACAGATCCCACTGACTAATGGAGTCTGTAGAGTTCCTGTCTGTTTATTTAGAAGGATTTAAGCTGACAAAAAAAAAAAAAAAAAGCTGCTTGCAGCGTCAGTCCGCTCAGGTCCTGATAACACGGATTCTGCAATGGAGCTCCTCGAATGAAACTCCAGTCCAGATGTTAACTTTCTCTAGTAAACTATACTGAAGTTTTTTCATTCTCTTGCAATATTGATTTATGCGGAAGTAGGGCTGTGGAGGCAGAGTTGTGGAGCTGGAGCTAGTTTTGGCTGGAGTTGAGAAAAAAAAAAAAAAAAAAGTACTGACTCCAGCTTTAACCCCTTAGTGACCGCCATGCTGTCTTTTAACGGCGGCCACTAATGGGCTTTATTCCGATGCGTATGCCTTTTAACGGCGTGCGCATCGGAATAAATTACCGCCCGGCGGCGGCTGCAGGACGGGTGATCAGCGGTCAGTGTGACCGCTGACACCCTCCTGTAACTGCCCGGAGCGGAGGATTCTCAGCTCCGGGCAGTTTAACCCATTAAATGCCGCTGTCAAACCATGACAGCTGCATTTAACGGGTCCCGGTGGATCCCGGACAGCGCCGCAGGTCCACTTACATGATCGCGATGTCCCGCGGCGCCGTCCGGGTCCTGATGTCTCCATGGTGATCCCGGGGTCCTAATGAAGGTCCCCGGGGTCACCATGGAGATGCCTGATGCTGACAGGGGTGGCCGTGGCTATTGCCTGTCAGCATGAGGCATGATACAATACACTGCAGTACATCAGGTACTGCAGTGTATTGTATCAATGATCTAAGTATTTTACACTAGTGTACAGTGATGTACACTAGTGTAAAAGTAAAAAAAAGTGTGCCCTAAACACAACACAGCCCCCCCAATAAGATGTATTACATTCCCCATACACTATAAAACATTTCAAAAACACAAATCCTATACATATTTGCCATCGTTACGTCCGTAACGACCCAATCTATAAAACTATCAATAATTATATTGCACGACACACGCTGTAAAAAAAAAAATAAAAAAATCAGTACCAGAATAGCAGTATTTTATCAATCCACTTTAGAAAATACGTCATAAAAAAGATCAAAAAGTCATATACATATAAAACTTGGTATCAATAGAAACTAAAGATCTTCCCGCAAAAAATAAGCCCAAAACCAGCTCTGTCGCGCAAAAGATGAGAACGCTATGGATCTTGCAATGCGGCAACAGTTTTTGTGGGTTTTTGCTAGGAAGATAGTTTCTATTGCACCAAAGTTTCTATTGCACCAAAGTGATAATAGTTAAAAAAAAAACTAACCGCCGTAACCGTAGCGACCCAGAGAATACATGTATTATGTTATTAGTGACCGCCGATACGATTTTTACGGCGATCACTAATGGGCTCTATTCTGCTGCCATCAGCTCTTTATGGCAATGGTGCAGAATAGTGCAGCGGTGCCGGTAATGCCCGCAGCCCCCTCCTCTCAGCTACCGGAGGTAGCTGAGGGGTTGGGGCAGAGTGTGGGGTCAGTCCCGGCAAGTCCCCTCACCGGCGATCGCCGTTATTACCAGTATGACGGCGGCCACTGGTAACGGGCATTGCCAGCGCAGCTGAACGCTTTCATCTCTTCTCACCGTGAATCCACAGTGAGAGGAGATGAGAACATGTCCCCCCCCCTGTCCCCAGAATTAACCCTAGTGACCTGGCCACTGACCCAAGATGGCCGCCGCCATCACTGTGAACAGACTCTGTTCAGTGATGGATTCCTAAAAACGATCAAAGCTCCACTCTCTCCACCACCGGAGGTGGCGGAGAGCATGGGGCAATGATCGGTGACCACCCGGTGTGGTCCCAGTACAAGTGATCAGCTGTATATACTATATACCACTGATCGCTTGTTCCAAATGGTGCCGGCCCTTTTTTACGCCTGTCACCAAAGTCAAGTGCCCTGGATTGCCCGTCACCACCCTAGATTGCCCGTCACCACCCCAGATTGCCACAGACTGCCTGTAACTACCCCATATTGGCTGTAACCACCACAGATTGCTCGCAACTACCCCAGATAGCCAGTGAACACCCCCAGATTGCCCATCACCACCCCAGATTGACACAGACTGCTCGTAACCACCCCAGATTGCCCATAACCCCACCAGATTGCCTGTTGCCACCTCAGATAGCCAGTAAGCATCTCGAGATTGTCTATTACCACCCCAGATAACCAGTAAACACCCACATATTGCCTGTAACTAAAATGACACTCCTTCTCTTCTGAGCCCTGCTGTGTGCCCATACAGTGGTTTATGCCCACATATGGGGTACCATTGTACTCAGGAGAACCTCCGTTACAAATTTTGGGGTGCTTTTTCTCCCCTGTTCCTAGTGTAGATTGAGAAATTTCAAACTAAGCAAACATGTTATTGGAAAAATTAAATTTTTTTCATTTTTACGGTCTAGTTTTGAGTACTTTCCTCCAATACCTGTGGGGTCAAAATGCTCACCACACCCCAAGATGAATTCCTTGAGGGGTGTACTTCCCAAAATGGGGTGACTTTTTTTTTTGGGGGGGGGGTTCTATTCTGTAGACATTACAGGGGCACTGCAAAAGCACCTGGCGCTCAGAAACTTCTTCAGAAAAATCATGCACTGAAAATGCTAATTGGTGCTCCCTTCCTTCTGAGCCCCGCTGTGTGCCCACACAGTGGTTTCTGCCCACATATAGGGTACCGTTCTACTCAGGAGAACCTGCGTTACATATATTGGGGTGAGTTTTCTCCCCTGTTTCTCGTGAAATTGAGAAATTTCAAACTAAACAAACATGTTATTGGAAAAATTCTATTTTTTCATTTTTACTGTCTTCTTTTGAATACTTTCCTCTAATACCTGTGGGGTCAAAATGGTCACCACACCCCAAGATGTAATCTTTGAGTGGTGTACTTTTCAAAATGGGGTGACTTTTGGGGGGGGGGGGGGGTTCTCTTCTGCTGACACTACAGGGGCACTGCAAACGCACCTGGCGCTCAGAAACTTCTTCAGCAAAATCTGAACTGGAAATGCTAATTGGCGCTCCTTCCCTTCTGAGCCCTGCTGTGTGCCCATACAGTGGTTTACGCCCACATATAGGGTACCATTGCACTCAGGAGAACCTGCGTTACAAAATTTGGGGTGCATTTTCTCTCATGTTTATTATGAAAATGAGATACTTTAATCTTAAATATATTATTGGAAAATTTCTATTTTCCATTTTTTTCCGGCCTAATTGTGAATACTTTCCTCCAGCCCCTGTAGGGTTAAAATGCTAATTATACCCCTAGATTAATTCTTAAGGTGTCTAGTTTCCAAAATGGGGTCACTTATGGGGGTTTTCAGTATACAAGCCTCCTAAATCAACTTAAAAAAAGAACTGGTCCCTAAAAAAATCAGTTTTGGAAATTTCATGAAAATTTGATAATTTGCTGATACATTTCTAAGCCCCGTAACACCCAAAAAAGTGAAATATGTTTACGAAATGAAGCCAGAATAAAGAGGACATATTGATAATGTGACTTACTAACCAATTTATGTCATGTGTCTTTTTTTTTAGAAGCAAAGAATTTCAAAATTCGTAAAGTGCAAAATTTTCAAATTTTTCATTATATTTTGATGTTTTTCACAAAAAAACACACAAGACAGTGACCAAATTTTGCCACTAACACAAAGTACCATATGTTACGGAAAAAACAATCTCAGAATCGCTAGCATACGTTAAAGCAACACTGAGCTATAAGCGCATAAAGTGAGACAGGTCAGATTTTGAAAAAAAGAGCCTGGTCATTAAGGCCCAAACAGGCTTGGTCTCTAAGGGGTTAAAAAAAAAAATACTTCCAAAATTTTATAATTTAGTTTTATATGAATATTATAAATGTTCCTCATCAATATAGTTTATGTAGGCACTGGCCCTATTAGATAAGAGTGGTTGGGGAGATGTCGTCACTATTTGGCAGCTTGTTTTTGAGTTGCAGTCCATTGTGTGTGTGTGGGGGGGGGGGGGGGGGGGGGGGGAAGAGATCGGTGCTGTTTTCTTCATGGATGATTGTATATGAGCAGCAGTGTAATACGAAGATAGAGAAAGTGGAGGAGTAGAAGGCATAAGTAGTGTAGCAGTAACCTGTCCTCAATGTAGCGTTTTCGCTTTGGGAGAGGATTGTGTTTTTCTTCAGTGTGCTATGGCTGCAGCAGGCTGTGTGTGTGTGTGTGTGTGTGTGTGTGTGTGTGTGTGCTACGGCTGCAGTAGGCTGTGTGTGTGTGCGCGCGTGCTAGAGAGGCAGAAATTAAAGGGGGAACAGGGGTGGTGGGATCATAAAGTAGCCTTATTTACCTTTTAATGGCAGTCACTAATGGGCCTTATTCTGCATTTTTACAGCAGAGTTGGAATGAATGAATCCCACATCGGCATCACAGTAGATCAGCTGTTAGTATGACAGCTAAGCTCCTGCTGAAATAAACTGGAGCAGCGAGTGCTCTGTCCAGGTTACTTAACCGTTACATGGCGCTGTCAAATCAAGACAACGGCATATAAGATCAGCCACTAACCACTTACTATGCCATGGAGAGGCCATAGTACAGTGTAGGACTGCCCCGTGTATGAGGCCACCGTAACGTGGTGGGGTAGTTTACACCATTTTCAAATGGTAACCAAGAGCCTCATTATTTTTGTGAAAGTTTTTTTTGGCTCAGCAACAAAAATCACTGGCCTCCAATCAGCGTCCATAGCAGCCAAGAGTATGAAGGCTCCAAGGCCAGCCATGCATGTGTCTCTAAGCAGCCATGCAATACGTTGGTATTGTTAATGTACACTAGCAAAGTTAGTAAGGTAAAAAAAAAAATATATATACAATACAAAAAAAAAAAAAAATAATTAAATCCCCCCCCCCCATCCTACATCCCCCTGTCAAATAAAATGACATTTTAATCCCCATACAAAATGGTTACATAAGATATAAATGAAATAAAACTATACATTTGGTAGCACCACCGTGGTCCTTAACAGCCCAAACTATAAAATTAAACCCTTTATACAGCTTGATGACAGCTGTAAAAAAAAAAAAAAAAAAAAAAAAAAAAAAAAAAAAAAAAAAGCTGTATTTTGTAATCCACCTGGGGAAAAACTCACCCTAAAAGATCACAAAAAAAGTATCAAAACTATACATTTTCCCTAAAATCAGAAGATATATAACAAAGCTATGGATATTGGAACGCAGTGACTTTTTCAGAAATATACTTTCTATTCTGCCAGTAATAGTTTAATAAAAAAAAAAAATTACACAAATTTACTATAGTAATTTTAGTGGCCCACAAAATATATTTATTATGTTAGTTTTAGTGCAAAACCAAAAACTCATGTCCACATCAGCAAAAATAAAGTATGACTCTGGGGGGCATCAACGAAAAATGTTAGAAAATTACTTGGTCATCAAGGCCTATATGAGGTCAGTCACTAAAGGGTTACAATCAGGAAAAAAAACAACTGAAATTAGTGTAAGTATCTGGTTTTAATTAAAGGGGTATTCCCATCTGGCCAAGTTATGCTGGGGCGCCTGTGATCTCAAGAACAGGGAGCTGTCCAAGTTATGTTTGGCAGCCCACAGCTCCATTTAGTCTGGATCTCAAGATCATTAGAAGCCCCAGCGGATGAACTTCCTGCAGTCTTTAGTTATGCCCAATCCTGTGGACAGGTGATTTTCCCCAAATGGGAAAAATTGTTAAGAGCGTTTTTCAGGCAAAACCTGCTGATTACCTATCCACAAGATAGACCATCAATAGTTAGCCTTCCGGGTGTCTGACATTCACCTCCCCCCCCCCCCCTTTGCCAATCAGCTGCCATGACACTGGAAATAGTGTTTGGGAGCCTAAAGCCCCAGGCTCTGTACATTGTTTCCTATAGTTGGCTCTAGTTAACTACAAAGCAGCTTGTATTGAAGTAAATGGGAGCTGTTCTGCAGTTACCCAGCGCCACTGCTTTATACACTGTTTATTTCCAGAACCAGAGCTGTGCAAATCAGATGCACAGGTCCTGCAGGGCGGACATATCACAGCAACCAGTGCCGGCCAGTGGGGACTGTATGGACTGGGAGCAGCAAGAACGGCAACTGTGTGGAATCAGGGCAAGCATCTTTATTTTTCCCTTTTCCCTGACTGAGATTTAAATTTTTCTTCTGCAAACTTTTTTTTTTTTTATTTGGAAATCAGATGTTCTGAAGAAGCCATATGAGGTCATGCCTATGCAGTCACATGACCGCACCATTCATGATCTCTACTGCAATACAATGAAATATGTCACATGGTTGCATGAATATAAATCCAGTAACTACAGTATTTAAAGGATTTCTTCAAGCTTAGAAACACACTGCCTCTGTCTTAGGGCCCTTTTACACGGAAAGATTATCTGACAGATTATCTGCCAAAGATTTGAAGCCAAAACCAGGAATGGATTTGAAAAGAGGAGAAATCTCAGGCTTTCCTTTATTACCTGATCTCTGTTTATAGTCCATTCCTGGTTTTGGCTTCAAATCTTTGGCAGATAATCTGTCAGATAATCTTTCCGTGTAAAAGGGCCATTACAGAAAGTACACCACTCGTCTTCAATTTGGCCATTTGTAGAGTAAACAAATTTGCGTTTCCCTTTGAAGCTGAAATGCCCCAGAAGTGATGCTGAGCCACAACATGCACGCCTCTTCCCTCCCACTCCCTCCCTGTCTTTACTAGCTGATGTAAAGGGCTGGAGACTCAGTCATGAGGTGTGTATACTGGGGCTAAGCATCACTTCTGTGGCACTTCAGCTTCCAAGTAAAAATGCAACCTTACAACTCTACAAAAGGCCAAAGAAAAAGGCATCACCTCCCCCATCACGGATCTGTGTGTCTGCAGCTCTGTACCTGGTACCTTTAACCCAGAGAGGGACATTTATGAACAATGGGCCGCAGACATACGCCACACAATGCGCACAGCTTCTTACCTTTCACATGGTGTGCACCAGCTGTAACCCTGGCTCGCCTGATAGGTGGGTGCGGCAAGGAGGACACGTGGCCTCCTCCCATGCCTAATTTTGTATGGTTTACCACATATGCAAAAATCTACACTTGCCCTGGAGCAGGTATAGGTTTTTTGCGCAGTCTCTGCAGCAGCCGCTGGTCTGGCCAGCGTTACTAAGGCGTGCATCTCTTATTAAATCTGGTCGGGTAAATAGGGGCGAGTAGCGACAACGGCAGCTTAAGCTCTCCATACAGATGCCAAGTGCACCATGTCTCCCTGCTAGGAGACCATGTAAGCTATAGTGACCTATAAAGCTGTCACTCCCACATTTGTGTCCGCACCATTTAATATGGAACCCAAAATATGAAAAAACCAACATGTCAGACATGGAACCTCAATAAAGGCAAAGCCTGAAACCAACCTGCTATTGTTGGGGGTAAAGGTCACTTTAGGCTGCATTACCACGTTCCATGAAGTTGTCCATGCGCACGGATCTGTGCACAGGGACAAATTTATAGCCCATTGCTTTGTATTGGGCTATTCACAAGTGTATTGGGCTATTCACAATCCAAAGCACGGGTCTGATTCTACATAGAAATCAACGAGCTCCATATTTTTCACGGATGTGACATCACTGTTCGTCCGTGAAAAACACGGATGGAATGTAATCAAGTCAGAGAAAAAACGGACACGGATGCCACGGGATTCCACCACGGAATTCTGCCAGTTTTACTCCGTGTGAACAGAGCCTAAGTGTGCGTTCACACATCCAGAATCTGCAGCAGATTTGGCGGCCCAGAGTTACTTTGCGTTGAATCTGCAACTTCAAATCTGCACCATCAAATCTGCTGCACACACGTCCCACAAAGTTGTCAGTGATTGCGGATCCCATTGATTTCTATGGTGCTTGTCACACATTCTGCTTTTTTATGGATTCGCAATGTTTTATGCCGTACAAATTGGCCAATAGAAGTCCGTGTTTTTTGTGGACGTCACATTCATGGAAGAGGCAAATCAAACTAGTTAGTTTGTCCAAGATTTTTACAGACGCAATTACAGACCATTTTTCACAGAGTACAGAATAACAAACCTGAAAAAAATAAAAATAAATAAATCACTGAAAGTGTGAATGAGGCCTAAGGGTCCTATTCCACGGACCGAGGAGGGCCCGATCAACGATGTTAACGAGCGGTGATCTGCTAGATCGCCGCTCGTTTACTGGGCCTATTCCACGGCCCGATGATCGTTGAGCGAGGGCTGCAGGGACATCGTTACTGATCTCCTTGCAGCAGCATACATTACCTGTCCAGACTTCTTCTCCGCTCTGTCTTCATCCCCGGGTCCCGAGCGCTCTATCTTCAGAATGGCCGGTCAGCTGACAGGCCACACTCAGCCAATCACAGGCCGCGGCGGTCCCGGGCTGTAATTGGCTGAGCGCTCTGTCAGCTGACCGGGCATTCTGAAGATAGAGCGTGCGGAACCCGGGAATGAAGACAGCGCGGAGAAGAAGCCTGGACAGGTAATGTATGATGCTGCTTGTGAAATCATCAGTCGCCCCCCGTGCACAGCTATTAAACCGTAGCGATGCGCGGTGGGGGAACGATGATTTTAGGTTTGGCCCCAAATGAACGATCAGCCGATGACACGATCGGCTGATCGTTCTCTCTATTTCACTGAACGATAATCTGCCCAAATAGGGCCGATCATCATTACTGTGGAATAGAGCCCCAAGACTGTAATATCCACACCGAACTTTCTAGGAAAAGAAGAGACTTTCAATTAAAACAACGGCCATCTTTTACATAATGCAATGATTTGCTTTGAAGTCAATGCAAACAACGGCCGCCGTTTCACACAATGTATTGAACGGTCCTTGTTTGGCTACGGCCATCAAAGTACTGTTCTTGTCATTTATTTCTGGCCTTTGTCTATAGACTTCACAGCAATTTTTCATTTAAAACAACGGGGAATCAAGTTACTGCCTATATTGCATAGGTATTTGGAAACTAAAACTCAGACCTGGAAAGCCCCATTGAACTTGTTACTGTTACACATCACAATTCCCCCCCCAAAAAAAGCCAATATATGCCACAATGTAAACCAATGTGTACCACAACGACTAATGCTGATCACTGGGGGTGCTGTCACCCATTACCCTGGCCAATCAGCTGTTCACCACAGCCGCAGCCCCCGCACTACACTCCAAGAAGAGCCAAGCTGCAGTACCCATGTCCGCCCACTACACAGAGAATGAAGCCAAGCGCCTCCGGCCCTGATCACTGTCCACAACTGGCCCCGCAGACCTGCTGAACAGCTGATTAGCTATTGATGATCTATCCTGAGGATAGGCCATCAATCAGCTTAGCCTGGAAAACCCCTTTAATAGACTCAATGGAGTCAAAGTGACTATGTTCGGCCTGTTAACTAAATGCATGTGTTATTTCTACAGGACTCAACACAGCAGGTACACTTCTGTGACCCATGGTAAAAAAAATATATACATATATTTATGGGAAACAAATTTAACATACTCTCTGGGTGACTAAGCCCAGTCACAGGGTGCACCATGGGTACATATTACCCCTCTTTACCAATATCCCAAAGCTTTTTCTCTTAAAGGGGTACTCCGGGCTTTCCAGCGCTGTGTCCTGGATTGCGCCGCTCCGAGCTGCCTGGCTGCTTCCTGCTCTCTGCAGGGGCTTGAGACGTGACATTTCAAGCAACATTTCCGAGTGGCTGAGCGGACTTGAAACGTCACATCTTAAAGTGATTGTACCATCAGGCCGAGGCTGAAGCACTGGAGGTGGGCCGACCCACCCACAGTGGGAAGAAACCCCAGCCCCTCCATGACATGACTCCCTTAGAATCTATAGAACCCTATCATAGAGGGGCTGGGGTTTCCTCCCACTAAGGGTGGGCCGGCCGCCTCCAGTGCTTCAGCCTGGGCCTGGTGGTACAGTCACTTTAAATTCCTGCAGAGACCAGGAAGCGGCTGAGCAGCACGATCCGGGACACGGCGCTGGAACCGGGGAGGTAAGGATATGTCATTTCCCTCATCCACCTCCTCTCCGGCCA